>NC_138540.1:85893204-86363204 GCF_964234715.1 Podarcis melisellensis
TCTTTCCTTAAACGTAATAGGCCTTTAAACTAAATAAATCCTTATGAATTCATTTGCACAGAAAAGTGACTTAAAATACGGGAAAAAGTTTCAGTTTGTGGTTTAGTAGGACTTTCATCTTGGTCCAAACTTACCGTAGTTAAACTGTAGTACTTAAATTTTATTCTATTTCATCCTGTCCAGACAAAGCTGGGTTTGGTGGGAAATAGAGCTAGGAGGAAGTGAATATTCTTTGACTGAGGTTCAGTTGCCCAAATACTTAGCCCAGTATCTGTGGTTTAAGCAGGCAGTGGTGTGGCATGTATCACCTAATCACTAGCAAGGAAGCAATGATCTACACTCTGATTCTCTATGTTTTCTGGGTTGAGGAAAAGGTGGCTTCACCTGGCCCTCACCCAAGGAATGTGGCAGAATAGAAGCACACCTGATGTGTTTCTACACTCTGGAGTCAGCAAGAAAAAAACCTTTCCCTCCCCAGTAAGCAGAACACATTAGATTTCAGGACACTGAGGAATAAGACTGCATAAGAAGTCCTTCATCTTCTGTGATCCTTTGCAACTTTAACAAGGGAGAAGAGGCCCCAACTCCCAAAGCAGGATTCCCTGTACATTGTGGAGAATGAAGAAATAGTGAGGTGAAATAATGAGAAGAATCAATTCACTTTCTTCTTACTACTTTATAGATTTGGAGTTGTATTTCTCCCTCCACCCCTCCATTTAATTCAATTGTGAATCATGTTGTTTGACCTCTAGGGCTTCCATTCCATTGTTGGGTTCAAATGTAGGAATGCCACAAAAACAACAGTAATAGTAATTATTATTATTAATAATAAAATAATTGCTGCCTTTGACTCCCCCACCCCTCCAAAAATCCACATCTTCGGGTTTACAGTTTTTGAATCTGATAATCTTGTGTATGCACATCCACAAGTGAATTACTGTGGGATAATTTACTCCTGGGCATTGTGATAATTGGGGAGGGTAACTACATACTTCTAAATGCAATTAAACAGGAAACTTAATAAACTAGTTACATTTGGGACTTTCCTCTCTCAGGGATTCTCTTAACTGTATATCATTTAGTCTTCTGGAAACACTTTGTAATCATCACACTGGAAGGTAAAATTTATTCCACCAAGGTAGAATTCGGTGCATAAAAATTCATAGTAACTAATAATTTCTCAGATTAAGGCGTATTGCTGAAAAACAAGAGGAACAGACAGATTGTTCAGTAGACGTCACTGGTTTAGGTCATCAGTAGCCAGACAGCAGATTTCTTTACACCCTCTGCTTCTTGCTCCTTTATTCTTCGGGCAGCGTTCTATGTTGCCTACCTCATCTGTTAGCCATCTAGTTCAGTTAGCTTTTAAGTTGCGCTGCATTTTACCTCCGCCCCCCCTCCCCCGCTTTCTTTTTGCAATTGGATCCCACAAGCTATCGCTTTCTTGAAATTTATTTGAGAAGCTGGCGACTGCACACCCATTTAACACCTTGTGTCTTTTGATAGTCGAACACAGCTGCCTTCTGTACATATCGCAGCAGGCAATATACCTTCTTCGCAGTCTTTCCCTCAAAGACCTTTGTACCTTGACCTACTGCTTATCATAGTTTCTGTACCTATTATATATATATATAAATATATAAACCAGCACAGGGCAACACTGCTAGTCCTTCCAGTGGGCAGCAATAGTCACTATACTTCCCCATCCCTGAATACATCTTGGTGGTTCTATTTTTGTGAGTGTTTTCTCCTGGATGTTAGCTGCTCTCTGCTTGTAATACTATGGTTGTGTAATTGTAAAATGTTTGTAAGGAATGCAAACACAGGATGGTGAGTATATTGCATCATCCCAGTCTTACTGCTTTTCATAAAAAGTTCTACGCCACCACAGTTTGCAACCTGCACTTCCTCCAGTGAGTTCAGGATGATATTAGCTGCAACATTCTTGTCCTTAAAACTACCCTGTACCATATAGAAAAAGAATCCAGTGAGCTTAATGGATGTGCAAGAATTTAAACCTCGGGTCTCCCCAGGCCACAATGAGCGCTTCTTCAGTGCAGCCTAGTGAATTTATAACTGTTTATGCTCACATCTTTCCACTGCTCTGGCAGTGTTTGTCTATTTGTTTCATTCTGTTTCAGTTGCCCAACATCAAAAGTAATTACACTATTTCAGCCAATGAAAATATTATTTATTGGAAGCCTTTATACCCTGCCTTCCTATTTTTAAAATTCTCAAGGTAGCTTACAACATCTAAATTTAAGACAATGGAATTTGAATTAACCTGTAAGCTGCTCTGGGGGCCTTTTCAGGGGAAGCACCAAGAAAAAAAGTTTTTATTAACAACGACAATAAATATACTACAAATTTAGCAGTTATGAGAAAGGGATAGCAGAACTCTAAAATCAGAAGATTTAAGGGAGCATTAAAACAGTTAACAGTTTGACAGGTTAAAATGAAAAGGCATGAGACAGCAAGAAACCATCAGGGAAGGAGTGAGGAACTCGTTATTGGGTGGGGGGCAGTTCCACGATGATAGGCCTATTTTCTTGCAACCTGAGGGCCTCTGGGTGTTTTGAATTACAGCTTCCAGCAGTGCAGTCAGCATGGCCAATGGTCAAGAATGACTAGGAATTATAGTCCAAAACATCTGGAAGGGACCAGGTGAGGGAAGGCTGGGCTAAGCGCAGCCAAGAGAAAGCCCTTTCCTGCGTCCCAGCCCATTCCATATATTAAAAAGATGTGGAGGAGAACCCCTCTGGAGCATCTTAATGAGGAGGCAAGCTTCTATGGGAAGAGGTGGTCCTTTTGATATCCTGGAACTAACTGTTAGGCTTCAAAGGTAATGATCAACACAGATAGGGAGCCAGAACAGGTTTTGCAAAATGGGATTCACATGCTTCTAGTAATCCGCTCTGATCAGAATTTTAGCTACTGCAATCTGGACAAGCTGAAGTTTACAGGCATCCTTCAAAGAGATCTTCACATAGAGTACCCATCCAATCCCAGTGTAACTAAGTGGTATACAAATCTTATCAAATAAATAAATGGGAGGCTATTGCTTGGTGCCATGCAAGTTGTCTGGCGTCCCACAATATCCCCCCCCTCCTGTGCTATTTAGCATCTATTTCCAGGCGGCCCAACGTTTCATACTGACTAGGCTGCAAGGGTACTTCACCACGGAACCTGTGGGCTGCACACTCCCTGATTTGGGAAGAAGGTGGGAGGTCTCCAGGACCCCTGTCAGAGCCTTGCACCTCTTTCCCAAAGCCCGGTGCCTCACTTACCCGGCTTTGGGAAAACAGTGCGAGGGCTAGAAGGGGGCATCAAATGTTACAGAGGGCCACCAAAGAAGGCATTGCAAGCCACATGTTGGACCACCCTGATGTATTTAACACTACTAGGAGCTGGTTTAATGTGAGGTGTCACAAATATGCAGATGATGCCCAGTTCTATCTCTCCATTTCATCTGAAGCAGGAGAGGTGATTCAGGTACTACAGCTGTGCTTGGGAGATGTGATGGCTGGAGGTGGTATACAAATCTTCTCAAATAAGCCAATCAATTGAGATGAATCCTGACAAGACAGAGATATCATGTGTTCAGAATTCTTGGGTCCGAGATGTGGGGAGATAGCCTGTTTTAATTGTGACTGTAGCCTCCTGTAAGGAGCAAATCCATAGCTTGAGGATACTCCTGGATCCAGTATTGTCACTGGAGCTTCAGGTGGCCTCAATGGCTAGGAGTACATATTTCCAGCTCCAGCTAGTTTTTAAGCTATGGCCCCTTTTGATGACTTGGGCACTGTGTTCCATGCTCTAGTAACCTCCAGATTGGATTATTACAATGCATTCTGTGCAGGGCTGCTCTTGAAGACAACTTCATCTGATTCAAAATGCAGCAGCCAGATTACTGTCTGGAGTTCTGCATAGAAGCTGTTGTGAAGCTGCTGTACGAGTTGCCAGTTCATTTCTGAGTTTAATTCAAGGAGTTCAAATTCCTATATGACTTAGGTCCTGAATATCTGAAAGGCCACCTGCTTCCCTACAGACCCTTTTAAGGATTCAGTTTGGCAGAAGGGGGCCCTCTTGGTAGTTCCACAGTGCTCAGAAGTTTGAGGGTGATAGCCAGGGAGAGAATACCCCCCCTTGAATTCCCTCCTTGTGGAGGTGTGTTATTGAATTCCCTCCTTGTGGAGGTGTGTTTAGAGTTCTTGTAGAGCTTTCATTGTACTCTAAATACATGTGTATTTGGAAACTGAGATGTGTTCAAGACCTACCTCTCTTCTCTGTTTTAAATTCAATTTTTTGTGTTGTAGTAAGTCTTGTTTGTATTTTATCTTTTATGAAATACAAATTTTATAAATTTTAAGTTGTCTCTTGGTTTTGTTGTAATGTGCCCTAGAACTTTATGGTAATGGGTGGGTAAATGAAATCATATAAATAAATAAAATAGACTGGATAAGGCCACTCCTGAATTAGGCAATTAAATTAAAGCTAACTCCAGGAATATGCCCAGACTGCAGACCTGGGACTTCAAGGGAACTGCAGTCCCATCCAAAACAGGTTAAGCTCCCATTCCCAGATTATCTGACAGTTCTACTAACTAGGGCTGTTTTTGTATTTTCTGGATTAAGCTTCACTTTGTTTGCTACCAATATATTAAGGACTTCAAGTAACTATTTAGGACCTTGACAACCTCCCTGGCATGTGATGGAGAGGAGAGATAGATTGGGTGTCATCATCTGTACATGTCGTTCCTTATTAGCAGCATTTGTCTGTGATGGAGCATCCTACAGTTGGAGGCTGTAATATGCTCTCTATTGCAGGGATGGAGAACCTCAGGCCGGGGTGGGGTGGGGGTCAAATGCAGCCCTCCAGCCTTCTCTTTTTGGCCCTCAGAACTCGCTTCAACCTGCGTTCCTCACTGACCTTGCTTCATACCTTCCTGTTTTTGTCTTTCTGGAATGTTTCCTTGAACTCTGATTTTTCTGGATGCAGGACATTGTGTGTGTGTGTGTGTGTGTGTGTGTAAGGCAGCCTACTGAACAGAAGTAAAATTAACATTTACTGCTAAGCCCACTTCTGCCTCTGACATGTGGCTCTCTGAAGGTTGCCCAGAAGGGAATGTGGCCTTTGGGCTGAAAATAGCTCCCCATTGCCGGTCAGACACCATCCATACCACATTGTGATATTGGGGGTATTACACATCATTGGAGGGGCTTGTCATCCTAGTAGGTGGGGCTGCGTATAGATATTAATTTCTGCTGCGAAGCTGTTCAGTAGATCAATGAAAGGGACCCCTGACCATTAGGTCCAGTTGTGGCTGACTCGGGTTGCGGCGCTCATCTTGCTTTATGGGCCGAGGGAGCCGGCGTACAGCTTCCGGGTCATGTGGCCAGCATGTGGCGAACCAGAGCAGCGCACGAAAACACCGTTTACCTTCCCACTGCAGCAGTACCTATTTATCTACTTGCACTTTGACATGCTTTTTGAACTGCTAGGTTGGCAGGAGCAGGGACCGAGCAACGGGAGCTCACCCTGTCGCAAGGATTCGAACCACCAACCTTCTGATCGGCAAGTCCTAGGCTCTGTGGTTTAACTCACAGTGCCACCCGCATCCCTTATACTATATTAGCTAAAGAAAAATATACCCCAGGCTTAGTTACGTGTCTACGGCCCAGTGCCAGCTTTGGCCTTTATTCTTCTTCTGTCCCGAAACCATTGTCCACTTGGTCAAGGATTGTTGTAACATCTTTAAGCACAACTTTGCCAGTGTTTGCAGACCTGGTTCACACATAACTCTTAAGCCACAGCGCAAATTCTACCTAGCAGTTTGCTTTCCACCCCAGATACATGCCAAGCAAAACAAAAGCGAAAACATGAGGCAAAACACAAACTTCAGGAGAACAAGCCACGAGGTCTTTTTGCTTGTATTTGGGACAATTTGTGGTTTGTTAAACAAACTGACTTCACATTATGTGTGAACCAAGCTATAATGTTTTCTGATAAGTGTAAAAATTCTCCAGTGTATTTAAGGCGCAGACAAAGCAAGCCAAACTATAGGAAGCTGGCATCATTTATGCCAGGGTGAATAGTGTTAGTGTGACATCCCCTCTATTCAGAACTCCAATCAGGAGTGTGACTGAGATGGGCTGAGGGAAAACAAGCCTTGAAAATAGAGTTTGACTTGTGCCACCCTTTTTTCCAATGTAACTTTTTCTGAGTTGCTAGGTCATGTGACCAAGCTGAACAGTATCTGAGATGTGGGTAAGCCCCCTCCCTGCTCTCATAATCCACCTTGGTCAGGACTTTCCCCAAGTGAGCCAGGATGGAGGACTTGTACCAGTGTATCTCCATCTGAGCAGGGATGGAGCATTTCAGCTGGCTTAGTCAGCTGAGCTGGAGAGTTCCTCATCTCAGCGATCTTGGATTTGGATTCCTCCGTAAACAATTGTTATTGTAATATGTATACCCCCCTTACCACCTTAAGATCACAGTGCAGTTCACAACATAAAAATACAAAATGAGAACCCAAAACACATAATAAAACAAGAACAAAAACAAACCAATAACCTCCCTCCCACAAACACATTTAAATGACATAGAAGGGTAATCAGTGACAGGCCTGCTTATAGAGAAACGTTTTCGCCTGGTGCCTAAAGATATGTAAGGAAGGAGCCACAAAAACACAAACATAGTAACCGTACACAGTTTAAAAGGCCATAGATGGTTTAATTAGCCACTTTTAGTGTCTGCCTCAAATACAAACACCACATTTTGTTGCAAATTTCTTTTGTGATTTTGGACGTGATAATTATGTTCTTTTAAGTATTCCTTAGTTCTCCATCTATAGCACAAGAATAACATTTCCTTTTTTCAAAATGAATAAATATGTGCCAGAACTTAACATGCTGAAGTAAGTGCAGTAATGAATCTAATGTAAGTTACTTTCAACGTTTGTATTCAAATAATTTGAAAGGCTGAAACTAGCGGCCAGATATTTCTTATCAAGCCTAGATAGCTAATTTGGATGGAGCATGGTTCTGCCAAGGCTGAAGGTTCAATCCCTGTGTGGGACAGCTGCATATTCCTGCATTGCAGGGGGTTGGACTAGATCACGGGTGTCAGACACAAGGCCCGCGGGCCGAATCCGGCCCACGAGACCTCGTCATGTGGCCCGTGTAGCCTGGTCTATATATATCTGTGAGGGAAGCTTGGGCTGCGGCACGCAAGCAGGGCGCCTCGGGTCCCTTCTGCGCAGGCGCAGACCTCCCCCTCCTCCAGCTACCTAGCCGAGACTTATTTGACACGGCGAGGGCGGGGTTGGATATGGGAGGCTGCCGCCGCTGCTCTCAACTTCTTTTTGGGCTCGCCGGGGTGAAATAAGTCCCGGCGGGAGCGCAGCGCGCCTGCGCGAGGTGGAACGCGGAGAAGGGCAGAGCCGGCTTCGCGCGCGTTGGAGAGAGGGAGACTGAGAGCGCGCTTGTGTTTCAGGAGCGCACCCTGTGAATACTCGGGGCAGCGTGCTTTTGCTTTGCTTTTATTTATTTATTTATTTAGGCACGTTTCCACGCTGCCCAATGAACAGCATCCTCTGCCTCTGGGGATTCACGATTCAAAAGCAAATTCGATACGTAAATAACGTTAGGCGCGGCTTCCGCAGGGTGCGTGTTGCAAAAATTTATATATGGAAAAAAAGCTGATAAGGAATTGGTTTATTTCATGCAATTTTTTCCTCAATGTTATTACAGGGTCCAGCCATCAGTTCCCGCCCTCCTCAAAGGTTTAGGGTAGGTAGCAAAGGGGAAAAAATCCAAACAAATGCTCGATTAAAATTTGGGGAATGAGAAAAATTAAAACCTGCACATCTTGTGTAACTTAAATACCAAGCCAAACAGGAAACAATTTTTATATTCATATATGTATTCAAATGAAATCAAGGTGAAGTTTTCCACGAGCCAGAAGCTCTGCATTACTTAATCCAGCTGTTAAAGGTGTCATGGGGTTTGAAGACACTCGAACCGGCCCTTTGAGGGTGACCAAACTGCTGATGCGGCCCCCGATGAATTTGAATTTGACACCCATGGACTAGATGATCCTCAGGATCTCTCCCAACTCTACAATTCTATGATTCTATTGATTGAGAAAGTACCGTATTTTTCGCTCTATAGGACGCACTTTTTCCCCTTCAAAAATGAAGGGGAAATGTGTGTGCGTCCTATGGAGCGAAGACACCATAGCCCCGCGACCCTCTCCCGGTTGGAGAGGTGACGCGCGGCTCAGGCAGGTGCCTCCATAGCCGCGCGTCACCTCTCCAGCCGGGAGAGCTCGCGCGGAGCTAAAGCAGCCCCTCGCGACCCTCTCCCGGCTGGAGAGGCGACGCGCGGCTCTGGCAGGAGCCTCCATAACCGCGCGTCACCTCTCCAGCCTGGAGAGCGCGCGCGGAGCTAAAGCAGCCCCTCGCGACCCTCTCCCGGCTGGAGAGGTGACGCGCGGCTATGGCAGGAGCCTCCATAGCCGCGCGTCACCTCTCCAGCCCGGAGAGCGCGCGCGGAGCTAAAGCAGCCCCCCGCGACCCTCTCCCGGCTGGAGAGGTGACGCGCGGCTATGGCAGGAGCCTCCATAGCCGCGCGTCACCTCTCCAGCCCGGAGAGCTCGCGCGGAGCTAAAGCAGCCCCTCGCGACCCTCTCCCGGCTGGAGAGGCGACGCGCAGCTCTGGCAGGAGCCTCCATAGCCGCGCGTCACCTCTCCAGCCGGGAGAGCGCGCGCGGAGCTAAAGCAGCCCCCCGCGACCTTCTCCCGGCTGGAGAGGTGACGCGCGGCTATGGCAGGAGCCTCCATAGCCACGCGTCACCTCTCCAGCCCGGAGAGGGTCGCGAGGGGCTGTTTTAGCGCCGCACGCGCTCTCCCGGCTGGAGAGGCGACGCGCGGCTCTGGCAGGAGCCTCCATAGCCGCGCGTCACCTCTCCAGCCGGAGAGCGCGCGCGGAGCTAAAGCAGCCCCCCGCGACCCTCTCCCGGCTGGAGAGGTGACGCGCGGCTATGGCAGGAGCCTCAATAGCCGTGCGTCACCTCTCCAGCCGGGAGAGCGCGGACGGGGATAAAGAAGCCATAGCCCCGCGACCCTCTCCCGGCTGGAGAAGTGACGCGTGACTATGGCAGCAGCCTCTCCGCTGCGCCTTTCCGCTGCTCCCAGACCTGCTCTTTGGGGCTGGTGGTGGGCTTCCCCCCGCCAGCCCCAAAGAGCAGGTCGAAAGGAACCTGAAGCCAGGAGAGCGAGAGGGGTCGGTGCGCACTGACCCCTCTAGCTCTCCAGGCTTCCAAGGTAGCCACCTGAACGCACCTTAAATGGCACCTTGTTTTAGAGCGGGAAAACAAGAGGGGGAAAATTCTCCCACTCTCTGCGCAGTGCTTCCTGCCGCTTTGCTGAAGGGGCACTGGTCAGAGAGCGGAAGAATTTTTTTCCCTTGTTCTCCCCCCTCTAAAACAAGGTGCGTCCTATTGTCCGGTGCGTCCTATGGTGCGAAAAATACGGTAGGTGAAACAGAATCATGACCCCTGACCCTGGGTATCCCTACCAATACATTTCCCAGTGTGTTTCAAGCTGGTGCTTTTCCTTAGGCAAAATAACAGCCAAAAGCTGTAATCCAAAATTCTGTAAACAAAGGAAATTATTTAACAGGTCTAGTCTATGTGATCCACAAAAGAATGTGTTCTCATAAACCTTTAAATGAAGATGCTTGTACGACTTTAAATCCCTGGATGCTTTTCAGTTTTCAACACAAAGTTTAGTACAGATACAAAAACAATATAAAAACCGAACATCCCCAAGGAGGTATGCTAAAAAAAATGACAGTAGCACCTCCAGTTGCGGACAGGATCTGTTCCTGAGGTCCGGCTGGATCCTGAGGTTTTTGCAACTGGAGAGATTGTTTCTGCGCATGCGGTGGTAGAGTGCTTCTGCGCATGTGCGCGCTGCAAAAACTCAGAAATATACTTCTGGGTTTGTCGCTTACACATCCCAAAGTTTACGTAACCGGAGGGATACATAAGCAGAGGTACAGCTGTACTGCACAGCACAGCAGAAGTTTCAGAGAATACTTCCTCAGTCCAGTCTATGCTCCATTTCTCTTGGGTCAAGCTACCTTTTAAAGGCATGATGATCCCCCACACTGAACTCCAGGAGACTAAGATTATATTATAAACAAAACATACAGAGACCAAGAACATGGAAGTATTGCAGTACTTAACAAACCGCAAACACTTACATCTAAACTGCAGGTCTTCTAAGTTTATCACACAGGATTGGGAGAGCACACCCGTGCACACAAACATATACACCCACTGCACAAGTTAGCCTTTACCAAATAATGAGTTCCACTATGCTGTGCTACCTGATACATTCATCTTGTAACATGCCATCCACTGTTTTCTTCTTGTTTTACAGTTTGTTTTATGTTATGCTGAAATAACACAAATTAACAGTATGTTCTGAACAGAGATATAATTACCAGACTAGACTTTCGAAGGCTTGACTCCTACTCCATGATCTTGTACCAGATGGCTGCTCCTAGTCTACCCATTAACAGTGGACACTTTTGAGTGTTGCTTGTGCAAGCCAAAAGCAATCAGATGTAGATCTGACATCTTCATTCCCTTGTGTCCTGTTGGCACACCTTGAACCAAGCCAGTCAAATGAGCTCAGGATGGGTTTTGACATGACAGTTGCCAAATAGTACATGTCCATCTGCTCAAATGGTCCAGTGTCATTAGAATGCCAGGTGAAGACTAATTTAAGCAGTCAATATTGGCAAAATTCGCTAAATATCTCTTTGCCAATCCCATTCAGCAGCCACACTTACGGCAATTCTCTGGCCGCTATTGCCATTTCCCCCATCTTGTCTTCAGGCTATGCATGCTTTTTAGCAGCAGATTGCAGGGCATCTCTTTCCAAAATAATTTTTTATCCCTTTTCACTTCCTCCAATCTTTAGTTCTTTCTTCTGAATATTTTACACTGGGTTTCATCATATTTTTATGTCTTTCCTCCACCCACCTATTCAACAACACATTTCTCTTAATTAGCGGTTCCCTGTGTTTGATACCAGTAAAAAATAATAATCTGGCATTCACCTCAATGTACCATACACTCTTCCTTCCCTGGCTTTACTGTTTTTGCACATGCTAAAATCTATACTTCCTGTTATAGAGCAACTTTTACTTCCATGCTATATATATATATGTGCAAGCCTATAGATGCCTTAAGCCACACTTTAATTTTCTTTATGTTTTTTAAACGTTTGTACAAGCCCTTACAAGGCCCAGTCACCTCAGCTTTGGGCTTGGTGCCTTATTGGACACATTCGTTGCTCTCTGGTTTGTTGATTTCAGTTCAGTGCTTTGGCTATATACTCTGTGACTAGATTTAGCAGCTTCCACCAGAGAGCCACTCTTATGATCTTGATTACTTGCTAACACCATGGTGCGGTGCCTATGTCTTTTTAAAGGCCGCTGTGTGCAACATTAGCCAGGTGGCCAATCTGTGCTCCAAACTACCCTCAGGAGGGTGCATTGTATAGTGGAGAAGCAGCAGGGAGGGTGCTTAAACCCTTCCCACACTCACTGCTTCCCCCCTGCTGAGGTTTCAGACTTATGCCTGCCTTGCAAACAAGAGTATGAAACCCCAAGAAGAACAAAGTGGCTGAGCAAAGGGTACGGTATTTCAATTTAGTTTAATTTATTAAATTTGATGATTGCTTCACATAACCAAAAGGAGCCCCAAAGCAATTTGCAAGAAAAGTAAAGCACACAATTATTTTTTAAAATGCCCAGAAAAAGCAACAGAGAACTAATAGAAGAGGTCACCCAAAATCATCTAAAACAAATATATGTATTCATACACTGTAAATCAATAAAACTTCTTACAGCAAAAATAACAAAAAAATTGAAATAAACTTACTTGAGTAACATAGACATCTCAGCAGAGGCTTTCCGCGTGGATAAGTTAGTTGATATTTTATTCTGTTTTGTTTTATTTTGTTTGTTTTTGTTTTGATATTGCTTGCAAGGGGGGGAGGAGTGATAATTGTTCACATGCAAAACTCAATTTAAAAAGGGAAGGAGAAATATTCACCCCCACCCAACACCAGATCGAGCAAGCAAAACAGCCACTAAAAGTCAGACTATTTAATACTGTCCAAATACCAGGGAATTTCTTTTTTAATTGCTTGGTGGTGAAGAAGGTCATAGCTTGGCCAGCTTCCCTAGGTGCAGTGCTTGCTAACCTAACACCAAACAGTGCCTTCTTGGGGGTTGCTCTGCAGTAATGGGCCAGTTATTGGCTCATTCTGGTATTCAAGAAGGCCTTTGAAACATCTGCTTTTGCCTTTTCTTAAGATAATTTTGGGGATCAAATTCCATCTCTCTCATACATTTTTTAGTTTGTATAAGTGATTTGTATTCTGCTTGTGGTTCTGTTGTTTTTATTGATTTCTGTACACCACTTTGTGAGGGCTTGGCCTTTGAAAGCAGCTAATACATAAGTGGAATAAATAAATAACCTGTCTTGCTGCTGACAACAAAACCATGCTGGGCAGCAAAACTGCTTCCATCAGCTACCCAAACCAGCCACTTGTGGCCACGTATTTTCATGTCTGTCCTTCCTTATGATCCTAGCAGTTCCTATTTCATATCTAGCTGTTTGTTCCTGTTGACATAGATTTGTGTTCCTCAAGTGCGGGATACCATTTGAGGGCACAATGTTAGGTGCTTTATTAGTAATAGGTCCACTATTAAGCAAAGCCCAAGGCTTCCCAAATGTGAAATGTGACCTTGCTGAGTTCAGAGATCCTGACAGCTACAAAGCCATTATTCAGGTGTGTGAGTAGCAAGCACAGTGGGGTTGCCAGATCTCTGACAGTTTTAGTCTCTAGCATCTGATGGGGTAGAACTTAGAGGCACTCGCTGGTAAAAAGTCACTTGTAGGGATGAAGCCTACAGAGGCCTAGTGGATGAAGTGGTGAATTTAATGGTTTAGAAAACAGTAGAGAATCAAGAGGCTGTTTCATCGTTGAGAGTAAAGGAGAAAAACGGAGGCTGATCCTTAGGCAAATAATCTGTCACTCTTCACCCTAAAATCAAACTCAGTACCCCTGAGAAGTAGACAGAGACCCTAAGACCTGCCTGGCAGCCTTATACAGTGGTACCTCGGGTTAAGTACTTAATTCGTTCCGGAGGTCTGCTCTTAACCTGAAACTGTTCTTAACCTGAAGCACCACTTTAGCTAATGGGGCCTCCTGCTGCTGCCGTGCCGCCGGAGCACGATTTCTGTTCTTATCCTGAAGCAAAGTTCTTAACCTGAAGCACTGTTTCTGGGTTAGTGGAGTCTGTAACCTGAAGCGTATGTAACCCAAGGTACCACTGTATAGGAATAGGAAGAGCGTTCTGCAGGGGGCATAGGAGCTGGATAGGAGGAGTGAGGAATCACTATAGGGAGGGAATAGCAGCTGAGCCAATACCGTGGGGTTGAGAGTCTTGCATATACTCTGGGCAAACCTGATAATGCAATTGGCTACTAGTGCCCTCTCTGCCCAGGTTTCAGCAACTGAATATGAGAGGCTGTTTGAAAAGACCTTGTTGCTTCTTATCATTCACAGGGATCCAAGGTCTTTGGTCTTTCTGAAACAATCAACCTGACAGATTTTTACAAGCTTAGAATTCACATAAAATAATTTGCAGCTAGAACATTTTTAAAGGCTTTTTGCAAGGATTGGTTTCTTGAAAAACTTTCTTTTTAAGAGCCATTTCTGAATACCTTGTTGTTTAGGCAAGCGTGACAGTGTGCCTGGTTTACAGAGATTGAGGTAATACTCATCTGCAATATAGCAAGAGGCAAAGAACGCAGCGCACTCCATCTCTCCCCCCACCCCTACAAAAGAGAACACTTTGCATCCTATTGTACTCCTCCTCCTGCTGTGGTTCACGGAATGCAAGTCTGGAAATAATTTCAAGCAAAATGCTAGAAATAAATACAGTATGTTGGGGTGGGGGGAGGAAGAAAGGAAGAGCAGAGGGCAGAGGGCAACCAGGCATGGAGTTCTGTTGCAAAAAGGAAGGTTCCTTGACCTGGAGATGAAACATTTCAGCCATCACCTATGATCACAGCAGCACCAGCTTGACTAGAACTGGAAATCTTCCACACATTGTTGCTCAGCCACTATCTCCTTTTTAAAGTTTAGACTGCAAGCTCCCTTTTTTTAAAATTCTGTTCTTCTCTTTTATGATATGCTAAAGCCTCTTCAAAATAGCTTTTCATTTTATATATTTTTTCTGTATTTCCTTTCATCTGCTACCTCAATTTTAATAAATATGAATGCTTTACGTAGAGAAGATAAATTTGCTCCATCTTACCCTACTCTTTATTTTAGCCAGTTCACAATGAGTGAATATTATTTTCTGTCGATGAACGTCTTTGAAATAAATGGTTGTTGCACAGAAACACTGCATGGCATATTGTCCTCTGAGTCTGAAGATTAGGTTTTGACCTGGTTTCTGTTTATGGATTGCTAAGAGAATTTGAGAGTATTGGTTGGTTCTATCTTCACTATATCAGTTTTCACCTTTCGTAACATGGGATAATGTTTTTAAAAGTTAAATCATACTGTTGGTCTTAACAAGGATAATTGCTCAAGAATAGGGCTTGTTTGTTATTATTTATTGTTGTTGTTTATTAAATTTGTTTACCGCCTTTCATCCAAAGATCACAGGGTGGTTCACAACATAACAACACAAAATGAGAACCCAAAGTACATAATAAAAACAAAAACAAACAGATTGCCCCCTTCCCACAAACACATTTAAAAGAACATAGATCATTCATGTTTTTAATTGGCACCTAAAGATATGTAAAGGGACGCGGGTGGTGCTGTGGGTTAAACCACAGAGCCTAGGACTTGCCGATCAGAAGGTTGGTGGTTTGAATCCCCGCGACGGGGTGAGCTCCTGTTGCTCGGTCCCTGCTCCAGCCAACCTAGCAGTTCGAAAGCACACCAAAGTGCAAATAGATAAATAGGTCCTGCTCCAGTGGGAAGGTAAACGGTGTTTCCATGCGCTGCTCTGGTTCGCCAGAAGCGGCTTAGTCATGCTGGCCACATGACCCGGAAGCTGTCTGCGGACAAACGCCAGCTCTCTCGGCCTATAGAGTGAGATGAGCGCATAACCCCAGAGTCGGTCACGACTGGACCTAACGGTCAGGGGTACTTTTACCGTTACCTAAAGATATGTAATGAAGGTGCCAGGTGAGCCTACTTGGGGAGAGTATTCCAGAAATGGGGAGCCACCCTTCGGACTTTACATGGAGGAGGCACATGAAGAAGGGCCTCAAATGTTGGTTGCAGGGTCCATGTTGGTTCATATGAGGAGAGGCAGCCATTGAGATATTGAGGTTCTGAGCTATTAAGCCTTTATAGTGGTACCTCTGGATACGAATGCTTTGGGTTACGCATGTGGCAAACCCGGAAGTAAAGGAAAGGTTTCCGCTGCCTTCGAAGAAGTGGGCTACCTGCGCCTGCGCAGAACAGCGCGCCTCTGCATACGAATGTTTCGGGGTAAGAACGGATCCCCAGAGCTAATTAAGTTCATATCCAGAGGTACCACTGTATAGGTCAAAACCAGCACTTTGAATTGGGCTTGGAAACTAATCGGCAGCCGGTGCAGTTAGGCCAGAATCAGTGTGATATGCTCAAACTGTCTTGCTCTGGTGAGGAACTGGCCACTGAATTCTGCACCAGCTGAAATTTCTGAACAGTCTTCAGAGGCAGCTGTATGTATAATGTTTTGCAGTAATCTAACCTTGAGGTTAAGTCAGGAAGAGTGGGGCTCGGGGGTGATTTCACATCCTCAAATCATGTATACAATTTATTCCTGCTCATATTAACTACGTAACATTTTTATCATACTCAAATCCTGTGTGTACCCTCACTATTAACTCAGCATACAGTTTTCAAGAGTTAAAAGTGGTTTGAGGTTTGGCTTCCATGGTGTTCATACTCACTCATGTTGTCCGCTAACACCTGTGGTCATACAGGTTTCGAAACAATACAAACCTGCCAAACCTGTTTATCAGAGGGGTAAACTGGAATGAGGTTGCTCACTATTAGCTGTGATTTCTCCCTTAAGCTACCTTTCTCCAGCCATAGATATCCACCTTGTACATACTAAAAGTAAGCAAATAATCTTATTGTATAGAATTTGTTCTGCCTGCAACATTTTGAAATTGTAGACAAGTTCTGTGACAGCATAGTGACTGAGATGAGGAACAGGGCTGGATGATATATCGATATATCATCCAAAACCGGTTTGAAGTCCATATCGTGATATTGGTTTCATAATTTTTGACCTGGCAATATTTTGCGAATAATGATGTGTATATATGTGTGTGTGTGTGTGTGTGTGTGTGTGTGTGTGTGTGTGCTATGCAAACATCCCAATGTGGAAAAAACTGTGAAGCCAGCAAATGCCCCTACACATTTCCATCCTTATTTCAGATATTGTGATATATCGGTAAATTGCGATGTTTAGCTGGTGATATTGTGATGTTGGAAACCACATACCGCCCAGCCCTAATCAGGAATGGAATAGGGACCTGTGCTGGCGCTAATGGTGTCTCCACCCAGACTTTTTATGCAGCACCATCAAGTTACATGGCGCTTTACTGTATAGAAAGAGCCAGGTTCCTGCCCCAAGGAGTTTACAATCTGCAACTTGGTCATCCTCAAGAAGGAATGGCAGTCTTGCATAATTTAATTATTATTTTTATAACAGATGTATACTAGATTGCATAACATGTTTCATTGTTGTGGCTTAGACAAGCTTCAGAATTATACAGAGCTTCTAATCAGCTTCCTTAATGATGCACCTTATATACTTTGCTCACCACAAAATCGTTTTCCATTGCCCCATACCTGCTTAAAACTTGGGAAATGTTCAAATGCAGGGTTTGAGAAATTACAGCCTCCCCCCCCCCGCCTGATAACTCAGATGTCTAGGTAATTTATGCTAGTTCTTTTTAATTTTGACGTGTTTATTTAGTTCTGTGCAGGAGAGTGCTCACGCCTAGTAGAGTCTGATGCTGAGAACCGAGAAATCTTTTCCTTACTTTAGTTTACACAATAAACAGAAGCAAGACAAGTGTGTTGTTGTGTGTTTCTTTACCAGCAGAAATGAATCATTGTGTATGGATTCCTATATGCTTGAACATCACAAGAATTAAGAACTTACTCTTGAAATAACCCTAACATGTGCTTGTCACAGTTTGCTTGTGCAAGCACAATTGCGCATTTATGAGTTTTGTAGTGGATAAGTGCTTGAAAAACACAGAGGGAACATGAGCACCCCCAAACTGCATGGCAGATTAATAGTGCACATTTGCTGCAATTTTCAGATAGAATGGGCAGATAGAGTCTGAATTGGTCCATGAGATCAAAGTGCTCTACCTTTTGCTTAATCATCCTAATATTCTTTATGAATCTCTATCTGACAGTCCCTAATGGTTTGTGAATTAATTCTTACCCATTTCATAGACGAAATCAGTTGTATGTACCTGATACGCAGTTTATCATCCTGTGGGCACAAGGAATGTTTGTGTGGTGCACAACAACCTCTAACATGGTTAAGTAGTTTTGCTAGAATGCAAGTGCCTGCAGCATGGAGCTATTAGGAGACACAGTATGGTGTGGTGGCATTGATAGACAACAGTGTTAGATGTAAACAAGGCCTTGTAAGGATGACCTTGGTCACTGTCTCAGCTAATAATAATAATAATAATAATAATAATAATAATTTATTATTTATACCCCGCCCATCTGGCTGGGCCTCCCCAGCCACTCTGGGCGGCTTCCATAAAAACCAAAAATACAGTAAAATATCATACGTTAAAAACTTCCCTGAATAGGGCTGCCTTAAGATGTCTTCTGAATGTCAGGTAGTTGTTTATCGCTTTGACATCTGCTGGAAGGGCGTTCCACAGGGTGGGTGTCACTACCGAGAAGGCCCTCTGCCTGGTTCCCTGTAGCTTCGCTTCTCGCAATGAGGGAACCGCCAGAAGGCCCTCGGCGCTGGACCTCAGCGTCCGGGCAGAATGATGGGGGTCGAGACGCTCCTTCAGGTATACTGGACCGAGGCCATTTAGGGCTTTAAAGGTCAGCACCAACACTTTGAATTGTGCTCGGAAACATACTGGGAGCCAATGCTTAGCCTGCTTCACAAGGTTGTTCATGAAACCACAAGTCTTATTGCTGGAGCTGCTTGGGTGTGATACAAATATTTAAATGTAAGCACAAGCAAGGTGCAGCAAGTAATTTGGGCTCCATTTGTATGATTTACTTCCATGACAGTGAATTTAGGTTGTAGTTTCTCACTTGTGAGGGCATCTAACGTGAATTTTCACAAAGCATTGAGTAGAATTGCCTACTATAGACTTAAGGATGCACACTGCTTCATGCTGACTGAGAAGCATGTCCTCCTTAAAAAGCTTTAAGCAACCTTTTGTACTCTTTAAGTCAGGCCACTGGCCTTCAGGGCTGGCTCAGACATTTCTGAAATTGGTGTGCAGAGTAAGTCTGCAGCTGCATAGAGAAAGTTATATCTGGGTCTGTTTCTTCAATTAGGAATCAAAATATATGATCTTTTTATATGATCTGCCTTAAATTGTGTAGTGAAATAATGATTAGAAATTGGCAAGAACTGGAAAGTGATAAACCTATAGACCTCCTTCTTGCCTTAGAAGTCCACTGTTCTTTTGAGAGTTACCACTAAACATATCTGAATCTAAAATAAAAAAATAGATTCATTTTCAAGCTGGTCATGAGAAGCAGAGAAAGTTCATACTAATAGTTTAATGCAAAACCCACAATTTTATATGCAAAAAAATCAGTATTTTGGAATGACAGTAACCACTAACAACCCCTATGGCAGGGGGAAATGCAGACACTACCACAAGTATAACATAGAAACCACCGAGGAGCCACAAAGTTAGAAGTTTCTCCAGGTCCAAGAGTGGAGGGACTTTGAGGATAGACAGTTAGATCCTGAAGGATTGCTGACTTATCTGGGAGAGTTCCCTGCTGCTGTAGTGAGTAGTTCTGTTGAAAACCTGGTCAACCTCTGGAACAGGAAAATGGTGCAAGTAGCTGATACTTTCTGCCCTAAATATCTGCTTGCTAAAACCCACACTCTGTGGCTTTCTGAGGAGCTGAGGGTCATGAAACAGCAATAATAATAATAATAAAATAAATGACGACTATGGCAATGGTGGAGGAAATATGACTGAAGAAGCACAAGCCCATTTGGGAACCTTTCTGTGGCATTGATGATGGTGAATAAATGGTACTTCTCTCCCCCTATTGCAATTGACACAATCATATCCAGCAGATCTGTTCTGACAGGTGGCGAAAGGCTTACTATTTCTTGGCTCTCAATGTGTGGGGAGAAATCATTTAGTGGTCTGCTGTGGCCAGTTTGCAAGACTCTCTGCTGATACAGTTGCTTGCATCTATTCTGACATAGACCACATTTTTAGGGGCAGTTTCTCTTAACAGGACCTTGGTTTCTTCTTGTCCTGCTATATTCTACCTGAAGGAGGAAAGGCAGGGTATAAATGTAATAAATGATGAATTGTGATTTCAGCTTGTTCAGCCTCAAGAGCACTAGATGAGGAGGGCAATGGAATGGCACTGTCCTAATGTGCCACCTACCACTTTCACCCTGAGAATGTAGACAGGATACTTGGAAGTACAAGGGTGATCCCTTGTCTTCTTACATCTGACACTTTCTGATAAAAGTGGCCAAAGTAGGACTGACAAGTTGGGTGTTGGAGCTCTTGGATGTTTTCTTGAGAGTGAAGTACAAAGTGTGTTAAAGGAAGTGGTGGTAAAGACCTTTGTTTAAATAACCTTATTGGTTCCTAGCAGTTTTTCCCATAGCCTGTTACCCTCAGGTCTTCAAAGAGGGGGAAATAAGTGCAATGGCTGGGGATAGCACAGAGAGGGTCCAAGTCTTTTTCATGCTTGAGGCAGATAATCAAACATTCCCCCAAAAGATGTTATGTGACACAGCTTGCCGCCCCATCCAGACTAATGGTCAGGCTTCCTCCACCTAAGCAGCTTTGAGAAAGTTCCATGGTAATATTATTAGTTTTGCTTGCTTATCTCCCCCCTCCCCAATTAAGTTGCACCTCTTGTGGCCCAAGGTGTGACAGTTTTTGTTGTTTGGGAGAGAGATTCGCCTTTTGCAGCCTAAAGAATTCCCTCTATCTTCTTACTAGCTGCAATAAACATGGGAAGGTCATTTACTAAACAGCACACTTTCTGGGCCTGGGATTTAAGCATATTTAAAAATTTAGATCAGCTTTTATGTGTAGAAGAATGCAAAAGCGGAAAACAATTGCATTTAATGATAATAAATAAATAAATCCAGTATTAATAATTCACACGGAATAAAATCAGGCACAGACATTCCCCTGCTGGGTCATTTATGTGAAGTAAGTATAAAGACTCCTATTAAGTATGGGGAAGGCCAGAATTGTCAGCTGCATCAACTTCATTCTCCCATATTTAACCCTTTTTTTGGTAGACATTGTAACAGAAGCATCATTAATTAATGTTGGGGAAATAATTGGTCTCATATGATAGGTGGAATATAAGTGGTGAGACTTGATACTTAGTGTAGGATGAAGTTATAATCCCTTAGTGTAACTCCTTTGAACAGGAGGGACGTAAAGACAAGTAAGGAGAAATAGGGCAAGTAAGGGGAGGGAATAGTAATCACAGTGCACATTCTCTATCCTCTATGGTTTAGAGAGCCATCTGAATTTGATTTCATGAGGGCTTGTGCATGTGTGTTCTGGGTATGCTGGCAACAGATTTGCAAAAGCATCTTGCCCTCTCTGCTTGGTGGCTCCCTATTACAATTTTGTTGTGCTTTATTTTAAAATATATCAATGTTCATTATAGTATTAGAAGGAAATTACTGGATACAGAATTATTGCAAGGTATTTTTTAATTGCATTAACAAAGAGAAAACATCATAGGTCTGTTTTTGGATGTTTTTGTCTTTCTTTGCAGTACTAATTCTTCGTTTTTAAGCATCTTTTTCTGCATTTTGGATGTTATTTGGAAATATGGCTACACAGACATATTTCTGCAGGAATCCCTTTTCCTAAACCCTGTCTGTTGCTATCCTTCCACCCCAACACACACACACACACACACACACACACACACACAGAGTATTTCTGCTGGTCATGCATTGAAAAGGAGATTTCCTGGATTCCCAGTAGAACTCTTGTAGCCTTCACAAATGCATTCTTGCAGGGAACTGTGATTTTCAGCTATCTGTACTACAGTATGTTTTCTTGGTGGTGGTGGTGGTGTTCTTCACATATGTACAGTCTTTATTTATTTATTTATTTTGCTTAAGAGAATCTGCGTATTGTGTGGTACGTAGAAGACACTTCAGATAGAAGGAGGCTGTTTCTTTTCAGAGGCGCGTGTGTGATAACTGCCTGTTGTGGCTTTATACATGTGCCTTGTAGAAAGCTAAGCTTTGTAAAGAACTCTGGCCTTCCCTCCCCCAGCGTTCTGCAGTAATCTCCTACTTCACAGACCTGCTTTTGCTCTCACTGGGCTTCCATGTTCACTAGAACTGCCAAAACTGGTAAAGAAAGCAAGATGTCTAAACAGAAACCATTCCTAAAAAAATCTTAATAGTTAAAAATATCTTTAAATAATTCTCTTCTCTCCTGCATATACCCACAGGCGCACACCCCAACCATAAGTATTGCTGTTGATCTGCATTTCTGCCCAATATTCTCATGTAAACCAACATTTCTCCTTGTCTCAGCACAGCTCTCTGTAAATCAGACCTTAGCAGAAGTTGCTACTGCAGTCACTGACTATTATTATAGAGGTTTTCCAGGGGTCATGGTGATAATTTGACCATCAATTCTGGAGGCTAACAAAAAAGAGAGAGAATAGTTTTCAGCATTGTGGTTTGGATTATTTTCCCCAGATGCTTTTGTTTACTGCAGTCTCAAGAGTCTGGTGATAGAATTATGGCTAATATCAACAGACAGAATCAAGCACTCTTTAGCAGTGCCAGAAACTCAAATATATAATCTAATTGCCAAATGGCACCTTAAACCTGAGTTACAGTCGCCACAATGGAATGTCTAGGCGCCGTTTTTGTTTGCTCGTTTTTGTTTCCTGGTGGACTTACTATTATTATTTTCATTTCTATGCCACTTCATATTTTAAAGAACAAATCTCAAAAGTGGTTTGCAACACATTAAAACACCCAGAATAAAACAAATTCAAGCTTCAGGGCTTTAAATCCTTCTCTAAGTGATATTTTGCTTCCTCCAGTTGCCAACCTGGCATCCTGAGACATCAACATGGTTACAATTGGACCTGCACCAGTTGCAAAACGTGCCTGGCACTGGGCTAATTTCAAACAAGCCGTTTCTTTCAAGTTAGAAGATGATTCTGGAAGGTTCAGACAAGATCAGGTTTGAGAAGGACAGAAATAATGGTTCATATTCCTGAAATCATAACCCATCATTGTAATGGTTTGTGAAGTGAGGAAAACTGGGTACGGGGGGGCATTACAATGGGAGGGCAGGTTTTACCTCTGTTTAAGGAGTAAAGTAGGATGCGGGTGGCGCTGTGGGTTAAACCACAGAGCCTAGGGCTTGCCGATCAGAAGGTCGGCGGTTGGAATCCCTGTGTCGGGGTGAGCTCCTGTTGCTCGGTCCCTGCTCCTGCCAACCTAACAGTTCGAAAGCACCTCAAAGTGCAAGTAGATAAATACCTTCTGGCAGGAAGGTAAACGGCGTTTCCGTGCGCTGCTCTGGATCGCCAGAAGTGGCTTAGTCATGCTGGCCACATGACTATATGTCGGCTCCCTCGGCCAATAAAGCGAGATGAGCGCCGCAATCCCAGAATCTGTCACGACTGGACCTAATGGTCAGGGGTCCCTTTACCTTTTTAAGGAGTAAAGTACAAGGGTACAGAACCTCTTTCAGCCCACTTTCTGGAGGCCACATGCCCATGGTGGACCGGGCCAGGGGCTAAAAATAGGCATGGCCCAGGGCAAAAACCTGGCACTATAGGGCTACATTTCAGCTGCACAAGAGTCAGAAGTTGCTACACATATACACAGCTCTCCATCAAGGCAAGCAAATGGTGTTTTTGCAGCTCAGGGACACATTCCATGCAGGCAGAAGTGCTTGAATAATGCATGGCGCAGGGCTGGGGCCCAGTGGGGCCCAGAGAACAGTCATGAGGGCTGGACAGAGATGCTTTGAAGGCTGCAGTCAGCCAGGAGTGGCTTGCCCCTCTTTTGCTTTCTCCCATATTGCTACTGTCATTCACCTCTGTGAGAAGGAGTGTGCTACAAAGGAGGTGAGGGACCTCAAGCCCAGGGATAAAAAGCTGTAATAGCTAACTAGTTGGGACGGAGGTGCTACAATATCTTCCCAGCTGCAGCATTGTTACTGCATACTGGGAGGGGCGAGGTTGGGGCTGTGTGGCTGGATCACTGGATTGACTCCATCTGTTTGTCAGCCCAGCCTTGGCCTTGTCACTACCTA
Organism: Podarcis melisellensis; assembly: GCF_964234715.1. Classification (NCBI taxonomy): domain Eukaryota; kingdom Metazoa; phylum Chordata; class Lepidosauria; order Squamata; family Lacertidae; genus Podarcis; species Podarcis melisellensis. The sequence goes on from NC_138540.1 coordinate 85,916,848, forward strand.
GCCCAGGGGTCAGCAACATGCGGTCCATGGGCTGGATGTGGCCCACGAAGACCATTTTACCGGTCCTCGGGCCACCTCCAAACCGAGCCACCCACTAGGTGAGTCCCCCGCTCGCTGCGCTAAACTGGTGTAGTGTGGCATGGGGACTCACCATGCAGTGCCGGAAATCGTGTCTGCACACTCGCAGATACCAGAAATCGCATCTGCACATGTCCAGACACTGGAAATCTCTTCTGTGCAGGCACAATTTTCGGCGTCAGGGCATGCGCAGAAGCATTTTCCAGTGCCGCAGACATGCGCAGATGCGATTTCCAGCGCCGCACTGCGCCAGTCCAGCCCACGGGCGATCTCCATGGGAGTCATCTGGCCCATGGCCCCTTGCCAGTATGTGGTATTGGCAACAGCACTGCTGCCAAGAGGTCATTGTTACAGCTCTGTGCCATCAAGTGAGCTGCTTCAGCATTCAGTTCTTGGGCTTAGGTCATGGGTAGGCATACTAAGGCCCGGGGCCGGATCCGGCCCAATCGCCTTCTCAGTCCAGCCCACGGACGGTCTGGGAATCAGCATGTTTTTACATGAGTAGAATGTGTGCTTTTATTTAAAATGTGAGGCATAGGAATTCATTCTTTTTTTTTTCTTTCCAAAATATAGTCCGGCCCCCCACAAGGTCCGAGGGACAGTGGTCCGGCCCCCTGCTGAAAAAGTTTGCTGACCCCTGGCTTAGCTGAATCGTGTGTTTGTGTGTGTGTGTTCTAGCCCAAGGTTCATTTTCTTGATGCAGAGAAAAGGCTTGAACTGTAAGCTTAATATGGAATCTAAAGGGCAGCAAGCATGCAGTTGACCAGGCATTGGCAGAAGACCAGAGCCTTCAAATTTATGGCACGCCTGGTCAATGCAGGGGCTTCATACTGCTTGCCAGTTTTATGTTGTACATCCCAGTTCCCTTCTGTGGCTCAAAATTGCTCTGGGGATTGAGTTCATGGAAAACCGAGTAGATCCCAGCCTTGGGCCATAAGGTACTAGAATTCAAGCTCCATATTCTGTTATATCAACTTTACTTGTGAACCCTTAATTGTTCTATTTGTTGCCGTTCCTCTTCCAACACAGCTTCTGCAGGAGTTGTCGTTTGTGTGGCCTGATCTCACACCCTCCAACATGCTGTGGAGGAAAATTGGGATGTGTGTCTTTTGGGGCAGTGCTCTCGTGGAAGCCAAAACAGGACATCCCGGGTTCCAATCAGATGCCGAGGTGGCTTCTGTAATTCCAGGATGTCCCGCTTCAATTGGGGCGTGTGGTCTCCTTGCAGGAACAGAAAATGGTGTCCTCAGTCAACTGTTGTAGATAAATTGATCTGGTGTCTAAAACAACAGACTGACATGTTGCTACAAAGTTCCCGCATGAAAGGCTTGCCTTGGCAAATTAACATGGGATCCAGGTGTTTGGCTAGGAAGCTAAACTGTCTAGAAGCAAGTTTGTAATAGTACTGAGTCATCTGATGGTGTGTATGTGTGTGCGGTTTTGAATGCTATTTAAGTATCCACTAGTAAAGTTGCTGTTTCTGGTACTAACATTACTATATAAATTTGGTTGTTTATTCACTGAGCAAAGCTGTATTTTAACACATGTTGCAGAAAGCCTCATATGGCCCCAATACTTTATTTCTTAGAAGAGATTCAAGGGTTTAGAGGGTTGTAAGAGCAACCACACATACCAAGAGACACACTTGTTATTTCTAGTACTTAAAAATAATTGCATCGTGTAGTAAAAAATCCATTTGTATAGGGCTGAGACAGATTGTCAAAACCAAAGATACCTGGAGTTTCCCAGATACAATTAACTGGAGGCAGTGAGGGGGCCTCTTCTTTTGCTGTCAGTTTTGTATGATTTTTGAGACATAAAGTGTGCTCGCAAGTATGTTTACATGTTCTCACTTATTTTAGTGGAGCTTAACTTGCATTTCCATCTTTGTAAGAAGGCTTAGGAGTGCAGTCTGAGTTGGTTATTGGCTGTTATATTTTTGTCTGAACATCAGCTGTTGCAGGAATGAGTTATTGGTAAATTGTTGAATTTTCATTTGTTTCCAAAGCTCATTGTTCGGAATTCACAATTTTATTTCCTCATATGCATTGCCTGACAATCTCCTTTATAGATTATTACAATGTGCGCTCCATCAAATTGCTCTTAAAAAACTGTATGGCTGGGGTAGAATGTGGCAGCTTAGCTTTTGAGCAGAGTGACCAGAGGAGAACATATCACTCCAAGATGAGACCATTGCTCTGGCTGCTTTTGAGCTTCCAGGCCCAATTCAAGGTACTAGTATACTAGCACTAGTATAAAAAGGTAAAGGACCCCTGACAGTTACGTCCAGTCACAAACGACTCTGGGGTTGTGGTGATCATCTCGCTTTACTGGATGAGGGAGCTGGCATTTGTCCGCAGAAAGTTTTCCGGGTCATGTGGCCAGCATGACTAAGCTGCTTCTGGCGAAACCAGAGCAGCGCATGGAAATGCCATTTACCTTCCCCATGGAGCAGTACCTATTTATGTACTTGCACTTTGACGTGCTTTTGAACTGCTAGGTTGGCAGGAACTGGGACCGAGCAACAGGAGCTCACCCCGTTGCGGGGATTCGAACCGCCGACCTTCCAATCCGCAAGCCCTAGGCTCAGTGGTTTAGACCACAGCGCCACCCACTAGTATAAGGTAAAGGTAAAAGTACCCCTGCCCGTTCGGGCCAGTCTTGCCAGACTCTAGGGTTGTGCGCTCATCTCACTCTATAGGCCGGGAGCCAGCGCTCTCCACAGACACTTCCGGGTCACGTGGCCAGCGTGACAAGCTGCATCTGGCGAGCCAGCGCAGCACACGGAATGCCGTTTACCTTCCCGCTGGTAAGCGGTCCCTATTTATCTACTGTTTTCGAGGTTACCAGCATGAGTTTGACCAAACTGCGGGAGGCAGTGGAGGACAGAGGTGCCTGGCGTTCTCTGGTCCATGGGGTCATGAAGAGTCGGACACGACTAAACGATTAAACAACAACATTTATCTACTTGCACCCGGAGGTGCTTTCGAACTGCTAGGTTGGCAGGCGCTGGGACCGAACAATGGGAGCGCACCCCGCTGCGGGGATTCGAACCGCCGACCATGCAGTCGGCAAGTCCTAGGCGCTGAGGTTTTACGCACAGCGCCACCCGTGTCCCACCCACTAGAATACAAAGCCCTAAAATGATTTGAGACCCAAGTGCCTGAAAGAGGACCTTCCTCCTTGTCTCCCAAAACACAGTTTACAATCGGAGGTAAAAGCTCTTCTTGCAGTACTACTACTCCAGATGGCCAGGTGGTCCCTCTGGAACTCCGTTCCTGGGGAGATTAGGCAATCCCTTCCATCTTCAGGTGGTATTCAAAGACATTTTTATTTGTTCCAGTCTTTAGAAGAGGATAAGAACATTCAGGCACTGTAGGTTTTAAGTGATTTTATTTTATATGTTCTTACCAGATTTTAGGTTGTTAACCACCCTGAGCATGCTTTAATAAAATCTTCCCAGTATCTCTGGAGTCCCACCCACAGTGATTCTCCAGCTTGCTCCCTCTGACTTGGTTTAGAACCATTCACAACCCTATAGTGGAATTCTGTAATTGTATATATATGTTTTCTCCTGTAATGGCTAGTGCAAGAATCCAGATGTTTAAAGAATGGTGAACAGGGCAATAATAGACCATATTGCTTTACATTGTTCTTTTGAGTTTCCAGAAAGTCTCCTAGGGCAATAGGCTTCAGGGGGCTATCTGCAAATGAGGAAAGGGTTTGTTTATTTATCACTTTGTACTTACATGTCTCATCTGCTCTAAAATATTTTTGGAAGACAATGTCTTGCATGAACTAATACTATGTTCTCCAGTCCATCTCTTTAATTTACAAAGTAGAATAACTTTCGTCAAGCATTGCTGTTAGTTCTGCCGTTTAAAAATACTACTGCACAAGGCATTAACTTTTAGGGGGAATCATAAAGTGAAATCCTTTGTTGTTGTTGGTTTGTTGACTGTCATGTTTCACATTAAATATGGTAGGAAAGTCTTGAAGGATCATAAAGGTGCCAGAGCGAGGCCCATATATATAATCTTTTAAAAAGGAGAGCCGTACTAGACATTGTGTTCAGGGCAAATGAAACTTGTTCATGCTTTTGAATACCTTGGGAATTGTCCATGGTTAAAACAGTTCAGATTGATGGGTTTTATAGTTGTCAGTATCCTGATTTTTATTGGCAAATCAAGCAGGTTTGTTGCCATTAGAGTTTCCTTGCTTTATTACTGTGCAATGTGTTAAGCTGAGAAACCAATAACAATATGCAACTTTTCAACTGAATTTTATAAAAGGGCCGAGGAAATCAGATACTATGAAAATTTTGTCATCGCAAATGGGCTTTATACTATATATTTTTATTGTGGTGTTCCGCTGTTTGTTGACTGTCTTTTTATCTCCTCCCATTTCTTGGAATATTTCCTTTTCTCTTTTCATATAATCATAGAGTCTTAGAGTTGGAAGGGACCCCAAGGGTCATCTAGTCCAGTGTTTTTCAACCACTGTTCCGTGGCACACTAGTGTGCCGCGAGATGTTGCCTGGTGTGCCGTGGGAAAAATTGAAAAATTCGAAAGATTTAAAAATAAAGTATTTTATAATTTTTCATATTTCTGTTTACTTACTCTTTCATAATAAAGTAATTATAAAATACTTTCTTTGTGTTTATTTGATTCCTATTCAAGAGAATTACTTTATATATAGTCACTATAGAGGCACAGAGTTAAATTTTTTAACATTTTCTAATGGTGGTGTGCCTCGTGATTTTTTTCATGAAACAAGTGTGCCTTTGCCCAAAAAAGGTTGAAAAACACTGATCTAGTCCAACCTTCTGCAGTGCAGGAATCTCAGCTAAAACATCCATGACAGATGGCTATCCAACCTCTATAAGATGATAATTAGAACAGGCATTTCCATTGCTAAATGTGTACAATGTGTACAGGAAATTATTGGTTAACATTTGAAATCCTCAGCTGTATACTCCTTCCTGTGACGTGTACATGCAGCATGTGGAGTGCTGAGTAGAAACACTGATATAAATACTAATATAAATACTATTAATGAAATCTCCAGACAAATGCAGTTGCTTTTGTACTCATTGTTGTGCTGTGCCAAATCAACAAATATAAGACAAGTTGACCCCCGAGTGGGGGAATACATTGCTAAGGTTTCATTCTTTTCAGAAAACCCCTCTTAAGATTGACACCAACATCTCCCGCTGTGTGTGCTGATATTTTTAAAACTTTCTTTTGCCTACTTGGAGCCAAGAAACCCTGTGTTTGGAGATCAGCTAGTTTTGTAATGCATGAATCTAGTCATCAAGGAAATAGCAGATGCTCCTATTGCTTAAATTGTGGATCTTTAAATGGGCTCCCTAGCCTGAATTAATAAAATAACAGATGTATGCAGTATCTGGTGAGTTTTTTATTATTACTTTCTGAAAAGCAATGGCACAGCAGCAAAAAAGAAAGAAAAAGAAAGAAAGAAAAAAGTGAACACTTGCAGAAAGAGAAAAGTGGGGAATCAGCTTCACTTCCACCAGCTTCATAGAATACAAGTTATATTTACCACAACACAGCACAGTTCCTTGAACTGACTTAACATAAATGAAATATTCTAGGCAAGCCTTTCATAACCCCTGCAAATGAACTGCTGTATAACCCAGTTAAGAAACTTTTATTTCTCTTTAAGTACTTACACTGGGATACTTCATCAACTAAGATTGGTTTGTTCATTACATCAGAAACAGAGAGAGACAGTAATTTCCAAACATAAAAGCAATTCTGCTTTCACATTTACACCATGATGTAAATAGCAAGCCTTTTTGGGAGGAGTGAGGCGGGGGATCTCTTTTATAAATCAGATGGTACAGTAGCTCTCAAATTACACAGTAATTTAGTCTGCCAACTGAGATGCAACTTTTGTTTTCATATTTTTGCTGCCATGCTGCAAATGTGAGTTTCTCACATAGCCTGAGGTCTTCAGTTGTGTAACTTGCTATATATCCATTCCTTCTAATTCCTACCCCATCTTCATCATACTAGTGCTACTACTCCAGCCTTAGTCCTGCTCCTTTGCCTTTTAACACAACCTTGTAAATATAAATTACTACTGTGCAATTTTATTTTATTTTTACTAGCTTCCTGGGGGTTGGCAGAGGAGGGATGGAGAATTCCACATCATTTCTATGCTGGGTGCAGTGGAGAGCAGGAACACCTCTGTCCTTCCTTCATCTCTCCTCAGTTGCCTATGTGGAATTTCATGTGCTCCCCTGCATGTAGTTCCTGGTCACTAGTAACTTCCAGGCTAGTACTTCAATGCAAGGCTTCTTTAGGAGCAGCCTAACACGAAAAATGTGGCAGGTAAACAGAGAGGTTTCAAGTGGGGAAAGCATTGCTGGCTGAATTTCTACATGCCAAGCTGCTAGTAAAAGCAGCAATAGCAAGTTTGTAACCCAAATTAGAAGCATTCTGTTCTGTTAATTGCATAATGCTATCTTACTAACATAGTAATAGAAAAATTGCATCTAAAATAAACTACTGGAGCCTCTTGGGCTTGCCGATCAGAAAGTCGGTGGTTCGAATCCCCATGACGGGGTGAGCTCCCGTTGCTCGGTCCCAGCTCCTGCCATCCTAGCAGTTTGAAAACACACAAGTGCAAGTAGATAAATAGGTACCGCTCCTATTTATGTGCATGTGAGCACAAGTAGATGAATAGGTACTGCTACGACAGGAAGGTAAACAGCGTTCCCGTGCACTGCTCTGGTTTCGGTGTTCCATTGCGCCAGAACCGGCTTAGTAATGCTGGCCACATGACCCAGAAAAACTGTCTGCGGACAAACACTGCCTTCCTTAGCCTGTAAAGCAAGATGAGCGCATCTGCAACTGGACAACTGTTAAGGGTCCTTTACCTTTACCTTTTTACCCATCAAGCAAACGTTAGATCAGGGCTGGGAAACCTTTAGCCCTCCAGATATTACTGGACAGCAACTCCCATCATCCTCAACCACTGGCCCCACTGGCTGGAACAGATTGCTGGAGCTGATAGGTTCCCCATGTTGAGTTACATTTGTTTGTTTTATTATTTTCCATTTTGCAGAGAAAGTCAAGGCATATTAGAAAAAGTAAAAAGCAAAAAAATGACGTTGACCATCAAAACAGCAACACCACCAGCAGCACTTTTGTTGCTGTCTACTGTCCTTGCAGGGACGTGGGTAGTGCTGTGGTCTAAACCACCGAGCCTCTTGGGCTTGCGGATTGGAAGTTCGGCAGTTTGAATCCCCGCGATGGGGTGAGCTCCCATTGCTCTGTCCCAGCTCCTGCCAACTTGGCAGTTTGAAAGCACACCAGTGCAAGTAGATAAATAGGTACCACTGCAGCAGAAAGGTAAACGGCGGTTTAGTCATGCTGGTCAGAAGCGGTTTAGTCATGCTGGTCACATGACCCAGAAAAGCTGCCTGTGGACAAACGCCGGCTCCCTTGGCCTGAAGCTAGATGAGCACCACACCCCATGGTCACCTTTGACTGGACTGGACCATCCAGGGGTCCTTTACCTTACCTTACTGTCCCTGTGGGGTGAGAGCAAAAGGATGCTTAAGGGGAACTACTTTTTATAGCTGCACCTGGTAAAGAGGGAATCAGGTCCTCCCCAACTTTTTCTTGACTAGTCTTTTGGCTTTGTCACTTAGGCCTTGAAAGATTGGGTAGCTTGAGGGTCTAGAAAAGGTTTGGGTTTGAAGCTTACATGGTGTACTTAAAAAAAAGAAAAAAAGCAAGAGAGAAAGACAAATTCCTGTGGTAGACCAGTGTGTTTTAAAAATTACAACGTGTACATACACTGAATCTCTGAGGCATAACTAATATATGTCCATTGTTCCTAGCTTAGGAACACAAGAAATAGCTCAGAGAAAGGTCTGTCTAGCCCCGCATTATTTATAAGAATATCACCAATTTGAGGAGATCATTTGAGATCTTTTAACCCTATGCTGTGCTCTGTGATGTACCTTGGGCCAATAGTCTTACTACTTCAGACATCATCCATGAAGACTTTGGGTTGCTTCTGTCACCTCTGTCTGGGTCTCACAAAAAGCCTCACATTTACAAGTGTTGGTTGGTAAAAGTGGTTGTGTGTGAGCATTTGGAGGATGGCTGCTACCACCATAGGATCCACAACTGAAGTGGTAAAACCACAACTCTCAACCGTGTACAGAATTTGGTGTCAACCGATAGGGTGGTTCCAATAAGATGGCTTTAAAGGGGAATTAGACAAACTCACGGCCTGTTAATGGCTATGTTGTGGCACCTCCTGGCTTACCACTTCTAAAAGGCGCAACAGAACAGTCACCTTTTCTTGCTTGTAGGTTTTCCAGAAGGTACAGGTAGCCTCTGTGGGGAAACAGGTTGCTAGACTAGGCATACTTTTTGGTCTGATCCTGCAGGGCGCTTCTTTTATTTTGTCCTTTCCTGTTGTCACATTCCCCAGTGTCTGCTGATCTTCTTTGAAGGCTAACCAGCTGCTTCTGTTTCCATGTTGGACAGATTCAGAAAGGGCAACTTTGTGATGTGTACAAATGCCCATTATGTGCTCGTGTATAAGACCAAGGTCAGCTTTACCCCTAGATAACCATTAGAGGGGTAGTATTCCACAGCATTGGACTACTAGGTGATTCTGTTTCAAAAGAAAAGGAAGCCAAGCAAAGGCAGCAGTTTGGCTGCTCTGTGGAGGAAAGAAAGGTCAGGCTACAACCAAGAGATTTGCGTGGAAACATGACATTGAGGTTTTCAGTGAAATTTGAATGGGAGAGCAGCAACAACATTCAGGACGCAGGGTTGTATCTCTTGTGCTAGCTGACAGGTGAGTTTTAAGGTATAACAGAAGAATCCGGTATGACAGTAGCATTAGCGGGAACTCATGCAACAGGTTTGTAGTCTATCGCAGAACAGAATTGCCAGCAACCTGCTTATGCATTCTCTTTCGCAACAGTGTTCGCTTGTGCAAAACATTTTACCAGCAGAACAAGTATACTGCTAAGCGACTTTAACTTATTACTCCATTGGCTACAACCCACATTGACCAAGTTCCAAAGAACTGCTTTGGGCACAACAGAAGGGGTGTAGGTTAGGTGTGGGTGTATGCCTGCTAGGGCCGTCTTACCCATAGGCGCTAGGGGTGTGGGGCACCCGGCTCTCAGGGGCACCAGGCCGAGAGTCCGGGGCCTGAGAGTTGAGTCTGGGGAAGAGCCCACCCATTGGTTGGAGCGCCGCAACGGGCTCTTCTGCTGCGGGCAGCTCTGCGCTGCAAGTTCGGGGGCAACCAAGCCAGCGAGATGCTGAGGCGGCCAGCCAGCTCCGCCCTCCTGCGTGCCTGGGACTGGGCAACCTTGGGCGGGGGCTGCCAGACGGATCTTTGCACCCCGGCATCGCATATGCTTAAGACAGCTCTGACTGCAGTGGGATTTTTGTCTTTCCTCTGCCCTTCCCACCTTTCAACTGCAAATCCACATGCCACATCACAAGCTGTTTTTGAAACTGTCCTCCATTTCAAATATTGTCTTTCATGTTATATGTGAGACTGGTGTTTTCAGAAATAGAATTCAAAAACATACAGTATTTAGTGGGTGGATCTAGCTGTATAACTCTTCTGGATACTTGTTGAAAGTCATACAAGGTCTTGGAGGGAAGTGCAGAGAGGGCCGTAGAAAAGAGTGGTGAATTGAATGTCTCAGTTTGGGAGTAGGTTTGTGTGTAGGTAAGGCTGGCTCACATATATTCTTCTGAGAAGTGTGTAGAGGGGAGTGGCAACAGTGCCACCAGGAATAGCAAAGCTATAGGGCCAGATTGGAGGCACGAAGTGTCTTCACCACATCAAAAGTTTGCAACTTGGATAAAGTAATATATCCTTTGGGTTGACATAGTAAGCTCCTAGTAAGGATACTGAAGGGTTAATACATGCAGGAAGTGCTGCATTCCTGTTACACACACTGCTCTTGATCTGATTTTCTGCTATCCAGGAGCCATAAACATAAGCCAGCTTTTCCCCATTTGGAGTCAGTGGGGCTAAGCCTTCTCAAGTATGCCAGGCTGCAAATTCTGTAGATTTCAGCCTCAGTCACAAAATATGTTTTCCTCCTGGCTTCCAAAGTTGCTTCGCAGTTCTATGCTAATTACACTGCCTCCTGTTGGCAATCCTAGGTGACATTTACCCTACCTAACAAGCTGTTAGCTTTCAAGAGATGACACTCTTGGGCTTACTATCTGCATGAAAAGCCATGCCTGAGAAGTATTCTTACATGCCTAAGTATCCAATAGACTGTATGTTAGCACAGAATTCCCCCGCCCCCATAAGACGATGTACTTTAATTGCAACCTCTAATTATGTTGATATGGAATACTCAGAGGATTAACTTCCTCTATTATTCAAAATAAGGAAGAACAAAAAGTGACTTGCATGCTTGCCTAAGATGTATGGAAAAGTTAATTCTGAAGTGAAATTTGCCAACACACTTTAACGGGGCATGGCAGCCACTAGGCCCCACAGGTGCAGGTTGTACATTCTGCTTGCTCTCTCTTGCGAATGACCATAGCTCAGTAGTAGCACATGTTTTTGATGCAGAAAGCCCTATGTTCAGTCCTTGGTATCTCCACTTGAAAGGATCAGGTAGCAGTTGATGGGGAAGACATTTGCCAGGGAAACAGGAGATTCACTGTTAGTCGGGAACAGGCAATACTTGGCTATCTGGACAAATCATTTGGCTTCATACAAACCGGTTTCCTCTCTTCCTCTAGGCTGCTATGAGAAAGTATGATGTAAAATAAGCACCTGAGAGATGGCCCTAGCCAGAGGTGCCAACTTGAATAAGATATTGGGGGGGGAGCAGGTAAGCCCTGCCTTGCATAATTGATCACAAGACGTGGTGCATGCGCACCATTTGAATGGTAATGCCCATAAACTGGGGGGGGGCAGTCCCCTCAAATATTTTATTGGGGGAGCCAATGGGACCTCGGCCCCTAATAATTGGCTCCTATGGCCCTGGCCAGAGCCTTGGGGCTTCTCCTGTTGATAATAGGTAAAGGTAAAGGTACCCCTGACCGTCAGGTCCAGTTGCAGACGACTCTGGGGTTGCGCATTCATCTCACTCTAGAGGCTGAGGCAGCTGGCATTTGTCTGCAGACAGCTTCCAGGTCATGTGGCCAGCATGACTAAGCCGCTTCTGGCAAACCAGAGCAGCGCACAGATATGCTGTTTACCTTCCCGCTGGAGCGGTACCTATTTATCTACTTACGCTTTGATGTGCTTTCAAACTGCTAGGTTGGCAGGAGCTGGGACCAAACAACGGTAGCTCACCCCGTCGCAGGGATTCGAAACACCGACCTTCTGATCGGCAAGCCCTAGGCTCTGTAGACCACAGCACCACCCACGTCCCATTGTTAATAATGCTGCTTCACTTATCACTTTTACTTACTCTAAGTTCAGAATCTTCAAAATGTGTTAGAAGGGCATAGCATACATGCTTTTAATAATAATAATAATAATAATAATAATAATAATAATAATAATAATAATAATAATAATGATGATGATGTCTCTCCTCCAGGGAGCTTACAGTAAAGCTACATCATGTCCCTCAGACCATTCTCTGCGCCACGGTTTAGCTATTGCTATTGTTTAGCAGTGAAAGTGTAGTAAGCAAGAGAGTTTCAAACATCTGGGAGGACTTGTTTGTTTGTTTTGTCACTGTGTTGCAGATGGAGGCTTCAGTATCACCTCCACTGCAGATTGTGTCACTGGAAGGTTTTTCCCCCCCTTTTTTCCTTGCTTTGTTGCCTCTTCCTGGTTTCACAAGTGTGTGGCGCACGCGCATATGAGTTCTAAAAATAGACTTAACATCAAGTGTTATCGCATAATAAATCGAGTTGGAACTACTGTTGGCAGTAAGCTTCTCCCTGCTTTGAACAGAATGAGAAGCTGCAAAAGAAACTGTAGCTAGGCTCCTAATATTATTACAGTCAATTCAGTATGCATTTGCACAGCTGTTACCGAAACATTTAAACATTCCTGTTGCCAAAAATATGTTCTCCTCTGTTCTGATAAATAAAAACGAGAAATAACATTTGATGCAGAAAGAAAGTAAGGGCATAGGAACATTTTTCTTTCTTAGAATCTGGGCTACACTACAATAAACATATTTTTGTCTTTAAAAAAAAAACAACAAAATCTAATTCCTTCCAAATTTAGCAAACCATCATTTGGAAAATAAGAGCCCCATTCTTGGCTCTGATCTTTTTTTCCTCTTCAAGAGTTTGGCTGCTCTCCTGAAACCACTTACTCACAAGGAGTCCCAGGATTGTGGTGCCTCATTATGGTTTCTTAGCCATCACAATATTTTAAAATAAAAAATAGTTAACCTGAACATTGAGAAATAAAATGGATGCAACTCCCCTTCTCTTCTCCCCCATCTATTTAATAACCCTTTAATTGAAAAGTGTTTCGATGGATTTCATTTTCCCCTCTGCATGCCTTGTGTGCTTGTAGCTTTGTGGAAGTGTCTCCCAGCTCTCCCAAATGCTTATATTCAAGAATATTTACAAAGCATGAGTAAGCACAGTTGTACTTTTGCTCTGTGTGAGTAATGCAACAAATCCTCCAGGGGAGATATCAGAAATATTTGCTTGTGACAGCAAGACGGGATCAGATGTATGAAACCTCAAAGTGGTGGCGGGGGTGTATGTGGATGAACTGCAACCAGACTAGTGTCAGTAAAACATGTGTTCTAGATGTGGGCGAAGGGGAGGAAAATGAAAATAATTAACTATATAAATAATACAAATCCTTCCTTCAGTTCTTTAATCCATTAACAGAAAGTGGTTTGTCACAATTAAAATGAGATTTAAGCATTGCATAAGCACCTTATCAGAATGCAACAGAACGGAGGGAGAAAAATATGCCTCTTGCCTGCTCAGTTCAGTACAGCTGAGCTGATTTAACTTGTATGCTCTTCTGTACAGTGGAACCTCGGGATACATACCATCCTCCTTACAAACGCTTCGGGTAACAAGCTCCGCTAACCTGGAAGTAGATGCTCCCGGTAGCGATCTTTGCCCCAGGATGCGAGCGGGAGGCCCCATTAGCGGAAGTGCGCTTCATGTTAAGAACGGTTTCGAGTTAAGAACGGACCTCCGGAACGAATTAAGTTCGTAACTGGAGGTACCACTGTAAATATATTTGCCTTGAGGTGTGTGTAAGCGTTGGTCATTTTCTGATTGCTGCCCTATTTAAAAGCCACTTAACTACTTTCTTCAGAGGGGAGAGCCTTGTATGCCTAGGCAAGGAGCACCAAGAAAAGGTGAGCTTACTTGGTGAGCATAGCTGTGTGCTATGCAAAATGCTGAAAACAGAAAACGGGCAGCCAGGTCCCAGATTCAGGGTTTAGATGAATCTTAGCCTCTGAGGAGGGATCATCTACACCTATACCTGTAAGAATAGATAAAACCTGGGAGTACTCTTGCCTCTCTGACATTGGTAAGGTAAAGGTAAAGGGACCCCTGACCATTAGGTCTAGTCGCGGATGATTCTGGGGTTGCGGCGCTCATCTTGCTTTACTGCCTGGACACTGCCTGGACACTGAGGTCCAGTGCCGAGGGCCTTCTGGTGGTTCCCCCACTGCGAGAAGCCAATTTACAGGGAACCAGGCAGAGGGCCTTCTCGATGGTGGCACCTGCCCTGTGGAACACCCTCCCGCTGGATGTTAAAGAGAAAAACAACTATCAGACTTTTAGAAGACATGTGAAGGCAGCCCATTTAGGGAAGCTTTTAATGTTTAATAGGTTATTGTATTTTAATATTCTGTTGGAAGCCACCTAGAGTGGCTGGAAAAACCCAGCCAGATGGGCGGCGTATAAATTATTATTATTATTATTATTATTATTATTATTATTATTATTATTATTTACTGGCCGAGGAAGCCGGCGTACAGCTTCTGGATCATGTGGCCAGCATGACTAAGACGCTTCTGGCGAACCAAAGCAGCGCACGGAAACGCCGTTTACCTTCTCACAGGAGCAGTACCTATTTATCTACTTCCACTTGATGTGCTTTCGAACTGCTGGGTTGGCAGGAACTCTGACATTGGTACTAGTTGCATTTGCACATTTTAACCTTAGTTTAGCATTACATGCATAAGCCTCCGGCTCCTGCAAATATTTCTCTAAGTCCATAGGGGAAAATCAGACGCTTTTACTTCTGTTTTCAACTAATGTCAGTCACTTGTTATGTCTGAACAAGGGAAAGCTTGTTAGTGTAAGTCATCTAGGGCAAAAACATTTTAAGTTTTTCTTCTGTCTCATAAATTTATGAACCAACCCAGACTCTGTGCTTGTCATCCAAGGCCCTTCTTTATGTCCCGCCTCCCCAGGAGATTTGGAGGGCCATAACAAGAGGCCTTTTTGGTGGTGGCACCCTGTCAGTGGAATGCTCTTGTCAGAGAGACTTGCCTGGCACCATCATTACATGTCTTCAGATGCTAGGCAAAACATTCTTCTTTACTCAGGCCTTTGGCCATTAAATAGTTTATGTTAAAGCTGATCGGGGGGACTGTTACTATGATTATTATATTATTATACTATCTATTGCTATGTTTTTATTATATTTTATTATTTTGCTCCATAAAATGTCTTCTTAATGTTGTACACCGCCCTAGGATCTTTTGATAAATGGTGGTATATGTAAATTGAATAAATAACAATAACAACAACAATGAATGAATGAATGCCAATTGCAAATACAATTTTAGTCAAACTTGGCAGTGTCAACAATTTTAGTTTTGTTTACTAAATGCAAGTAAAATATGCCAAATTAAATCACTCTAAGTAAATTTTGCTTGTAAAATTGTCCTATGTAAATTAGCTTAATTGCCCTATGCAAATTACGCTATGTAAATTAGTAAAAGAGTCAGAAATTGGTTGGTGGATGTCACAGGGAGTGGAAGAAACAGCTTGTTTTGTAAGATTAGACTAAGTATAGAAATTATGGCATAATTTCTGAGGGGAAATAGAACTTGTGCATAAGATAATCTTCGCCTATTTACACCAAAATAACAAAAGGAAAGCATATGTAGAATACATACAGAATAATAGCTAACTTAATAGGATTCAAATTGCCTGTGAGCAGATTTCAGGCAACATATATTATTCACCCAACTTTTAAAAATGTGGTGTTTCTTTTAAAGTAAAATGTTTAGTTGAGACATCTTTTTCTGGCTATCAGAGAATACAGTAAATCTTCAAACAGGAAGGAAAAATTGTGAAAGGGTGAGAAGCACACCAGGCATGGCTTGATGGTGGTATATAAAAAGCAGATCAGGCTTGATGGTGGATTCATAAGCCTCAAATATTAAGAATATTAAGTCAAGAGATGGTTATGCAGCGAAGTAATTAGTAGCTATGAAGGTGATCATATGAAGTTATATGAAGCTTATACTGTTCTTGCTCTATTGAGAGCTTTTACAAAGAGAACTCGGAAATAGGCAAACAACAGTTGGCTTGTACAATATTGTTGATGTAAAGTACTTGGAAGCTGGTCCTTTCTGAAAAACCTGCTGACATGAAACAGGAAGTACAGTAGCATGAGTCAGTTGTTTCTCAGGCTGTCTCTCTTTCTCTTCACTCATTTGACTTCTAAAAGAATGAAACTGTAATCAGGAATCTTGTAATTAATTGTCAGTGGTAAGGTAAGGTAAAGTAAGGTAAGGTAAGGTAAAGGACCCCTGGACGGTTAAGTCCAGTCAAAGGCGACTATGGGGTGCGGCCCTCATCTCGCTTCAGGCCAAGGGACCTGGCGTTTGTCCACAAACAGCTTTCCGGGTCATGTGACCAGCATGACTAACCTGCTTCTGGTGCAATGGAACACCGTGACAGAAACCAGAGTGCACGGAAACGCCATTTACCTTCCTGTCGTAGCAGTACCTATTCATCTACTTGTACTCACATGCTTTTGAACTGCAAGGTTGGCAGAAGCTGGGACAGTAACAGGAGCTCACCCCACCTGGTGGATTCAAACTGCCAACCTTCTGATGGGCAAGCCCAAGAGGCTCAGTGGTTTAGACCACAGCACCACTCACGTCCCTTTCTCCTAAAAGTTGGCACATCCATGATATAATTTGACTGTTGGTTAAATGGTAAAGTTACCAAGGGAACTACATCCCACAATAGTATTTACTCTTGCCCAGGACTTAACTATCCCTTTGATTTCCATGGCATAGCAAATACAAGGCACACTTCATCTCACTTAATTCATTGCTTTCATGTATATCTAATTCCTTGCTGGTTCCCAGCCTTAGTTAAGCGACATATTCCTCGAGTGCTAGTTATGATCTTGCTCTTCACCTACAGAGGTCAGGTAGTTGTTCCTCCTTATGCAGGTTTTTACTCTAAACTATAAAAGAGCACACAGCCGATCTGCTTCTGCTGCTGAAAGCTTTCAGAAATGCTTTCAGAATTTGGAATATATGTCAAATGGCTGCAATTTTTTAAATCTAAGATTATGTTTTTCTTGTAGAATTTTTAAATGGAAACTATAATGCTAAGAATACCTGATTTCTACATATTAGATTTACTCCCAAGAGGCTTCTAGGTTCCCTTTTAGTCATTAATTAGTCAAGCTTCGCAGCTCTCCTGGGAGGCTGTCAAGTATATTCTGATTGGTAAACAGAGTCATGGAGAGGTGAAGTGGCTTCTCTAAGGACACAAAAGCTTAACAGAAGAATCAAGAGTATAACCCAAGAGTGCTTGTACACTGTCCGCCTATCCTGGTAGGACATATTTTTCCCAGATCTGGAATCTGAGCTCAAAGCTCCTCCTGCTCCTCCACGGGTTTGGCACCAATCCCTGTTTCCTGTATGGCACCCATGGCAGCCTATGCTCTAATCCAGCATTTCCCAAACTTCTGAATTCATTGACCCTTTGAATAGCTTATAAGGTTGTCATCAACCCCAACCCAAGTTAAGAAAAAAGTTAAGAAATATCAGTATATAATCAACATTCATTGATCATTAGTCACCTTTAATAGGAGTCATAAAACATAAAAAAGGGAGCAAAACAATAAGGCAGCATGGTCTGGGAATACTGTTGTATTGTAGAACCATCTTACTAAATAAGAGCTTCCTAATTGGCAAGGGAGATACACTCTGCATATGCCAATGCCCGTTATTCCTGAGGCTCATAGTTTCTTTTTTCTCCCCCCCCCCTTTTTTTGCACAATACCTTGTAAACTTCTTTTCCATTTGAGACCCTTTTCAACCCCATAATCTTTATTCCCTACCTCCCAACACAGTCCAATCAACCTCAAGGGATAAATTTGAACCCCCTTGGGAAACCCTGCTGAAGTCTGCTATACTGCTGATGCTATGCTGATTTTTTTTTATTTCACAAAATTTGTAAACTTCCTTTTTTCATTAGACTTTTTAGTTGTTTGTCTCACAAAGGTCTTCAAGCAACTTACACAAAGAAAAAGATATACAATGCATATTACATGGCAGGGGAGTGGAGGGAATCATATAATACATTAACACTTCATATAACACCCATTAAAAACACATACTCAAATAATAAAGCATTCTCAGACACACTAATTAATTAACAAATAAGCAAAAATGAACAAAGCTTTAATCTTTCCCTAGTCCAAAAATCATTCCCATGAAACCAACAACAACAACAATTTATTATTTATACCCTGCTCATCTGGCTGGGTTTTCCCAGCCACTCTGGGCGGCTCCCAACAGAATATATAAAATCAAACATTAAAAACTTCCCCAGACAGGGCTGCCATCAGATGTCTTCTAAAAGTCAGATAGTTGTTTATTTCCTTGACATCTGATGGGGGGGGCATTCCACAGGGCGGGCACCACCACCGAGAAGGCCCTCTGCCTGGTTCCCTGTAACTTTGCTTCTCGCAGTGAGGGAACTGCCAAAAGGCCTTCGGTGTTGGACCTCAGCGTCCGGGCAGAACGATGGGGGTGGAGATGCTCCTTCAGGTATACTGGGCCAAGGCCATTTAGGGCTTTAAAGGTCAGCACCAACACTTTGAATTGTGCTCAGAAACATAATGGGAGCCAATGTAGGTCTTTCAGGACCGGTGTTATATGGTCTTGGCGGCCGCTCCTAGTCAACAGTTTAGCTGCCACATTCTGGATTAGTTGTAGTTTCCAGGTCACCTTCAAAGGTAGCCTCACGCAGAGCGCATTGCAGTAGTCCAAGTGGGAGATAATCAGAGCATGCACCACTCTGGTGAGACAGTCTGTGAGCAGGTAGGGTCTCAGCCTGCGTACCAGATGGAGCTGGTAGACAGCTGCCCTGGACACAGAATTGACCTGCGCCTCCATGGACGGCTGTGAGTCCAAAATGATTCCCAGGCTGCACATCTGGTCCTTCAGGGGCACAGTTACCCCATTCAGGACCCGGAAGTCTTCCACACCAGCCTACCCCTGGTCGCCCGAAAACAGTACTTCTGTCCTGTCAGGCTTCAACCTCAATCTGTTGGCCGCCTTCTTTTATTTATTTTTCTTTTAAGTTATTTGTAGTGATTGTCAGGTTTATAATAGGTGTCATAATAGGGACTGGTGCAGTGATGTTGCAGCAAAATCACAAAGCCTAACCAATGTTAGCTGATACACATGGGTTTGGATCCAGAACCAGAACTATTAATAGTAACATTATCAAATGCTGGTAGGGGTGAAAATAAAAAGGACAAGTCAAGGATACATGGTGGTTCACTCATCTGTTGGCAAAGAAGACACTATAACAGGTATTGACTACTTGGTATGAGATCTTGCTAGAGTAACACTGCTGTCATCAGGAGAGATCTTATTGCATGTTCCCTCCACCAGTGAGGTGCAAAGGCCCAGAACTGTGTCTTTTAATTAAGAAGTATTCCGATAACAGAACAAACTGCCCTGAAAGATTCAGCGACCCATCCTATTGGGCATGGTCAGATGATGGGTTAAGACGCTTCTTTGAAAGTCTGTTTTGTGGTATGGCTTACTAGTCCTGGTTTCTTCGTTATTTGGTTCTGTGTAGCTTGGGGTGGGGTGCTGTTGCTGTTGTATTATTTCTTTACTGTGATGGTGGTTTCTATATCTTTTCTGCCCCAAGGTCCCCAAAGCGGTGAACAGCACATTAATACATCAAAATATACAGTAAAGTACAATGAAATGATGTCAATCAGTCACCAGTTAAAATACTATGAAATGGCAATACCCTAACAGGAGAAGTAGAAGAAACCTTCCCAAGCTATAGGATTAAGTGCTCTCACCAATCCTACATTTCATGCAGTTAGGGGCTAGAAATTTGAACAATGAGAAACAAACAGACAAATAAACCTTATCCCAAGTAGAAGACACGTGCTCTCACCAGCCGCTCAGCATTCTACCTATTCAGGGTATATCAGGACATTTTATAATATTGGTTGGATACTGCCTTGTTTATTTCATTGAAGAGTATAGACAGTAATTTTTTTTTTAAATAAAGCCTGACCTTATGCATACCTGATTCAATAGGGGCAGTTGTTACTGTGTTCTGTGCTGGTCTGAGGGAATAAGATATGGAAAAACATCATTATAAGGAGCCACCCCTTTGCATTATTGAATCTGGCCCATAATTGAAATCTGTGTTGACAACTTTAAAAGCTATTCCTATATGTTAAAAATCAACGCCACTCTTGCACATGGATTTTTGATGCACTAAACATTTTGTGATGGGTCCAGTTTCTGAAAGGAATAAGATGTTTGCTTTCTGTTTATACCTACGATCTAGCCTCCATTTCATTCTGCCCCTGATGAAAGTGTAACTTGAAAACCTTAATATTCTAGATTGTTCTAAAAACAATCACCTCTCAAGTTCTATGTCTCTTCTTTACTTGATTTGAGGCAGTCTGTCTAAATTTTACACTTGAACGTGCACCGAATTTCCTTCTATAAACAGCTGGGCACTCCCGTGATGCTGTCCAGTCTCAATGCATTTCTCTTTCTCGGAATGGCCATCAATAGCCTGTTGTATCCATCCCTTCTGTAGCCAAAGACCCCCCTCTGCAACAATCCTTTGTGGTTATAGTGGCATTTCAGGCCCTCCCTCACCCCCTGCTGCAGCTCGGCAGGCAGTCTTGCTGCTTTAGAGGTCTGCGGTGATTCAAGCCTAGTGCCATTGGTCAGGACATGAATCCCAGCCAAGCTGGGGAGGGCGGAGGAGGGGGAACAAGAGCGACACACACCATGTGTTGGCACACAATACCAGATGCTGGTTTTCATAATGGGGAAGCCTTTTTTGCCTCAGGCACCATTCATTGTTCAGCAGCCCCTGCAGAAGAGCTGTAAGAATAAAACCCTTGGTAGGTGGATGAAAGTGTAAACTGGGTGGTGGTCTGAATTTTTTTTTTGGGGGGGGGTGGACTGTACTTCTGTAAATGAGAAGGCAATCCTCCAGGAAGATATCATCACATCATAGCTGGTTCTTTTGCCTCTTTGTAGATATTTCCTGCAGTTTTGCTGTTGTAATAAATGGGTTGCCATCTGTGAAGCTTTATTGCCTTCGCCCAGTTTTACATTTGTGCTTGGTTTCGTGTGATCATTGAAGATGAGAGCTTGAAAAAAGCCTGTGCTGCTTCTCTCACCATCCCTATAGCTGTAAAGAAATAGTCTTCCTCCGTGCCTTCAACTTGTTCTCTTTTCCCCCAGTACCTGTATTTGTGTAAGTGTTGGACAGACAGAACTGAGATTTTCACTCATAGAGAGAATGCATGCTCAGTCTGAAAAACCACTTAGCAGGGATAAGCCTTATAGAAATGAATCTCAGTTGCAGAATGTAAGAAGGATCAAAGGGTTTTCAAATGCCGCATGTACAGACACAAGTATGCATGCACGCAGCTCCCACAGTATTTACAAGGTTGCATAGTTATGTGTTTGTCTGAAATAATTCTTCTTGCATAACACAGATGGCTTACTGGAGTCAAATTTGGCTAGCTTACTAACTAGCCTTAATATTGGTTGCCCCCATTTCTCTTCCATGTAATTTCTTGAGCATGTGGAGAGGGCTCGGGGGGGGGGGGAAGAGTTGTTCTCTTCCTTTTTATTGGTAGCTGCTTTTGCATCTCCAGAGTGCCAGTATGAAGTATGAGCTTGATTTCAGCCCCTCAACGGAGTTCCCTGGATCAGAACCCTTGGGGGAGAGGAACACATTCCACCTGACACAGTGAAAAAATCTCTCTAAATTCTCTGCATTTCAAAGGACATCCATGGCAGAGACAATTGCCAGAAGGACAGAGGTGGCTACCACTGAGTATTTGGCAACTGGATTTGTGGACTTGTGGGCAGGCATAGAGAGAGTATGAAAACACTGCTGTAGACTAGCTCTGATTTTTGAGCTGTGGGCAGAAACTTCACAGCCATGAGGTTTACAAATTTGAAGTATTTATTTCAGAGCATTTTTAACCCACCCATCGTCCAAACATCTCAAGGCAGGTTACAGAATTCAAAGTAACAGTAATATATCCACATTGCGGGGGAGTAGATTTTTTTGACAGGACCAGTATTCCATAGCTGCCTGGAATAGGTACCTCGGGTTACAGACGCTTCAGGTTATAGACTCTGCTAACCCAGAAATAGTACCTTGGGTTAAGAACTTTGCTTCAGGGTGAGAACAGAAAACGTGCGGTGGCAGCAGTTGGAGGCCCCATTAGCTAAAGTGGTGCTTCAGGTTAAGAACAGTTTCAGGTTAAGAATGGACCTCCGGAATGAATTAAGTTCTTAACCCGAGGTACCACTGTAGATAGGAAATGTCCAAAGTGTCAGCACCTGGTATGCTTGTAGGAAACCGTCTCCTAACTATATCCAAGGCTACCCTTCCTGAATCCCAAAATGGTTTTCGACCTTCTAGGGGACAGTGTTGAAGCAATGATTCTTCAACATCAACTTCGTTGGACTGGTCATGTTGTTCGGATGCCTGATTATCGTCTGCCAAAGCAACTACTCTATTCTGAACTTAAAAATGGAAAGTATAATGCTGGTGGTCAACAAAAGAGGTTTAAAGACTGTCTCAAAGCAAATCTTAAAAAATGGAGTATAAGCACCGACAACTGGAAAACACTGGCCTGTGAGTGCTCCAATTGGAGAACAGCCTTTACCAAAGTTGTCGTGGACCTCGAAGATGCTCAAACTCAGGACGAAAGGAAAGAAACATGCTAAGAGGAAGGCACAGTTTGGCAAACCCCTCACCATGATCAACTCCCACCTGGAATCACTGTGGAAGGACGTGTGAATCCAGAATTGGCCTCCACAGTCACCTATGGACACACCATTAAGACTGTGTTCATTGAAGACAACCTTACTTGGCTACAAGTGATCGCCAAAGGAAGAAGACGATACTTGTAGGGAGAGGTCATTCCATAGCTGGGGTGCCACCACAGAGAATGCTGTATCCCATACTACCTTCCAATGTGTCAATCCGTTGGTAGGTTAACAGGAAGGGCCGTCTCCCTCATCCAGTCTGTTTCTG
This sequence comes from Podarcis melisellensis, assembly GCF_964234715.1. Classification (NCBI taxonomy): domain Eukaryota; kingdom Metazoa; phylum Chordata; class Lepidosauria; order Squamata; family Lacertidae; genus Podarcis; species Podarcis melisellensis. The sequence continues at coordinate 85,939,456 of NC_138540.1, forward strand.
CCTCCAAGCACAGAGTAACACTTGTTTGGAATGGAGTCTACTGACATGTAGCCCTAATCAAATGCAACATCCTATATTGTGGCTTTTTTGGTGCCAAGTGTGGACCATTTAATTCTTCGAGGCCTTTAAGTTTTAAAAAATGTGTTAGTGCTCTTTGCACTGTTTTTGTCCTCTAGTGTTGGTTTTATTCTTGTTTTACTTTGTGGCTGTTTTAATTCATTTTTAGATCATATGTTTATATATATATTTTTTACAGTTTTATTATTTTAATCTTTATTTTGTAAACTGCCCCCAGAACTTTGGGCAATATAGAATCATACTTAGTAAATATAATCCAGCATATTGGCTTTAGGGCAGGAAAATGCAATCCTGATTTCCTACCAAACATTTCTGCTTTGCAGTAATTCTTTCCACGTCAACTTGTTGGAATTCCTGCTGGTCTGCCCAATATCATAGAATGTGTGTGTTACAGGGACTTCTGGGTGATTTCTGTGGGGTGCATGTTTTAATTCACATGGAGCACTGGTCACAGCCACTTGACTTCACTGTCTTTCTCCATGACCTGAGAATGCACCCTGGGACATAGAAATGGATGGGCAAACTGGTGTTTGAAACTCAAGACTTGGTTAATATGGCAATAAAGGTAAAAGGGTAAAGGGACCCCTGACCATTAGGTCCAGTCGTGGCCTACTCTGGGGTTGCGGCGCTCATCTCGCTTTATTGGCCGAGGGAAGCGGTGTACAGCTTCCAGGTCATGTGGCCAGCATGACTAAGCCGCTTCTGGTGAACCAGAGCAGCACACAAAAATGCCGTTTACCTTCCCGCAGGAGCGGTACCTATTTATCTACTTGCATTTTGATGTGCTTTCAAACTGCTAGGTTGGCAGGAGCAGGGACTGAGCAACGGGAGCTCACCGGCAAGTCCTAGGCTCTGTGGTTTAACCCACAGTGCCACCCGCGTCCCTAATATAGCAATAGCAGCCATTATTTCTATGTCTTTCATACAGTTTCATGGAGGGCTGGCCCACTTATGAGGCAAGCGCCTCAGGCAGCAGGATCCACAGGGGCAGTGGATCTGGCCTCCAAGGAATGCATTGCCTCCCCAGCGGCCACACCAAATGCCACCTCTATAGTGGCCTCTCAGAGAGTAGGAGGCACTGCTGCTCTCCTTCCACTCTTGTCCCCAATGTAGATCTTTATTCCTCACTTGTTCCTGATGTGGATCTTCAGTTGCCCCATCCCTGGTTGGTGGGGGGCGGGCATCATTTTGTGGTTTGCCTCAGGTGCCAAAATGTCTTGGTCTTAACGTTTGCAAATAATTTTAAGTGAGAGTAGAATTTGGATAGTGTCCGCATATGAAGTCACTTTTGTGTCTAGAAATCTGTTCCTGAACATTGAAACATCTTTCCAGCCTTGAACATTATATGAATAATTTCTTGGCCTGCAGTGCCATAGTCACTGGTGTGAATGGTAGTTTCTCAGTAAGAAAACAATGTTTCTGTCTCCACCTCTGCCCCCCCTCCCCATTTCCCTGAGGAATTAATGTGAAGTGGACTATATCACAGTAACATAAGGAGGCACCTGCTATTACTAGGGCCCTATTATGAAATTCACTTTCCGGTTCTTCGGGAAAATTGTACCTTTTTTAAGAATTCCAATTCTATCTTATGCAGTGCAAGAAATATGAGCACATTGCCTCTTCAATTTCCCATGATCAAAGCTCCCCACCCCCCACCCCAGTAACTCGGGAGTATAGAAAGGAGGGTATTGCAAATGATGCAAAAATTGCAGTAAAGTTAGTTTGTAATAAGCAAAATCAGCACACATTTGTAAGGATGGGAGAAAGTAAGCAACAGTGGACAAAGAAACATAATTCTGGATGGAAAAGGTAGACTGTGCCATGTCTCACCTGAAAATAACCTAACTTACTCAAACAAGGCAGGGGATGTGCTGCCAATTAAACCACAGACTCTGCTCCCAGAGCTTTCTGTGGGAACAGGGTTTGAAAGGAACTATTTGGCAGAGAGCAGCTAAGCCAGCAAGAGCCAACTTCCTTTCTCTGGTAGTAATTATTAATGCTTTCCCCACTCTTGAGTTATTGAAGGCTTAAACATTTTGGCCTAATGTAATCTGGCTCTGATATAGCCGCAGGTACAGTTGGCTTGTTTCAGGAATGTAGAAGCTCTTGCTAAAGTACATGGGGCAGCATTGAAGAAGTGTTGGCACACAATATTGCAGAAGAGTTTCAATATAAAGCAGGGAAGGATAGTTCAGCATGGGATATTGAGTGTGCTGTCATCTAGCCTTGTTAGGAACACCTCAAATAAGTGAGGGACTATCTTCTGCAGAACCTCCCAGATGTCAGTCCCAAGCAGCTGTAGTCTTTCTAAAACAGTTCCCTGTTGTGATTGCTTTTCATATTACATTTTAAGGCAGCAGTTGACTCTGCATGTATTTTGACAGGAAAATGAGCACAAACATACTTTTAAAATTACAGTGCACAAAACTAGCTCTGAGAGAAGATTCATGAGCTGTAGATCTGCTCCTTGAGTCTTTCTTGTCGTGAAGAGGTCTTTTTTATGAGCTAGTTTCATGCATAACATGATGATTCTTTCAAACAGAGCAAGAGAAGAGCAATCTTGCCCGTTCCCATGAAACAATGTCCTGGATTATAGCTACATTTCAGTCAGCAGCTCCATAATGAACATTGGCACTAACTGATTAAAAGGTTTTTCAAGAAAGTCCATTATATCGTCTCAGAGGCCAGCCCACAAGTACTGTACCATCATGCTGTTTGCTTTGACAGTTACTGGGTTTAGGTGATAAGCAACTAATTCATACGTGCATGTTCATCATTTGATAACTGCAGCACCATGGTGCTTGCCTGCATGAATGGGCCATCACAGTTCTAGTACCACAGGCAAAGCTCTCTAATAGCCATTTCATTTTACCAAGCAAGAACAGCAACGCCCCCCCCATCAACTCCCTCCCCTACAATACCCCAGCCAAAGATTCTGTTCAGTAGACTCAGCTTTTGTAGTTGCCATCAGTCTGGGTCCCACCCTCCCACGCCAGGTAGGAAAAAGGCCTGCAAGGCAGGGAACAGGACTTTCGGAACTCATAGCTAAGAAGCATTAACATATGGCTCTATATACATGGATAGGTATATCTGTAATACAAATATGTCATCCCGGTCCCAATGAATTATCTCTTACAGACAGCTAGCCTTGCTTTTGTAGGTGAGCATGACACAGAAACTCCATTTTTTGAACAACTGACCTGCCACTGCAGAGTTGTCCGAGGTTTGGCTAAACGAGAGCGTTTTGACATAAATATGGTTTCCATTATTTAACATACAATAGTGTAGTATACAAACCTCCAATGGTTCATGCATCGCTATGGAAGGGGCACTTGCCTCCCCACTGATGGGTTTTCCTGGCCTAGCCTAGACATGTTTCAGACCATGGGTAGGCAAACTAAGGCCCGGGGGCCGCATCTGGCCCAGTCGCCTTCTAAATCCAGCCCCCAGACAGTCCAGGAATCAGCGTGTTTTTACATGAGTAGAATGTGTGCTTTAATTTAAAATGCATCTTATTTAAAATGTTATTTGTGGGGCATAGGAATTCATTCATTCCCCCCCCCCAAAAAAAAATATATAGTCCAGCCCCCCACAAGGTCTGAGGGACAGTGGACCAGTTCCCTGCTGAAAAAGTTTGCTGCCCCGTTTCAGACTGTCCCCTTCACTAACCAATTGATGATTCCTTTTTATGGCTTTTGATTCACTTCATTTTGATGTAATTTCTGACCCATTGCTCTGTATTTATTTTTTAATATTGAATATGAAGATGATGTAAACAACTTCTGTGCTTCACTCCGCCACAGTTATCCTTTTTATTTTCCTTTTATTGATTTGTACATTCTATTGACTTTTTGCAGTGGTAGTCATAAAAATTAGTAAACATATATTTAACAAGGGAGAGAAGTTTCTGCTCCCATTGCCCACTTCTTTTAATGGTTGTATCTGCTTCTCTGTATGTAAACACTGCCGACTGAGCTAGCTGTGCACCAGCAGTGTCTTCTGCCGACGTACCTCACACAGCTTGCCTTTGTTCCTGTGAACATGAGACATATAAGTGACCATTATGTAGTGGAATGGCTTTGTGAAGAAGAAAGAGGATGTGGCAGCTGATTTGACTGCTGTTTGGAATTGCTAGCTCTGTAAGATATAGGTCTGTGTGAACCAAGATGGGTTTGACTGCCAAAGTTTTGATTGGCTTGGAGTGAATCCATGAGAAATCTGTTGGGGTGGGGGAAGGCAGTGGTGGAGGGCCAACCACTGCCTTGCAAAGGGCTGTCTCACAAGGGAGCTTTAACAAGTATAAGAAAAGCCAGAGCTCAGCCTTGGCAAACAGAGAATTAGCGGGGGTGGGGATGTCTTGCATTTCCAGGAATGGGTATACGGCCTCGATCTTCCTCTTTATCTTCCTAAACTCATTTATTTCAAAATGCCGTATGATTATTATGCCAACTCTACTCACCTTTTTTTTTCAATCCAGGCATCTCAAAAGTGTTATTTCGTATTAAGGGAAAGGCAATTCCTCTGGGGATTCTTGGAGGCCTTCCTGTGCTTCTTTGAATTATACCTCAGATACAATCTGGGCCATTCCTGAACATTTCTGAAGCAGGATCTCCTATGTCTAAATCATAGAGTTGGAAGGAACATCAAAGATCATCTCGTCCAACCTTCTGCAATGCAGGAATCTCAACTAAAGCCATCCAAACTCCGCTGGGTGATTCCTGACAAACTGAAAACCTTTAGTGGGGTGGGGGGGCAGCCTTTTCTGGCAAGTGTGTCACAAAATCCAAGATGGTGCCATACACTATAACTTAGATGCAGCCCCACTGGGATACATAGAGTTTTGCTTGTGAGTCAAGCAGTGAGGTGGGGAGTGGTGGAGGAAGCCTCTTGGGCGCCCAGGGGCGGGGCAAGCTGCCTATAGGGTCAGGGTGCGTCGCACGGTGCCCATAGGGGCTAGGGATGGGCTGCAGCATGAGGCGCCCATAGGGACAGGCAGAATTGGAGCTAGCTGCGGCGCACGTCCTGGGGGGAGCATCAGCTTCGGTACACATCCCAGGGGGGTGTACTGGCAGTGGGGAGCGTCCTGGGGGGGTGCCCCCCATGGTGATGTCACCCCCCTCAGGGATGACACCCAGGGTGGACCGCCCCCACCTTGCTCCGCTTCTGGAGGTGGACCCTCATGGAAGGAGATGCAAAAAATCCAAGTAGGTGGAACTTGCTTCTCCTCACCAGCCTAGACAGGAGTAACCTGAATATTCTCTTGCAAAGTAGTCTCTGATTCACATTAGATTTGTGTGATGATCGCCCTCCCCCAACTTGCCCCTTTGGCCCAACCTGATTTAGGAAGACTTGCTGCTTTGTCTCATTTCCCTGTATGTAGTTTTAGGAGGAGTCACAGATATATTCTCTGACATTCCTTTCTCATGCCGGTGTTGTATTAGTCCCTCTCTCCATATGTAATTGCACACTGCAGCAGAGCTGCTTGCACATAAATGTGTGCAATGATCTCTAGACACTTGGCTGGGTACCAGGGACCAAGAAGGCAAAATAAGTTTTAAAGAGGGGTTCAAGCTGAAAAGGTTAGAGAAGCATTGCTCTCAGTCTGCTGTGTCAAGAATCAAGCTGCCCTTCGATGGCCACAGGGCAAGTAGGAGTGGCCACATCAGAAATGAAGAGCTGTAGCCCTCTGGGTGTTGTTGGACTACAATGCCCATCAGCCTCAGCCAGCATGACCATTGGTAAGATACAGTATTTGGAGGCCTACCTAGAGGATGCCACATATTTCAAGTTTCTGTGGCACATGTGACTCAAGGTGGACAGTCATATTTGTGGAGAGGGGTGCTTGCTCACTTGTGGAGTACATGCTTTATATGCATAAGACCTCAGGTTCAGTCTTTGCTACCTGTAGTTAGAAAGGATTTTTGGTAGCAGGGCTGAAGAAATGCCTTTGCTTGAGATCTTAGAGAGCTGAGCTTCTTCCAGTCAGAGTAGACACTGGCCTAGATGGGATGAGTGATCTCAGTATAAAACAACTTCATGTTACGTGGAAAGGAGATTTTGAAGTCTTGGAGGTAGCCCTAAAGTGTCCCAATCTACCTCTGCAGGTTTAAAAACCCATTGTGGTGCCTTCTTCAATGAATATGATATGAAAGTGTTTTCTTCTTTTTTGACGTCCTTTTAAATATTTAAAAGCTTTTTAAGATTCCTTTTAATCTTTTTCTTTTGGTTAAACAATGTCCATTCTTTCTCCTTGTGTCATGTTGCCATGTACAGCACTAATTTAAAATCCCTTACCATTTTGTTCTGTTTCATGAACAGCCAAAAGAAAAATGTTTGAGGAACTTTATGCTCCCACCAAGGTCTCTGTCCCTGAGTGCTTTACTTCATGCCCTGCATGGTATCTACTTACTTCATTACCTGAATGCGGAGCAATGTAGGCCTTTGCTTTCTTGGATGAAATCAGTGTTAAGGGTTCTCAAACACCGTGGAGTAATATTCTTCCCTTTAGGTATTTCCCTGGCTCCAGCTGGAACTGTTGCAGTTTGCCTTGCGCTAAAATAATACTTTGGTAAATTCATGGAGAGGTTTTATCACTGACTACATGTCACAGTGGGACGCGGGTGGCGCTGTGGGTTAAACCACAGAGCCTAGGACTTGCCGATCAGAAGGTTGGCGGTTCGAATCCCCGCAACGGGGTGAGCTCCCGTTGCTCGGTCCCTGCTGCCGCCAACCTAGCAGTTCGAAAGCATGTCAAAGTGCAAGTAGATAAATAGGTACCACTCTGATGGGAAGGTAAACGGCGTTTCTGTGCGCTGCTCTGGTTCGCCAGAAGCGGCTTAGTCATGCTGGCCACATGACCCGGAAGCTGTACGCCGGCTCCCTCGGCCAGTAAAGCGAGATGAGCGCCGCAACCCCAGAGTCGGCCACGACTGGACCTAATGGTCAAGAGTCCCTTTACCTTTACCTGACATGTCACAGTGCCTATATACTATCCAGCAAAAGCACTATCTTTGAGGGGCCTTGGGTGTTTGGGCACCCACAAAATTTCTCCTGTGGGTGCCTAGCCATCATGTCATGCATGTGCTGCTCAGCCTCCACCTACCACCACCGCCTGCTGCCTTCTCGCTGATTGCACCCATGCTTTCCTGCCCAACCCCTGATGCCTGCTCTTCTCTGGCCTCCCTTTTCCTCTCCTATGGTCCTGGGGCGAGGGCATGGAGGAAGGGGGGGAGGCAGGGGTTTTTGCCTCAAGCAGCAAAACATCCTGGGGCAGCCCTGATGCCACATCTATGAGTACCATGCTGCTTCTGAACAGCATCAGCGCACAAGCAGCAAGAGGGCGCAAGCACCAAAAGTCATAGGAAAGGGAATTCTGGCCAAGCATACAGAAAAACTTTCTGACAGCAAAAGCAGTTTGACAGTGGAATGGTCTCCCTTGGGAGGTTGTGGACTCTCATTCCTTAGAGGTCTTCAGAGCCTCTGCTTAGAGACTGGATGGCCACCTGTCATGGATGCTTTAGCTACGATTCCTGCATTGCAGGGCATTGGTCTAGATGGCCCTTGGGGTCCCTTCGAAGTCTACAAATCTATGATTATATGGGTACACTTTACTGGGGCTGGGGGACCAGCTAAGAAGACACCCCATTGCCATGAGGAGAAACGCTGCAGCTAAATTGCAGGTCATGCCTGAGGATATTCATATAAACATATTTTCCTATGGATCTGTTTTCCAGGCAGTGTTAGAGCAGAGCAAGACACCTTCTAAGCAGTGTGTGCTTGTGCAGTTAAACTAGAACTTGTGCAGTTAAACTAGTAGGAGAGACAAATAACCATGGATCTCTCTCTGTGACATGCTCTCTCCAAAATTACGTGTGCCCTGCCTCTGAATATCAGTTTCTGGGAAGCAACAACAGGAGAGGACTATTGCTTTCACGTCTTGGAGACATTTGGCTGTTCACTGTGGGAAATGGGATGCTGGACTAGATATGTAGGTTTTTGGTCTGATCCAGCAGAGCTCTTTCTATGTTGCTACTGTTGCTTTAAGGTAGGGGCTGAAATGCTTCCACCTTCATTGCATTTAAACTTCAAAATAACATTTCCCAGCGATCTATTCCCTTAACACTCCCCCATGTGAACAATCTTGTTTGTTTCATTTGTATCTCGTCCTTTCTCCAAGGAGCTCAGGGCAGCATATATGAAATTTTCTTACTTTTTATCTTTGCAACTTCCCCATGAGGTTGGCTGAACTGAGAGAGAGTGATTTGCCCAAGGCTATCCATTGAGATTTCTTCTGTTCTATAAGCTGGTCATAGAGCTTGTTCTATTTCTAGCAGTAGTGACTAATCTATGCCCTTCTCCCAGATGTTGTTGGACCAACTCCCATAATCCCTGATTTATTGGCCATGCTGGCTTGGGCTGATGGGAGTTGGAGTCCAACAATCTGGTGGAACCACAAGCTAGCCACCCCAATTTGCATAATGTGTTTTCTCTTTTATGTATATAGCTTGCTACCATCCTTTTCAGATTATGTGACCTTTCGATTCATTCCTTGGTTCAGATTTCTATTAAAGTGGTTTGAGGGAGTTTGAGCTGAGGCCTGACAGTTAACCTGGAAAGTGTTCATGGTGTTCTATGAGAACATTTCACAAGAGGAAGATGATAATACTGGATTAATGACTTTTGAGCCTTTCAATTCTTTTATGTTATCGGAATGGTGCAGCTCAAGCCAACAATAGCACTGACTTAGTTTCACTGCTCCATTAACATGAAATCTCTGCTTAGGTGGGATTCCCCGCAAGATGGGAGAAGGGAGCTTGGCTTCAGTGGACCATGTGGTCATGGATTCCTCAGCAAAATATCTCTCCCTCTTACATAGCAGCTCCTCCAGTCACCTTGTTGTATTTTGACCGCTTGCCCGCTGTGAGTTGTAGTGGCCAGAAGCAGCGGCATTTCGGAGGTGAGAGAGAGCACCTTCCAAAAGGCTATGCTGGACAGAGATGGACCTCAACAGACTGGCAGTGTAGGAAGCCTGCGGCAGTTGTGGCAGCAGGAGCAAAGGCGCTATTGCAATATGTTACTTGGAGAAGAGGGGTAAAGAGAGGACAGTATGTGGATCTGTTTGGTGCAGCCTGGAAGGATAACTGGAAAGCTTTCCTGTGCATTGTAGGGACCAGTATGCAGTGTGGCTGTCTGCTGCATGGATTTTTACGGAAAACAACTCTGGTGGTGCACTTTTATTCTGTTTTTTTATAACTTTTACCACTGAGGAAAAGCTTGTAAAAGTTCTTGTCTGTTGCAAGAAGGCATGTGGTGTATGTGATATGCTAGTGCTATCTGAGTTCTTTAGGATTTGAAAGAGCTTTTTGCAGTCTTCCAGTTAGTGAAACAGAGAATCCACAAATCTAGGCTACTTGAATAGCCAGCCAGAATGCGTGGTCACCCTAACCCTGTCATTTTCCCAGCTTGAGGAGGCATTGGATCTTTACTCTGATGTTGCACTGAGCTTTGCTGTTCAGCACAGGTCATGAAGGATTCTCTCTGAGCTCATTGGGAAAGTGGGAGTTTGTCCCTGTTAGGCAGCACTTCATAGGTACTCTTGCTGCAGTGACAATCTTGTGCTCTCCTCACTAACTCCTAGCTTAGAAGGGCAGGGCTTTTCATGCTCACCATGGGTGGAGAGATACTTTCTCCATGGCAAGCAAATATGTGGACTCCCGAGTGAAACCGTTTTTAAAGTTTATTTCTGCAGCAGCCAGGAGAAGGAGCTGTGATCTGTTGATTTACTAAGTGGACATCTCTCTCCATGCCTTTTGAATAAATGCAACCTATCAAGCTGCCATTTTTATAGGTGTGTTTTTTTTGCAAATAAGTCTTTTTTGGGAAACAAGAAAGTTAATATTCCTCCAGGGATGGCCTGGATTCTTTGACCTTGCAAAGCTCTGAAAATCCAAGCTACAGAATTTAGAGGACTTTTTCTCTCCACCTTCTAACTGTGAAATACCTGTGGCCTTCTGATAATGTTACTCATTCACTAGAGATTGTAGGGAGGGAAGATACAGCTAGTTCCATGTCGTCTTTCTCAATAATAATACCTGGGATTTTCAAAAGCTTTGTCAAAATGATCTTTGTAACAAAGGGTTGTATATACCATATTTTTCGCTCTATAGGACACACTTTTCCCCCTCCAAAAATTAAGGGGAAATGTGTGTGCGTCCTGTGGAGCGAATGCAGGCTCCTTGGCTTCAGCGATAGCAACGCGAAGCCTCCGAAGCGCAGAGGGAGTGCTCCCTCCATGCTCCAGAGGCTTTGTGTTGCTTTCGCTGAAGCCTGGAGAGTGAGAGGGGTCGGTGCTCACCGACCCCTCTCGCTCTCCAGGCTTCAGGGATAGCCACCTGAAGCCTTTGGAGCGCAGCGCGAGTTCCCGCTGCGTTCCGGAGGCTTCAGGTTCCTTTTGCTGACGCCAGTAGAGCAAGACTCTAAAATAAGGTGCGTCCTATGGTCGGGTGCGTCCTATAGAGCGAAAAATACGGTAGTTTATAGGAATGGAACATATTTGCTGTTTGTGTGCTTATAAAATAAAACAAAAATCTATGCTATGAGGCAGGCTAACTTAGCCCTTGGCTAACTTAGCCCTCTAAGGCCCATAGCAAGTGTACCCATCTGCTCCCCTCCCTGCATGATCCTGCCCAAGGGCCACACCCCTCCCCAGCCATGCACCCCGTCAGTGTTTTTGCCTGGGTGGAATGTGTCCTTAAGGCTCTGATAATGACTTTTGGTTTTCTGGATAGAGAGGTTTGTGTGTAGAAACTAGTCTATGGTAAAATTTACACTAATTACTGCATCCACTTTTGCCTCTAGCCACTGCCACCACTGGCATGTGGCTCCCAGAAGGTTGCCCAGAGGGGAATGTGGCCCTTGAGCTGAAAAATATTTCTGACCTCATTCCAACATCCCAGAAAACCTCAACTGCCCATGATGCCCCATGGCACATGTCCTGCAAGCCCAGAATGTCTTGCCTGCACACTGTTAACTGTGTTCCAGTAGGCATTACTGCCAAATGAAGTGTGCACCAACTCTTGATTAGATTACTAAACAGGTCCTGCTGGTAAGATTTTGACTTAAACACTCCAAGGCACAGAGCTGTCAATAAAATGTGAAAGTTTCATTTAGAACATGCACATAGCATTGATGGTCATCTGTTTATATCTCTGTGTCCAAATGCAGACAGTGGGAAAGGCTTCTCGAAGGAGATTTGCTTTACTTTTTGAATTTGGGTCCATTCCCATGGGAGCATCCCACTGCTACCTGCCTTTGTTTGTCACTTGCAAAACAGCCTATATGGTAAATCCTGGCTTTGGTTGTACAGTCTTGAGTAGCTCAAGCTAGCAAGTTGTTGCACTCACAACAGTTTGCTGCTAGGAAACCTGAGGTCTCAGAACCTGAAGAATCACTGAGAGAGTTGAGCAGTCCCTCCTGTATATGGTCAGACAGTAATTTATGGGGAGTAATTAAGCACATTCAATAGAAGTGTGTTTAACTGAATGATCTAGGTTTTTTCCCCTCTTGCACTTTCACCGAACGAAAATCTGTCTTTCAGCTCTGCTGAAACGCAGGGATTTGTTTTCTGTTGCTTTCCTGGCCTGCATCCAGCCAGTGTTGTTCAAATTCAGAGACGTCCCAGCAATTCTGTTATGTGTTTACAGCCGTCTCCATTGGGGAACTACCATGTGGTCACCATGCATGCTGGAGAGCATGTTTGCTATGCTATGTGCTTGGATATTGGCCGCTCTTGTACTCTGTTAGTCAGCTCACTCAGTGCTAAATGATATTGGATCCAGTGATCAGACTTGAATGGGCCTGTTGCATAGTTGCATTGATTCTCTGCAGAGCTCTGAGTGGTTGGGAATTCCCAAGGAAACCCGGGAGGTCCTTTCTAGAATTGTCAGAAAGGATGCTCACTAAACAGGAAAACCCACTCAATCTGTGACACCTCTCTCTCTCTCTCTCTCTCTCTCTCTCTCTCTCTCTCTCTCACACACACACACACACACACACTTCTTTTACTCTTTTTTAAATGCAGAAGTTGTCTTTCTGCTTACATGAAGAGCGTTGAGCTTATAAGCAAGGGGTTTCTTTTTCCCTGTCCCCAGTCCTGTTTAACTTGGATGGGCAAATCTGGCAACAGCAAATGATTCAGGCTTCTCAAATTCTTGATACCTGCAGCAGAAATACCCCCACCCCACCTCCAGGAAAGAATCCAAAGGAATCTTTTGAAGAAAAGATCGCCAAGCCTCTTCTGGGATATAGTTGCACTTCTTCAGTTTCCTTCTGCAAATCCAGGAAATATCTAAATGAATTTTGCACAAAATGTCTCTTGAGCCCTTAGCCTCTTGACAACCAAAGCTGTTAACCTGCAGATTATTTTCTAGTCAGATTTTCAGTGTGAGAGTTGAATTCACATTTTAATGCAAAATTGGGTATCTCTTTGGTAGTAAATAAATATAAATTATCTTCAGTGGGCAAACATTAACTGTTAACGCTTAGTATCATTGCAAGTTACCTATCAAATGTCACCAGATACTAAATACTAGAAAACCACTGTCAAATATTGAAATAAAATGTTATCCCTCATCAAATATCTATTTTTAAACACTCCACAAACAGTGTTAGAAACTGAGATATGAAAGCTAGGAGCTAAATGGCACCTTAAACCTAGGTTATGGGCCTAGCAACGGAATGTCTAGGTGTGCTTTTTAATAACAAGGAATACAAAGCTGAAAATGAAGGAACTGCAGCTAAAATATTATGTTCATTTTTCATATGGTCTAGTCCTTCCCCTGCTCACCCCCTAATATTCTTAAGAGGGTCTCTTCTCCAGTCTTCAGAGATTAGATGAAAGTGGGGAGGCAGAAAAAGGTCCTCCTTTCCTTCCATTCTGCAGTTTTAATCTGAAATCTTAGGCGCAGTACTGCATCCAGAGCTCAGAAACTGCTTGCTCTAATGAAATTCCCTGTCGCAAAATGTCCCTAGAACAATGGGAGTTTCAAACGCTGTTCACAAATATTTGAGCATTTGGAGAATATTTGCTGTTGTCTACATTTACAAAGGAGGATTGTGAGAAACAAGGGTGGTTTTTTAAAAAAGCTCTGTTCAAAACCATGCTTGTCAGTTGTGCTAAAACAAGAGTGCCTTGAGAGTTCAGCTGGGAGATCAAAGCTTGACCAGCAGAATTACCTGATAGACTTAATTCTTCCTATTTTATTCCATAACTCAAGTAAATTGAATAAAGAATATATCTATGACTTCTTAATATGTGTCGGGGGTGTTAATGGAGTGTGGTGGATTGTTTTCTTTGCTTGCTATGCTAATTATCCCAACATGCTAACATTGGTATCCCAAAAAACATTGCATTGGTTCTGTAGCAAAGACCAGCAATAGGCTTGGGACTAAACTTTCCATAGAGATGTTGGGTGCTAATGCACTTAACAAAATACAGGGAGACAGTTAATGCTTGGCTGTAGTTTCAGCTCCAGAGAGTTGTGAGTTCTGGTATTTGCAGGGCTCTAAGATCAGCAGCAAAGGGTCAGCACTCTAGCAACACTGCCATTTTTACTTCTCGGAGAACACTAAAAAAAAATGTCAGAAGCAGGATTAGAAAATTCTCAGTTTGCAGTTCAAGGTTAAGGCCAAGTGCTTCCAAAATCTTGGAGCCAGAATTACATGGACTGGGAAGGAAGTGTTTGCAGAGTTGCAGAACTGAGGGCTTGGTGTCGAAAGGAGCACTTCACTAGCATGTCACATGCCGTTACATGATCGTAACACATTCTCTAACCTTTCCTTTCAGTTGACATGGATGATGAAGATGGCCGGTGCTTGCTAGATGTAATTTGGTAAGTATTTTCCCTTTGCCCATGAAAAGCGTGTTCTCTCTCGTGGCAAAAGGGTTTCAGGAACGGAGCATTCCATTACAGATATTTTTGTTCTCTAGCTTAGCAAGCGCTGTACCTTTCAACCACGCTTGGTTCAGAATCTTGGAGCCCCTCTACGTGACTGCTGCCTTGACAACTGTTGCTGCCTGTCTTTGGTGGAACACATGCCGCTTGGCCTGTTCTTGATCTTTATAGAGGATGCGCAGCTAGAACCAGAAGCTATCTCATTAAATCTGGCAGTCAGAGCTACATGAGACTTCTCCAGAAAGAGAAAGTTGCTGTTATAGAATAAATGATGTTTTAGACCACGGATGGGGAGCTTCCACCCCATGAGCCAAATTAGGCTGATGAGGCCATTTCCCCCCAGCCGCACCAACTTATGGAAGGGTAGCCACTCCCTACTGAAAGCAGGCAGAAATCTTAGTAGCTGTGGCTTGAATTCAAGCTGACACTAGAAAGGAAAGGTTTAAAGTACAATTATTAAACATGGTCCTGCCTTTTTTCCTTTAAAGTTCACACCTGTTGTCATATTGGAAGGTGGGCAGACCTGTGCATGGAGCGTGGGCCAGTTTTCTGGATCTTGCCCACCAATCAGATCCAGTTCCTCAACCCAGTATTAGACAGTAGATAGGTTTCTTACAGCCATATACCAATGTAAGTTTATAAATAACATAATAAGAAAACCCAAGATTCATGGGGGAGCCAAGATTTTTTTTTTAAGATCTGCTTGAGACATAGCTGTCGACTTTTCCCTTTTCTTGCAAGGAATCCTATTTGGAATAAGAGAATTTCCCTTAAAAAAGGGGGAAAGTTGACAGCTATGGCTTGAGACCAGAAAAAAAGGCTACCAGTTCAGTAATGTAAGAAGAAGAATTACTTAAAAAGTAAGAATTTCAGTGGGCCTTCCACTGGGTCTTGCAACTTTCAGATAGCCTTGCTTGGGAATTAAGATCCTGAATAGAAAGGGAATACAAATGCGTTTGAGGACAGAAGAAGTGGAACCAAAACCAAGAAACCATTGGAATCCCCCACCAACATATTGATAAGGATAGGTATAGGCTCATTTGTCTGTTTTGGTACATAAATAACAGCATAGTCCTTTACATGTTTACTTGTAAGTAAATTTCCTATGTCATTTCTCCCCCCCAGTGATCCTCAGGCATTGAACGATTTTTTACATGGATCTGAAAAGGTGAGGACTTGCTCTTCTGTACGTTTCTTTAAATGCTTATGTTGATGCATGACTAATCAACAAATCAAAAAGCCTCCTTAAGTTACCTTTGGCTTGTATGTCTACAATGAAATAAGTGACACAGAGAACAGAGGTGGTGCCAATCCTAGAAATGAAATGCAGAGGGCACAGTTCTGCCAGTTGTTTTCTCTGAGACCTTTGAGGAATGAAGAATAAATGCAGTTAGGAAAAGACTTAGTAGTTACCTATGACAATTTACTTAATTTCTAATTCAAAGCAAAACCATTCCACCAGCACAACTGAGAACTTGTTTACAGTTCCTAGGAAGAAACCAAGCCACTGAAAGGAAGTTACCTAGTGCCTTGGTCTGTGAATGAAGTGGTGCCCCTTTGTTTTTCCATTTCGTGTCAGTCTGACTCCTTGAACACTGTCAAGCTTAAATTTACATTCACATACAGTAATTTAAATCTTTTAAATTACAGATTGACAGTGATGATCTCTTGGACAACACAGGAGATGCAGCCAGTGCCTTCTTTGAGGGTGCTGGGGTATGTATTTTTCGCCTCATTTTTACAGCACAGTTTATATCACTTTTAGAAACATCATGTCCTTTCCTTTACACATTTATCATTTTCATAATGCTCAATGCATGATGAAGCTATACAAGTTGTAATGTTACATTTCCACCATGGTGAGCACACACAATAGCAAAAAAAAGGCAAACTGAACATAGGAAGGTGAACAGGCTCTGTTAATGTCTTATACACCACCTGATAAAATGGTTACAATGCCACAGAAACCCAATAAGCAATGTGCCATCCTGGTTGCGTTCCCTTTATTGTTAAACAGAAGTGTATATAGGTGTTGGTACAAGGAGGCAGAGTAAGAGCAAAACTGATAGGAGTGGAAACCTCATTTCTCTCATGTCATCAGAAAAAAATCTGCATGTTCTACATTTGATTCTGAGCCTGGCATTTGTACGTGTGTTATAATGAAACAGACAAAATAATTGAAAAGTATATTTTACTTTAGCCGGTCCTACAGAAAATGCAGAGGCTGAGGTGTCAAGGAAAGAGGGATCAGTGTAAGGAAAATTGTCCTAGAGACTCTTCATAGCCCTAATCAGTCTCCTGTGTGATATTCCTTATGTAGCTTCAAGAGTGATTTGATTTCACCCACACAGTTATTGGCACTGGGCACTGGGTAGCAGCGCAGTGCTAGGATTTGTGTGATCAGCCCACGTTTATTTTGAACCATTTGCTTGGAATGTTGGTTGTCTCTGGGTCTCACATTTGCTGTTCTCTTGCTGTCCTCTTCTGTCTTGATGCTTTGTTCTGCTCTGTGGGGAGGGCTTGATCACGGTGATCAGCTTAGTAAAGGTTGGAGGGTTGCAAAAGCTTGGGGAAGATTTCTTTCAGAATGAGGTCAAGAACTTCCATTTGTGTGCCTTGGGAACCTGGATACTGAAGTGCTTTTGTCTTGTACCAGATGTTTTGTTGCAAGGTCTGATATAAGACAGAAAATGCTTACCACCCTTTGTCCAGCATAAGCAGCAGTCAATAGGGTAGGTGTGCGCTGTAATAATCTATATTAAGGGCTGATCTAGGGAAATCTATGGTTGCATCTCCTAACTCCACTCCCCCCCACACACACACCTTTTTGCTTAAAAGCCCTTTGGCAAGGAAGGCGAATTTGGATTAGTGTCACTGAGGAGGGTTAAAAAAAATAATAATCTACTCCTGCACTATTTTCCAGCTTAAATCGCCTTCATCAAAGTGGTCTAGCTTTGTGGAGGGTACTTGCATGTGTGTGCTTTTTCACTTCTGTGGCTAACAGCAATTGGGAGGGCAGTTTAAATTTGAGAAGTAGCATGGAGGAAGGAGTTAAACTGTGTCTAATTTGGCCCCAAAAAATTAAAACCAAGAAAATGGTGGTGTTCCATAGCACCTAGAAAAAAGGCATAAACTGTTGAGCACAGAAAAATATAAAAATTCTGTTTTATTTCTATCGCTGAAAGCTTACTTTTTTCTGTGTGCTTAATCTTTACTCTTTTTCTAGCTGCACGTACAAGAAACCTCTGGCAATCATCTGAGCACTGAACAGAGCCAGCCCACAACAAGTGTTGACTTAGACTTCCTGGAAGATGACATCCTGGGGTCACCTTCAGGGGGCGGGGCCAACCTACAGAACTCAGACCAGCCCTGTGACATTCTCCAGCAGAGCCTGCAGGAGGCAAACATCACTGAGCAGACTCTGGAGGCGGAGGCAGAACTGGATCTGGGGTCTTTTCAGCTCCCTACGCTTCAGCCAGTTGTCCACACTGCCTCCGATGTCACACCACAGATTTTCTCTGGTGGAGCTGACCTTATTGGACTGCAGCAACCTGCAGTCTTGACTCATCAGGCATTGGTGCAGCAGTCAGTTGGAGCCGATGTTGTCAACAAGGCCATCAGCGTGCAGCCTTTCCTCCAGCAAGTTGGCTTGGGAAACGTCACCATACAGCCCATTTCCAACCTTCAAGGGTTGCCAAATGGGAGTCCCAGTGGAGCGCTGGGCATTGGGCAGATTCAAGTGGTTGGCCAGCAAGTGATGGCGATTAACCAATCCGCTCAGCAGATCATCGCTAAGCAAGTTCAGTCTTCCCAAGTGGCCACCATGCCAGTTGGAAGTTACATCACTCAGACAGCAGCAGAACAACAACAGGTAACCCTTACTTCGGCTGGGGTGTCTCCCCAGAATGCAGGCCTTGTCATCCAGAAGAACCTCCCAGCAGTAGCCACAACAACACTGAATGGAAGCTCCATGTTTGGGGGTGTATCTGCTACACAGGGCTCCCAGCCTCTGACAGTCACGTCAAACCTGAGCAGCCCGCTGGTACAGGCCCAAAACGTGATCATTCACCGGACGCCCACACCAATTCAACCCAAACCCCCAGGAGTCCTCCAGCAGAAGTTGTATCAGATCACCCCTAAAACATTTTGCCCCAACAATGCTACCCTTACCATCCAGAACGAGGCTGCCCTCCAGCAACAGAAGGCCCAGCAGAACCTAACATTTATGGCAGGCAAGGCTGGGCAAAATGTGGTGCTCTCTGGATTCCCCCCTGGTCTGCCTGCCAACATGTTCAAGCAGCCCCCGCCACAGCAACAGGCCCTTAGCAAACCCATGAGTGTCCACTTGCTGAATCAAGGCAGCAGTATTGTTATCCCAGCGCAGCATGTCCCCCAGGCGATGCTACAGGGTCAAAACCAGTTCCTTCTCCCAGGACAGCTCACCGGCACTTCGGCGGTCCAGATTCCCCAACAGCTGTCAGCCTTGCAGGCTAATATGGGTGGCCAGATCTTAACCACCTCGCATCCTAGTGGGCAAACTCACATCATCACCAGCCAAGGGCCTGGCGGGCAGCTAATAACGAATCAAGCGCTGCCTGCCCAAATCCTCACCAATCAAAACCTGGCAAGCCAACTAAACCTGGGGCAGGTACTGACGTCGCAGAATGCACACGGCACTGCCCACATTCTCTCTGCTCCTATCCAGTTGCAACCTGGACAGGTTGGGCAGCCGACACTCTTCCAGATGCCTGTCTCTCTGGCCGGTAGCCTGACAACTCAGAGTCAGCCCACCATCACAGCCTCCCTGGCCAGCGGTGCCATTAATCAGACAGGCCAGACTGTTATCCAAGGAGTCACCCTGCCTAACCAAGTGGCTATGTTGAATGCCACCGAGAACCTCAACCAAACTGTGACCATCCAAGCACCCCCTAGTGCCAGCAGCCAGAGCCCAGGTCTCATTCAGCCACAGCCGACCTCCAGCACCAACCTGCTGCCAAGCAGCGACCAAGCCAACATATTAACCGTCCAGTCCACTTCCCAGTCCTCGGCTCCTTCCCAGCTTCAGCTGAATGTACAGCAGCAAACTCCGCCGCCTCAGCAGCCAGCACAGCTACCCGTGACTTCGCAGCCCAGTCCCAGCTTGGTGGCATCTAGTCCTGAAAAGATTATCTTGGGCCAGGCAGCTGCTGGAACCATCATCTCCCAGGATTCTATGCAGATGTTCCTGCAGCAGGCAAGTGAAAGGTTTCCTAGAATTACGGCTAGTTTGGTTAGTTTGTTCTCTCTGTCCATGCATGTTCCAGCTTATTAAGGAAATATTACCTGATAAGGTCAAGGAAGTTGTGTGGCCATGACTCCATGAAATCATCAAAGCTTTAAAAAACCAAAACCAGACAGGCTTCTTGACCTCATGATAGCTAAGCGGTCAATAAAATGTCTGCTAAAAGCTGAGGGTGAGCCAGAGATAGTAGAAGGTTGGGATGATCTTCCAGTCATTAAAGAGCAGAGTTTTCAATGTCCTGCACTGCTCTGTAGTCCTCAGCCCTTGCTCTCTTCCAATACTTCTCTCCTTGCAGCCCCCAATTCAGCAACCTCTGCAAAACAGTTTGTCCCAATAGGTGATGCAGCTTAAGTAGGTTTATGTCAGTTTCCTAATATTCACATATGATAAATTGTTATGATAAAATTCAAATTTCCCAGCTGTAGAAATAAGATGGAGTAATCACTGCGGACATCTAGCCCCATTCCACCCCAAAGAATAACAATATGGGTGTTTGTTTGTTTGTTTCCACCTGAATCAAATTTCCAGTTTGGCTGCTCACAGGAAGGCAGGAGAACAGTGTGTGTTTTTGCTATTCATGTGGCACAGTTGTGAACTAAAGGTAAAGGTAAAGGGACCCCTGACTGTTGGGTCCAATTGCGGATGACTCTGGGGGTGCGGCGCTCATCTCTCTTTATTGGCCAAGGGAGCCGGCGTACAGTTTCCGGGTCATGTGGCCAGCATGACTAAGCTGCTTCTGGCAAGCCAGAGCAGCGCACGGAAATGCCATTTACCTTCCCACCGAAGTGGTACCTATTTATCTACTTGCACTTTGACATGCTTTTGAACTGCTAGGTTGGCAGGAGCAGGGACCAAGCAACGGGAGCTCACCCCATTGCAGGTATTCGAACTGCCGACCTTCTGATCGGCAAGCCCTAGGCTCTGTGGTTTAGACCACAGCGCCACCCACGAAGTAGTAGTAAAGATAATTCTGTGATTAAAAATAGTATTCTGCAAGTGGGCCCAGACCCCTGTTTGAATGTGAAGTATAGGTTATATGGCTTCCATTGACTGTGAGCCTCATATATCACAAAGGAGCTTGCTTGCTTCCTTCTTTGCCCTAAAAGCAAATTCTTTGAAACTTGGCATCAGGCATGACCTTCTGCATATTCTTTATTTTTGTGTCTTTCACATTACGAGTTGCCGAGAGGGGAAGTGGGGGCTCTGAAACCAGAATTTAGGATGCAATTCTAAGGCTGTGTCTGCTTGGGGGAGCGGGACTCAGAGCATGTGCATACACGGTAATCAGCATTGACAAAAAGTGGGTGGTAGAAGCAGGTAGTTATCATAAATGTGGTCCATGCTAAATGTCTTGGAAATTTCAGAAGGATCGGAGCCAGCAGCAGCAGCAGCAACAGCAACAGCAGCAGCAGCAGCAATTTTATTCATCAGCCCTGAAAATGCAGCAGGAGAGCAGTATGAACGAATCCACAGTACCTCCCCACCTGCCTATGCCTCTGCCCATCTACAGCATAGCCACCACCGCCCTCAGCACCACAAGCAGTGTCCCAGCCTCGGTGATAGTCAGCAGCAGCGTAGGCGCAGCCCTGCAGCCGCCTGCCAGCCGAGAGCTGAGCCAGAACCACAACCTGCCGCCGGTGGAGTCCAAAGTACCTCAGTTCTCAGCCGGCCCTCCCCAGCAGGCAATGGCTTGCCAGGTAGCCCCTTACCTGTTTGCAAATCCACAAAGTCGCCTCGCTTTGGCCTGTCCTCCTGCCTTGAGCCCTTCTGTCTAACATGTCTGGCCATTCTTAGTCTTCCCTTCAGCTTCTTGCTTTCTCCTGCACATTCTCTGTGCAGAATGCCTACACACACACACACACACACACACACAGAAATATTAGCATCTCATTTCGGTTCGCACTTGCATTCTCCCACACTTCAAAACAAAGGCAAGGCTTGGGTGTTGGTGGTGACACAATTTTGAAAATAGCAATGAAGTCTCCCCCTTGTGGAAGTTGGTGAACAATACAGGAGGAATGAATATTTTCATTAGTGTAGTTACCTCCTGCCTAGCAACTAGGAGGACCACTGACCGTTACATGTAAGGTTACCATGTGTGTGTGTTCATTTTTGCTGTGCCTTTAGCAATACCCTGACATGCAGAAATGAGACATATGAAAGAAAGTGACAGAAAAAGCTTTGCTTAGTTCATTTCTTCAAGCCAGGCTGGGGGGCAGGGAGAACTACCTACTTGTTAGTGCACTAATTAATGTCTTTAATACTGGTGTACTTCCATGGAGTAGTCAGTTTGATCCTGAACTCAGACACACAAATACTAGGGAGAGAGACAGAGGTATGGATGACACACTGAGATGTAGACATAGCATTCCCCCCCCCCCCTTTTAGGTTACCGCAGAAACACTAAAAAGTAAGAAAATGGTTATTCATTTAAAAATTAAACAACTGAAACATTATTTGGAACTTTTCCTAAGCACAATCATAAATTATAATCTCTATATTTTATATTTTCCAAACTTGTTTTAGTCTCCTATAAGTAGATATTGTGAACCATGCAAACATTACTATGGTGCCACCTGTATCTGCAAAGAATGGATCTAAGTTTTAAAACATGCGCCTTCCTTGCCTCTGTGGTGAATATTTTGAAGGTTTATATACATTTCTGGATTCCTCTCTTCTGACCAGTAAAGCTCAGTAAAACTGGCATGGAATCTAGCTTTCTTATAACAAAAAGCAATCACATCTTCTTTAATGCTCCACCCTTGCTCCTTTAAATAAAATAATAATTTGTTCTGCTTTGGAAAAAAGCAACAGATAGAGGGAAACAATCTGCATTTACTGATGGTGGGTGGTTTAGTTCACAAAGAGCTTTACTTACCTCTTTCATTATGCCCAAATTAAGAACAAGAAAAAAGGAAAGATGGACATGGCATATGGCCTTTCTATAGCATAAAGAAAGACCATTGGTTCCTTGCCTGAACGAATTTACAATCCAAGGGATGGGCACATCTGATTTCAGGCAGATTATGTTTTTATTTTTTTAGCACATGGGTGAACACACAACAATCCAGAAATAGGCAAACACCTCTAGGATCGGCCAAAGGCTTTTCCCCTCTTACTGATCCTGTTGCCAGACTGTGGCCGTCGCCTGTTTGTCTCTTTTCCCTGTTGCTGCTCTTGCTTGCGTCCCTTTCGATCCTAACTAACCCTGAGAGGTGGTGGTTCTGCTGCTGCTGCTGCCTTTTCTTGCTTTTCTTCCCGTCTTCTCCTCTGTCCCTCCAGAGCTGTGCACTGCACTTGTGGTATGTTGCCGTCTCCTACCAGAATGCATATCTCTTTCCTTCCTGTATATATTGTTCTTTAAGCAGAGAAGTATTACTTGCAAATTGAGTGTCATAAATTCTACTTGCATGTTAGTAACGTTGAAAATACTGTAGTGTAAGCTGTACAGGAGTTAGCAGAGGACTTGCTACTCTGTAGGGGTGCCCTAGGCAGGCTGGAGAAGTGGTGTTTAATACAACAGAGCCCAGGGAGATTTTGTTGCCCAAGAGAGGGTGACTGGGCAGATTGAAAGGGTGGAGTGTGTATTTGTCTAATGGGAATAAGAAGACATGAACACCCTTCTCCCTGTTCCCCAAAATATTGAAAGAAGCCAGCTTCTTCCTGCCTTCCTTAGGATAAGGTTTTTGAGATAAGCTTTTTGTTTAGCCATTTGACATTTTAAGAAACACTTTTTGGTACCTTCCTTGTATTTATTTCTTCGTTGCCTTGGTCACTGTGGTTTAAAAGGCAAAATCTTTTCAAGCAACATCTTTTACAGCCAAGCTTTGCAAACAAGCCGAGGCAGTGAAATAAATTTGGCAGGTACCTACCAGTATTCTCAGTGGGACAGCATGAGAATCTGACACCCTGCCCCAGAAAACTTCCCCTCCTGTTTCAGGGTCTCTCACAGTGTGAACGGATGATGAAGGGAAGTAGGGAACAAGCAGCCTCATTGACTCACGAAGCTGGCAATTGCCAGCTTTGAACTTAATAATTCTTGATTGCTTCTGCTGGCTTGTGGTGCCTAGGCACCTCAGAGTATCTTCACAAGAGACTTCTAACCCAGTTTACTCTTTCCTTTCTTTTCCCTCCACCCCAACTCCTTTTTTCAGTTGCCTTCAGGGCAGCAGAAACTTCCCGGAGCCTCCCCATCCCATTCACTACCTCATCCTTCCGTGGGGGAGAGCCCCCAGCTCCAGCCCACACACCTTTCACAGATGCAGTCCCCACACCAGTCCCGCCCTCCGTCTCAGCCTCAGCCACTGTCCCGGCCACCGTCCCGGCCTCACTCGAGGCCTCCTTCCCAACCACAGACTTTGTCCAGGCCTCCTTCCGAGCCCCTGTCCCGGTCCTGCACCCCTCAGACCCAGATGCAGAATCTGTATGTGATTCAGAATCAGATTGCTTCCTCTCCTCACGGTCCCAACCAGCATCCTCTGCGGCCCCCCTCGCAGCCTCAGGTATCATTCCAAGCACCACAGGCCCAGCCAGAGGGGCAGCCTCAGATGGCAACCCCTCCACATCTGCAGCTACAGGTCCAGCTTGCTCCACAGCTCCAGCCGCAGGCCGAATCCCAAGTGCAGGCCCGGCTACAGCCCCAGATTCAGGCTGCATCTGAGGTCCAGCATACCCATTCCCCCCATTTCCAGCTTCAGTTCTCTGCCCAGGGCCCTATCAAGCCCCCCACCCCGACCCAGGCGCTTCATCTGACGCCGGAGCAGCAGAGGAGTTTTCAGATGGTTCCGAATCAGTTCCAGGCTCTTTCTGCAATTCCAGCACCCATACCTCAGCAGAAGCAGTTAATGGATCGGTTTCAGCAGGTAAAGCAATCACATTCCATAGAAATTAGTGGAAAAGGGAATCGGGTTCATTTTCAAGCCCTCTCCCTGCGACAAAATGATTCCATCTGTACAAAATAGAGTGGTATGGCCTCGGCTTATCCATTATGTTTCTGGGCAATTGGCTGTACCAAGGAGACCCCAGCCACCAGGCCTGCCTCAAAGACACTCTTTGCACCCACCCCTTCCAAATACCCATTCCATTTCAAATATGGGCAGCCCCCCCCCCCCAGCCAATATTGCCTTGTTTTTCCATTTTTTTCTTAACAGCTGGATGCCTACCCACCAAAATGCTCTAGAAAACTTTACAGGAACTCATCCTTGAGCATGGCCTACTTGGCCATGGATGCGCAGGAGGAACCAACTATTTAAATGCCACTACCAGATGTCAGAGCTCTAAGGTCTATGCTCTTACTGCTGGTGGGTCCTTCTAGCCACCAGGAGGCCAGGCAGTTCCCTGTGCTGATAAAAGACCAGCTCTTGCCTTTGATTTCTCCACCAGTTAAAAACAGACATCAGTGTCTCTTAAGTGCGAGGTCCTTATATTGGGCACCTTAAGCAAGGAAGATGGAAAGGAAGTTGCAGTAGGAAAGAGCTTTTAACATAATTTGGCATGCTCACAGTGTTGCCAGTGGCTTTTGTGGGTTATTCTCTGGCTTTTTATTCTATGCAGATGCCCCAGGGTATTATTCTACAAACGAAGCAGCCAACTTCCACTAGCCAAGCTCCACCTGTGCTGAGCCAGTTCAGCAGCCAGCCCTCCTCAGTCTTGGTTAGCAGCCAAGGACAGCAGGTCACAGTATCAACAAGCCAGGCACCACCAGTTCACAGCCATGCTCCTGTGCCTGCCACCGTTCAGCCTTCCAATGCAGTTTCGAGCAAGGCGGCTCCAGTGCTTGAAAAGGGGCAGGTCCAGAGAGGAGGAGGAGGAGGGCAGCCTGCACAACCTACATCACTCCTCCAGCAACAAACACCTGTGTTGGTCAAATCGGCATCAATATGTACGTTGATAAAACGCTGTTTTGTGTATGCTTGTGGGGCTGAATTTGGGGGAGAGGAGGACTGCATTGTTTTATCAATCTTTCCAAGTGTTGCTGCTTGTCTTTTGCTCCATATATTTGTGTATATCTGCATGTTGGTAAATAGTTTCTTTTCCCCTGTGTCGTTCACTCTTCCAACCATATGCGTGCATGCACCTGTCTGTATGGGCAGTCCAGTGTAGAAAGCAAAGGAAATACTTGCAAGCTTTGCAGAAGATAATGGTTTTTTTGAGACAACTGACTAGTGTGAGAAACTGCAGAGTAAAAGTTGCAGTGTTCAGCTTCATGCAAAATGGTGTGCTTTTTCATCCCCGGTTGTTAGGACTGGCCTTGCTACAAGGCAAGTAGAGGTGCCCACATCAGGTACTGCAGCCCACCTTCCTGTCCCTTGCAGTTGCTGAGGGTTCTTCCTGAGTTTTGAGAAGAGGGTTCATGCCACAACGACACAGGAAATGAGTTGTTGATAGCAGGCGACACTGTCAATAATTATTCCCAATGCCAATAATAGCCAATGTCTATAAATAAATGAATAAGGCACTGGCATGTGTGCACCCCACAAAAAAGATTTAAGCTGCCCCAAATCAGATATCCCTACCTCCAGGAAAGTGTCCTCTATCATATGGCATAGAATTGAGTGCAGATCAATTCTTTGCTTTGGAATCAATGATCTGTCAAACATTTGGAGTGGCTCAAAGCTTATTGTGGGGAGTGCACAGCCCGTTTCCTCCCACCTTGGCAATTGCAGGCATCACCTCACTTACGCAGGAGTTACATTTCGGAACTGTATATGTTGTCCTGTGCTTTTTGCATATGCATTGTTATCTGCCCAGAGATCAGCTTATAAAGGGCAAGATATAACACTCATAAGCAAACATGTGTATATATATATATATATATATTATATATGTCACTAAGTTCTGTGAGGAGAAGGAAAAAGATAGACTCAGGAGTAATTGCCCTTTCTATTACCCAGAAACTGGAATAAACGACTACTGACCCTTTATATTTTTTCCTCTCCGAAATTAAGATCCCAATCAATTCCTCATGCAAGTTTGCTCCAACTTGGATGGGTTTTTAAGACACGTATTTGAATTTTTGTGGGCTTTTAAGGTTTTGATGCCTTATCTCCCAAATCACGAGAGATAGAAACTTGTCCCCCCCCCACACTTTTTTAAAAGCAAGAATCCTGTTACACCCCCTCCCCTTCCACACATGAAAGTCCAGATTCCATGTGGAATTCTGCCTGCCTGCCTGCCATGGCCAGGGGAAAGAAGGCTTCCATTGTTTTTTCCCCCACATTGATTGAAAAACCAAACAAGATCTGATTTAGCAACATTATTCCCCCCACCCCCCGTTGCTCTTAACTTTCCCTGCAGTATTCTTCCCCGTGCTCTTCCACATAAGATTCAAACATCTAGCCCTTTCTCCGTTATTGTGCTCATTAAAGATTCCTTGGCACATTTCCTGAGAGCAGGAATGTTAGCCCTGCTGGCCTGGCCAACCTCCAATATGAATAATGGCCTTCTCCCAATCCCTTGCAATGGAAGGGCAGAGACTCTTTGCTTTCTTCACTGAACTGGTGGAGCAATCAAAGGGTTGGCTTTGGACACAAGAGCTAGGATGGCCAGCTACGGAATGTCAGGGACTGCTGTAGTCTCCAGACATCCTTCAGGATGGTCGGTATCCATTTTTTAAAATGCTGCCTTTTAGGGGTAAGGGCTTTACGTTTATGTACTTGGGAGTAGCCTGGTCATAATCGAGGGGGAGAAAAGAACATTAGGAGTCAGACAGACTCTTTCAGAAGCCAGCTTGGATGGAAAAAGAAGTTGAAAGTGCCAGCAAGGGGAGATAGCCTGTTCTTGCTGATACGCTCTGGTATCTTATCTTCTCCCTTCCTCCTGGCAGTGGTTAAATGAGAGGAGCCAGGCCTTAAATCACCCTGGAAATCAAACCTCATTTCTATGTTTGGCTTCTGGTTGCAAGGGTAGAGGAGAAGGTGTCTACCAAGTTCCGCCCATGACTGCAAACGTTGTGTTTCTGGGGAGAGGGAGAAAAGCTTGCTCCCACAATTTTCAGTCCATCTACTCCCTAGCTACAGGTTTTTTAGGGACCAGTGATGCTCAGGCATCTGTAAAAAAAAGGAATTCCACCACCGGGCACCATATAGAAAATCCGAAAGAGAGATGTAGGACTCAAACTGAGATTCCAGACACTATTTTTTACAACTTGAAAATGTTCCATATATCCTTTTGAAATCTCACTCGCTTGTATTTTCTTCCCCATTTCTCTAGCTATTGCTGCTGCAGCTCCTTCAGAGAGTAAAACATTTTCCAGCAGCACCACAACCATTTCTGGAGGGAAAGCAGCCACCGGGCAAGCAAAACCTGCAGGTCCTCTTGCCATTCAGCAGCCAGTTCAGGTGGGATTGTTAAAGCAAGCTAAGGATTCTTTGCAACAAAACATACCCATGCTGATAATTGCCTAGTGTTTATTTTTAGCACCAACAGTATGAGTTTTGCTTAAGCTTTGTATTGATTATAGAATCAACACTGTCTCACATAGAAGGTTTATTAGCAGTAGATGTCACTCTTGGGGCCAGATCATCCATATGGACATACATATATACATATTTATTTTTCAGTATGATGTATAGTGAATTATTTATAGTTTTTGCCTAATTGACTAAGTAGTTAGTCACGATTATTGTTAGTAAAGGTAAAGGTAAAGGTACCCCTGCCCGTACGGGCCAGTCTTGCCAGACTCTGGGGTTGTGCGCCCATCTCACTTAAGAGGCCAGGGGCCAGCGCTGTCCGGAGACACTTCCGGGTCACATGGCCAGTGTGACATCGCTGCTCTGGCGAGCCAGAGCTGCACACGGAAACGCCGTTTACCTTCCCGCTGGTAAGCGGTCCCTATTTATCTACTTGCACCCGGAGGTGCTTTCGAACTGCTAGGTTGGCAGGCGCTGGGACCGAGCAGCGGGAGCGCACCCTGCCGCAGGGATTCGAACCGCCGACCTTTCGATCAGCAAGTCCTAGGCGCTGAGGCTTTAACCCACAGCGCCACCTGTGTCCCTTATTGTTAGTAGTTAAACTTAAATAGTTCCAACAGCGTAGTTTGAACTACTATCTAGTTGCAGTAGTATACATGTTGCTTTTTTGTGCTCTGCCATCAACTTTTGCAATTTATGAAAATAACCTAAGGTATATATTTCCATACTTAGGGCTTTGCATTGCTTTAAATAAACTGCTTTAAATTTTCGTGGCTCTTTTAAAAATGCTGTAGTTATCCACATAGCTAAGGATTTGCAACTGCAGCACTGAAGAATACTGAAACCTATCTCCCCAAGCGTTGGCAATGGTGTAACTGTTTGTGTTGCTACTAACTTCCTTTGTGTATCTGGTTCTAATTCATTACAATCCATCTGGTTGTAAAGATACCTTCTTGTTTCTTTGGCAGACAAAGCCTGGAGTCATTAGCTCTGTGTCAGGCCTGAATCTGGGGAAAGGTCCGTTGCAGCTCCAGGTAGTTGGAAAGGGCTTGCCTCAACTCATGCCTTCAGCCCCATCCCAAATCCAGCAGCAGGTGAGCCTATGCACTAGCATGCCGCTTTTATTCATTCATTTAAATATTTTTGGCAAGCTGTTTCAGCCAAATCATATCCATTGAATCATTTCAGCCAAAATAAAACCTCCTGCAGCTCAAACCCATTAGATCTAGTGCTGCCCTCTGGGGCAGTAGCCCTTGTCCTCTTTTGTGCAACATTCTGCAGAAATTTGGAGTGTGCTATCATGCCTCCCAAGGGACGCAGGTGGCGCTGTGGTTTAAACCACAGAGCCTAGGGCTTGCCGATCAGAAGGTCGGCGGTTCGAATCCCTGCTACGGGGTGAGTTCCCGTTGCTCGGTCCCAGCTCCTGCCAACCTAGCAGTTCGAAAGCACGTCAAAGTTCAAGTAGATAAATAGGTACTGCTCTGGCAGGAAAGTAAATGTTTCTGTGCGCTGCTCTGGTTCACCAGAAGCGGCTTCGTCATGCTGGCCACATGACCCGGAAGCTGTACACCAGCTCCCTTGGCCAATAAAGCGAGATGAGTGCCGCAACCCCAGAGTCGGCCACGACTGGACCTAATGGTCAGGGGTCCCTTTACCTTTTATCATGCCTCCCTTCAGTCTTCTCAAAGCTAAACAGTCCTTCAGCCTTCCCTCATATGACTTAGTATTCCATACTTCTAACCATCTTTTTTGTGAGACTAGACATCTTTCTGCAGGGCCTGCAAGACAGAGCTGTTCCGCCTGGCCTTTGGTTTGGACTGTCTGACCCTTATGTTTCCCTCTCCTTATGGTTTTGATCTATGGGCTACTTTTAAAATGAGGATGCATTTTAAATTGCACTTTAACCTGTATTTTAATTTTTTTTTTCCTGTTACGTTTTTACTGTAATTTTACTGGTGTTAGCCACCCTGAGCCCGGCTCTCGCCCGGGAGGGCGGGGTATACATAAAATTTATTATTTATTATTATTATTGTCCTCCTTTTGAACGTGTTCCAATTTGTCTGATGGTTCTAAGGATTTGCGAAATCTCCCATCACTTTCTACGAAGGTCTCTTACTACACTGATATGTTTGCCTGATTAGCATTGCCATAATATGATTAGCATCTTCACCAGAAGGCTGGCCACTTACAAACAGGAGGTGCTTTTCTTTGTGGCCTCAAATTCACCTGTTGCTCTTTGTTCTTACGTTGTTGTTTTTTCTCCTTACCAGTACGAGGGCAAGCTTGGAAACCTGAAAAAGCCCCCTCCCATGCTACAGCCCAGCAAGGAAGCTTGGTGAGTCTCTACCAGAGCCCCTCAACAAATGTGCAGTCCTAAGAACAGAAGCAAAGCAGAGGAATGCTAGTGTTTATCGGGGGGGGGGGACCTGGATCTGGCCGGTGGGTCGAATCCAGAACTGGCCCACCCTCCACAAGCCACTTTTTACAGGGCGGTGGGGTCACCCACCTGTCAAATCACCTGACGCCATATGACACCAGGTGATTCAACTTCAGAGGAAGAATCAGAAGTGCACTGCAAGTGCCCTATGGATTCTTTCTTTCTTCTTTTGCAATCCCAGCTTGAGTTCTCAGGCTGCAAGAATTCCTGCCGAAAGCGGAATGAAAACCCCACTTTGGGCAATTATTAGCTCTGCTCAGGAGTTCTAGAGTGGAACCAAATTTAAAAGACACTAAATGGAATCCCCATGTGCAGAGGAACGACCTAAGTTCTTTGTTCCTTTGTAGCCATATATATGATTTCTTACCCAGTCTTCACCTTGAGATCCCATGGCAGGTTATAGCAATGAAATCTACAATCATAGAACAAACATAACCATTACATGGAGCAAAGTGGTACTGCTAGCTGATATTTGATATCTGCTACGGGGCAGGTGAGCATGGTTGGGGGGGTGGGAAACAACCTCATGGGCCAAATTAGCACCCCTGACAAGCTTAATCTTTTTTGCTGCTTCCTTTAGTTTCTTGGAACAGCTGCATAAACACCAAGGAGCAGTGCTGCATCCTGACTACAAAACCTCATTTCGGTCATTTGAAGATGCCTTACAGAGGCTCCTACCATACCACGTATACCAAGGAACATTGCCTTCTCCCCATGACTATCGGAAAGGTGAGTTTTGTCTGGGATTCTCCTGCATCAGATGCAAAGAGATGGATTGACTCTTGTTTCCCATGGCTTGTCTGCTAATTGTCCAAGCATTAGGGTTGGACAACCCCCTTCTATTAAACCCCACTACTCTGTATCCTTACTGATGATCATAATCCTAAAAGTAAAAGCTAAGATAAAGTAAAAGCTAAGTTCCCAAAGTACTTCATGTGCATAAAGTAATTGTTCTCCTTGAGGGCTCAGTACTACCATCCCTGCTATGCTCACTGGATTGTGGGTGCTGTGAACTGGGTATCTTCTAGGGCTAGGCCCATAGGATTGCAGTGGGAATGGAGAAGAACACCTACTCCAGTTAAATCCAGAATCCTGAATTCGTAATAGGTTAGTACACCTACTCTAAGCTACCCTTTTGCATTTTTATTTTTGCGTCTTTGATGCACATGGCACATAGCTGTTCCATGTGGGTACATGTTTGTATATGCAGGTTCTAAACTTTATAGATTGCTTCATGCATCTTGATTAAAATAGGCCCTTGCCTGTGAAAATTCATTCCAAAATAAATTTGTCAGTCTTTCAGGTATATTCTTTGCAGTTAAAGAGAAATATGGCTACCATTTTAGAAATACTTACATTAGGAGAGGGGAGGAATGTTAGGGAGGAATGTGTGTGTGTGTTGTCTGGAAGGCAGCAAAATCCCTTTTTCTCGGGCAAAGCGTTTCTCAAGAGGTATCAGAAGGAAATGTTTCAAAATTGATGAATGACTATTATAGATAGATAAAAGAGGATTTACTCTACTCGACTATTTTGGGGACAGGTTATAATAATGTATAAAAGTCATAGCAGAAATTCGTAATTGTGCAGGTGATGTGTAGGGAGAAGGGATGAATGTATTTTGAAATGATAGTTCGAAAAGTTATTTTATTGGGAGCAGCAGCAAAGGAGGGAGGAAAATAGAAGGGACTTCTGGGGGGTGGGAAGTCAGCTTTTAAATTTGTATTAATTTGGTAACAATTTGTTTAAAATTATGGAAAATCAATAAAAACAATTGGCCAAAAAAGAGAAAGAAATACTTACATTAGTGCATTATGAATATTCTCCAGCAGCAAGAAGGGTTTTACAGCAGGTCCCACTCACAGGAGGCAATCATATAACCACCACCCCTTCTCTCCCTCCCTCCCTCCCTTCCTGTTCTGCTTCTTTCTAGTAGATGAAGAGTTTGAAATGGTGTCTACGCAGTTGTTGAAACGCACACAAGCCATGTTGAACAAATACCGCCTGCTGCTGTTGGAGGAATCCCGGGTAAGAATTTCTTCTCTAGCTTCCTCTTTGAACAGATCGTTTTCCAACAAGTATCCTGATCTAATCCTGGCCTTTGCCAGGAGCACTCAGCCGGCTGATAACAGGTTGTGTTTGGGAGGAACCTGTTGCAATCATATGGTACACTCTGAATTTGGTGTGTATTTTTAAAATTATTATTATAAATGAATATGATGGAGAAGTGATCTTGTAGGAAAAGAAGAACAGGCAGGGATGTACATATGTTGCCAAAACCTCCTCATTTTCTCCCAGAGAAACCAAGGTTCTATGCCTAGAATGAGCTAATGCAAGTCAATACAAGACTTTGCCCGGTTTGTTTTATTTCTTCTGAACCAGATAGTTGAGACTTTGCAGAGTTTGGGTGGGAGATGCTTAGAAGAGGGGGTTGTGTTGCAGGAGTGGACTGGTGGCAACAAGAGGAGGTTGGGCAGGTTGAGGGGCTGTAAGGAAATGGGAGATTAAATGACTGATGGTAACAAGGAAGAGACTGGTGAAGGGCAAAGACACCCTGGTCCTTGAATGCCAGAACATGAACAGTGCTTGCATATTTTAAAATATGTATTTCCTCCTCTGTCAGGGCTAGAGGCTTCTTAGGTGTCAGTTTACATGTGGATTTCCACTTGCACTCATCTGTGGAAAATGAGCAGCTCTGTACAGTAGATTATATCGGTTCACTATCAGTTCATAAAAAAGAAGTGGACAATAATGATTATTTTGCAGGTGGGAGATTGGAACCAGCCTCATCCTTTGAGCGTTGCAGAGCCACCCTGGTGGATTGCTAAGGATTCCCTTGCTTAGGCATGCCTCACACTTGACCACATATTGCCTCCCATTTGACCTGATTGCTGGGCTAGTAGGGGCTTTTGCATTTATCCGTACAAACAAAAGGAAATGCAGCAGAATAAATGTATCAGTTCTTTCTTCTGCCGCTGGCTTCTTAATCAGTTAATATGGAATGATTGATTGATTGATTGATTGATTCTTTCTTTTACGACACACATACACACATTAAACATAAAAATAATACTACATAATCAACACTAAAACTTGCAAAAAAGAGAGAAATACAACTAAAACATTGTTACTTACAAAAATTTATACAAACAAATGAACATCAATATATATACACCATACTTCTTTCCTTCCAATTGACTTCCTTCATCCTCAACATGGTTCTCTTTTCGTTTTTGGTAAACTATTTCCTTCTTAATTCCTTATTTTTCTTTCTATTTTTGACTTACATAGCTCAATTTATTTTGCAGAAGTTAATCGAAACAAGTCCAAGTATTAATTCGAGGGCACTGCTTTTTAAGATATTCTCTATATTTTTCCCAGTCTTTTTGGAATTTTTGTTTGGGCTGATCCCTGATGGCTCCAGTCAATCTGGCCAATGAGATATAATCCAATCATTTATCTTGCCATTCTTTTTTTAATCTTGTGTTATTTCTTTTTTCCAATTTTTGGCAATTAATGCCCCTGTAGCACAAAAGAATATTTTTTTTGTTTTCTCTGGCTATATCTGTATCAAGTATCCCCAGTAAAAAAAGCTTCTGTTCTCTTAATAAAATTTTGTTTGAATATTTTCTTTAGCTCCTCATACACCATATCCCAGAAGCCCTTGATTTTATCACTGCCCACCACATATGTATGAGTGTCCCCTCTACTTGATTACACCTCCAACACAGATTTGATTGTTTCTTACTTTCATCCTTGCCACAGCCTTATAAATGTACAGAAGCCACCGCCCTGAGGAGCGTCAGTCTAAATGTCAACAGTGAGGGAGGCAGCAGCAAAGGGAAGGAAGTTCCCAACAATATGTAGATTGGGAGGGGGGGGTTCATGAGGCTCAGGTTGGCTTTGCCTTCCCCATGACACAATATTTTGTCCTCCATTGGCAGAGACTCAGTCCTTCAGCAGAGATGGTGATGATCGATCGAATGTTCATACAGGAGGAAAAGACCACCTTAACTCTTGATAAACAGCTGGCAAAGGAGAAGCCAGGTGAGGAAAGACGCGTTTCCTTTCCTTGTGTAGCTTGCTTATTCCAGTGTATGTATTCCCTCCACTCCCTGCCCTTGTGCTTTTGAGGAAATGCCAACTGTCTTTCTCTTGTCAGCGACCTCCACATCTGGCATTAAGGACTTCCAGGCCAGAGGACTGACTCCCAGGCAGGCTTGACCTCCAGTATTTCTCATCTCAGTTTGGATGATCATATCTCAGTTTAGTAAACCAAGATATGAAAGCGTCTCTGGCACACAGCCCCGTCTCTCCTCCCTTTGCAGTGCACTTCTGCAGAATGCAGAACCTGAAATGGGAGACTTTAGATATGAACGGTCTGAAGATGGTTTAAGACCCAGAATTCCAAATGTAGTAAACCAGAGTTTCCTGGTTCAGAAGAGAAAAAAAACAAGTGTGCTGCGAAGGTAAGAGAGAAGTGGCTGGGTGCCCTGCCAAAAAAGGCTTAAAGGTGTTATCCAAATGCATGATGTGTGGTCAGTGAGTAGCCCACAGAGCAATTTTATCTGCACCCCCTACAAAGTTTTAATCAAGGTATGGTAAAATGTTTTTTGAACCACCATTTCACTTATAAGGAAAACGAGCAATAAATCTCCTTCTGTGTTTTGTCTCAATATTTGTGTGGGAGATAGCAGAACAGTTTCTGGAAGCCAAAGAAGCATTGGTTTGACTGATAACCTGCCTCCTGAGGGGGAATCTTACAAGAAACACATTTGTGACCATATCTGCGGAGCTTTGGCTCTGAGGCGATGCCAATATTATTATAGAGAGTCGGCATCTGTGAAAGGGACTGGATTGTTCCAGCTTGTAACTGGAGAATACAGTGGCCCGTGACACTAAAGAAGTGGCCATCTCTAGGTTAAAGTTTGCTGTTGTTAAGTCAGTGGTGGCGTGAGAAGACCTCAGTCTGTTTTTGTCTGAAAT
Organism: Podarcis melisellensis; assembly: GCF_964234715.1. NCBI lineage: Eukaryota > Metazoa > Chordata > Lepidosauria > Squamata > Lacertidae > Podarcis > Podarcis melisellensis. The sequence continues at coordinate 85,974,598 of NC_138540.1, forward strand.
AGTGACACATGTTGTTCTCTTGCAGATGAGTATGTTTCCTCATCTTCGCGGTCGCAGAGTTTTGCTTCTTCTCTGGCTCAGGGTGCTCTGTCCAGCAGTGCCGCTCTGGCGTCTGAGAACCTGAAGGCACCTCCAGTGCAGATGGCAACCCAGATCAACCCAACAAAACTGGTCATCAAGCACAGCGGAGGCTCTCCCTCGGTCACGTGGGCCAAGGCCTCTCCCTCATTAGATGGTGACGAGGATGCCTTGCCCTCCAGGAGTAAGCCGCCCATCAAAACCTACGAAGCCCGGAGCCGGATTGGACTGAAACTGAAGATCAAACAGGAGGCGGGCCTTAGCAAAGTGGTTCACAACACTGCCTTGGACCCGGTTCACCAGACACCGCCGCCCATGTGCACAGTGATCAAAACAGCTGACCAGCACTCGTCGGCTTCAGCCGTTGCCACCACCACTGCCGTCTCAACGGCGGGGCAAATGAATGGGACCGTTGATCATATCACAGCAGCTCCAGTGGAGAAAAAGCCCCTTGTGACTTACTGCAGGCTTCCCCTCCGTAAGACATACCGGGAGAATGTGGACGCTTTTGTAGCGGATAAAGCCTCTGACACCTGCCTGAAAGAGAGCAGCCCAAAAGTCGATATGGTGCCAAGCACCCTCATCATCAAGCAGGACGGGGGCTCCAGGAGCGTCATCACTTCCCGCAAAACCCACGAGAGCCCCTCCATGGCTGGGGCAGAGAAGAGCCGGTCAGAGGAGGGTAGCAAGCATACCTTTTTCAACCGGAGCGATGCCCGTTCCCTCGTGATGCAAGAGAGCCCCACCCCTCCTAAGACCGACGATTCAACCAGTGGCCTTATGAAGGAATTGGCGGAGGTTGAGGATGAGTTTTATCACCGGATGATAAAAATTGAGCCACCTGACCATGGTTCTGCCTCTGAACTCACATGGGACGTGCCCCTGCCCCCAGCCAAACGCAGAAAGTCAGAGTCTTTCGATGTGGACAATGCCAGCTTCTCCAGTGACAGCCCCCCAGATGACTCGCTCAACGAGCACCTACAGAGCGCCATTGATAGCATCCTGAACTTGCAGCAACCTCAAGCTGGGGGCCAGAACACCCGAGCACCCTCCTCGTCATACAACTCCTCCTCCTCCCCTTTCTCTTCCCCTGTCCACCGCACAGACGCTTACCTTGCCCCCAATCACAATGGCGGCCTTGGAGCAAGGACGTTGAACAGATAACAGAAATCTATACCAAGCAGAGACTGTACAAAGAGAGCCAAGGACTGGAGCTGCTACAGCTTCTGCTGGCTGGGAAACGGTTGGAAGCCAAGGTGCCACTTCCCAGAGACCTGATAGAATAGGGCTGATACCAGAAGGGAAGAGCGGGGATCTGGGGTGGGGCGGGCAGTGAGAATGTCCTACAGAGGCTTCATCCATCCAAGTGTTTATATGATGGGTTTTGGTTGTTGTAAAGCTGCGGCTGGATTTACAATATACTTGTCTCATCACATGCACCATTTTTAAAGAAGAAGTTCAGCAAATGCGAGGCAGGCGGGTGGGGGTTGGATTAGGGGCCCATAGGTGGTAGTGTTGGCTGTGTAATATTTAGATTCTGTAACAAATTGCTAATTTGAATCTCTGATGATAATTGGGTTTTATCCCCGCCCCAAACTCCACACCTATATTTTGGACATTTTCACAAATCCCAAGCCAGAAGCCAGCGGGGAGGCCAAAGGAATGGGGTAGGGCCAGGGGGACAGCTCCAGAGGAGTTGCCACAAGGGGCAATTTATGTAATTGATTTTGTGGGGTTTCTTAAGTTATTTTAAGTATAAACTGTCTGCTTTTTCTTTCCTTTTTTAACGTAAAAAAATAGAATCTGAACAAAATGCAAAAAAAAAGAAGAAGAAAGGAGAAAAGATACAAACACTAATGGTTTAAACAAAGAAGAGTGGGTTGAGTTTACAAATAAGCCCTTTTTAAAGAGGAAGCCAGTCGCTCCCCAGACATCCATGGGTCTGGTTAACGCAGTCAGGATGAGTGAAACTAGGAAAGTTCTGGCAAGAGGGTGTACATTTCTCTCTAACGTCTTCCCTCCCCCCTTTTTTTAAAAAATTAACCAACCTGTCAACCTTTTGTCAAAAGAAATCTATTCAAGATGCCAGAGGTGTACAGTTGGTTGGGCATTCCCAAGAGAGGGGACTTGGAACCCCAGCCAGGCACGGGCAGGAAGCCAAGCAAGTTTTCTCTTTGACTTCTTTCCTCCTTTGCAGCAGCTGCCAGGTTTTCCTCTCTGGTTGCATCCTGTGGCTTCAGTTTCCCACCTTGGTTTCTTCCATTTTTAAAACCACAGCATTGCACCTCTCATCTATCCTTCTGCTTCCTGCATGTGGACAAAAGTCATGTGATAGGATGAGAATCCTTTAGTGAAAACTGTCAGCGTCTTCCTCTTGCTAGCTGGGGGATAAGATAGCAGTGTCTGGGGGCTTGTTAACATAGCTCTGCTCCCTTCTCTCTCTTGGCTGTTGCATTTGTTACGACTTTTGACTTGAGATCTCCCATTTTGTTTTCCTATCAGTGATTCTCATTTTGTCTACTCTTGATATCTACACCCCCCAAACAAAAATAATTATGTGTGCAGGATTTATGCAAGTGTTTTACAAGCAAGTCACATGCTGGTAGGGCAACCTTGCTTTCAGATTCTTAGATTACCTCTGGCTTTATTCACAGAAAAACAAAGAGCTAAGCATTCCCCACATTACAGCACTGAGTTGTGTGGGAACAGAACAGCTAAGGTAGAACACGGTCCTTGGTTAGCTGCAGCTTGGCAAAGCTTAGACTTGATCGCACGAGAGATTGGTATGTGGAGTGTGGCGTACAAATGAAGCAGTATGAGATCTGCCGTCCCAAGTCTTCCATTCAAGACTCTCTCCTTTTCCTTGACAGGTGGCAGTCATAGTATGCCCTGTTAGTATTCTTTAAAACTTGCACTGGACCTCAAAATACTGGGTTTCTTGTCATTGAGTCCTCTGCATGATGGAATCTGCAGCTGCAACCTTCATGCACGATCACTTTGGGCTCCTTCTTCTTCCACAACTAGCTTCCTTGTCCCTGCAGGACATTTTGCCACTTTGCTTAGGTGCCATCTCAGGCCTTTGGAAGTGCCATCTCTCTCGTTTCTCTCCTCTGTGGTGTATTAATGTTCTTTAGTGCCACATACTCTATAGGGATGAATGCTCTTCCACCTGAAAGTGTTGCTGAATTGGTGTTTGTTTAGGAGGTGTCTCTTAGCCTGCTTCAGAGAGAGAACCAGGGACCTCTTCACTTCCTCCACTGCTGGATTGTGTGAGGAGAAAACTTCAAAACAGGCTTGGAGGTGGGTCGTCAGCAGACAGTCTTCTGTTTGGGGGAATTTTGAGTTAGCACAGAACCATTTGGCAGACAAGTTGGAAAGGTAGCAGCCTTGGCTTTTTAAAGAGCAAGGGTGATTGTTAATCAAGTATTTTTGTGACTTGGTGTAGAAGCTTGTTGTAAACATGGTTAGGACTTGGCCTGAGTGGAAAACAGGGCATTGATGAGTAGAAATTGGTTCTATATTAGAGGTGGTGCCGACTCCAGAAAGCTGGACCACTTCTCCCTTATTTGCAATCACATAACTTTATCCTTGCTGTGGCTTAAACTGTGAAATAATTCTGCATCTCCTTGTTGATGAGTTTTTCATAACTTGAAGGTTTATATACTCTCCCACTAAGGAAAGGTGATGAAAGCTGACTACATTTTTCCTGTTTTGAATCTCTCCTTGATCCCAGGACAGCAACATGAGCCTGTACCTAAAGGTCAAAAAATTGTATTGTTTTGCATATGGACCTCAAGAGTAAATGTCAGCTAGAGTTGCTGCCCTTTAGGTTTTCAGATGGAACTGTCAGGGTACTCCATGGCACATTGCAGATCACTTTGGTGTAATGATTCTTCCAAAAGCCTGTTACAACACAGTGTTGCAGTGCAGCTCCAGAAGGGCGGCGCTTGGTTTAATTCTCAAAGTCTTCAACCTTATGGGGGTTTCCCCCATTTAATTCACACTCTTCCAGACTAATCCTCAAGTGACAGACTGGATGCAAAAACAAATGCAGACCATATTTTCCTGCTTACAGGTGCCAGAACTCCCCTCTGGTTATGTCTGTGTCCTCCTCACCACCATGCATTAGAGACAGGTTTCTTCTGCCTTGAGCCTTCTGTATTATATCCAAGAGAGCATAAAAGCGAGAATGTGGTGTGTGCACTTTTGCTCAGCCCACTGTGTGCAAACACAACGCATGTGAAGATAAGTTATCCTAGAGTTCATAGCCTGCAGAGCCATACTATGTGCTCATTAGTATGTGCACGTAGAAATCATCATGGTTTTGCAAATAGGATAATTTTCTACATAACTGAAGGAGTGAGAGAGCACCCCCCCAAAAAAAAAAATCACTAATCAGATTCAGCGCCTGCTTCATTGTATGAATGCCCTACTGACTAAGGGAGTATAGCTGGTGAAGAAAGAAAGGGGTAAAATTGTTTGTGTTTCTTCCGTTGTTCATGGCCCCCATTTCCTAATGTTTTGTACTCTTCGCAGTCTTGAAAGTTTACTTTCCTCACTCTCATCCTGTCAGAGAGAAGGACTCTCCATTGTTGTTTCAGAGTTGAGTCGGAAATGCAACATAGACTGTTGTGCTTTTAGCTCACCAGACTGTTAAGGGCATGTTTGGATTCCTACTGAGTACAATTCAGTCGTGAGAATCCAGCGCATACCGTAATTTTGCCCTTTTGGCTACTGTAGGTCTCTCTTCTTCCCAGACTAGTTATGCTACCTAAAATCAAAGCAGACACGCATACCTTAGCTTACAGCTTGCGAAGCAATGGGTGTGCTGCCAAAGAATTCTGCTTTCTTTATTCTCAAGCAGGGCCTGAATGCTCATTATTTTCAGAGTTGCCTATTAGCAAACAGCCAGCTTTATCAAACTACCAAAATTGGATTTTTTCCTCTGTGCCACTGCATCCCACTTTCCCTGCTTGTAGAAGGAAATAAAAGAAATATCTTTCTTGACATCAAGTTTCAGATTCAATGCAGGCCGGCCTACTCTTTTGGCGGCTGTCTCACAGAATAAACCCAAGAGCCAGAAATAAGGCCCAGCAAGTCTGACTGGGAGATAAGCTGTTTGTCCTTTTGTAATAGTGCCAAGTGATCTCCATTCAGCCTTTGGCTATAAATCTTTAATTTTCCTTCTTCTCCCCTCAGACTTCTTTATTTCTTTCCAAGGGAAAAAAAAGCTATAATTCTAGTTTCCAGGAGTCGGGAATTTGCTGCAGCTGCCCTTCCGAATTCCTTCACGCGCTCCTTTTCTACATTCCCCCATCTCCAAGCAGTCCTGAAACAAAGTCTCTTTGATAGTTTTCCTCCCCTGGTGTCCACCATCACCACCACCCAGTCCCTGACCAAACTCTGATGATAAAATGTCATGAAAAGTATTGAAATGGTTTAAAAAGCAATTCCTGGGGGGGGGGGAGACTGCAGAAACCAAAACTGTATGGACGCAGCAACTTTTCTAGTTTTCATCTTTAAAGTTACAGGAAAATAAACATTTCTTTTGAGAATTTTAGCTGCCATTCTGTTGTGTTGGAAATGCCGCTTTTAACAATGTGAAACTCCCTCCAAACAGCTAAAAGTATATTCTTAAATCAGGGCCTTCAGAAGGATTTGGAACTCAGAACAGTGAAAACATCCTGGCTAGCTGTGTCTTTTGGGTACCGAAAAACTGACGTTCTCAACTCTTTCTTTTGCTGACTTCTCCCCCCCTCCACCCCACCCCCGCAAAAACCAAACACAGTTAAGTGAGGCCTTAACATTATCAGTATGCTTCTTTGATTTATTCATTCTAAAAACGAGTGTATGTGTGAGAAATAGAGTTTGTCAGTGCTTGCAGAAACAACCTGGGCAATTTAGAGAAGTCAGTACATCTGAGATAACTTCTTTCCTAAGTAAAGATGAGGGAGTAATTAGGATCTTGTCAGCAGCTGAATGGTCCAGCTCCCATGCAAGCTTCCTTAAATGTATTGCCGTATTTTCCGTCTATAAGACGCCCCCGTGTATAAGACGACCCCTATTTTTGGGGACCCCGATTTAAGAAAATGGGAGGAGATGGCCCCCATGTATAAGACGCCCCCAAATTTTGGACATAATTTTTTATGGGGGAAACTAGTCTTATACACGGAAAAATACGGCAGTTTGTTGGTGTTTCTGAGCAGTTTTGCCCCATCTCTCACTCCTTGCATTGTCTGTGCACTTGTGTGACTTGCTCTACTATTTCCTTTGCCTTTGCCTCATTCTCCCTTGGCTACTTGCTCCCATGAAGCTATTTGAGCATACAAATAATTTTATGTTTACCTGTTCAGTTGCAAAGCACGCTTGGCAGCTATCTGTCAAAATCTGTTCTAGGATGTGTGGGTAGAGAGCTGGCTAGTATCTCTAGTATAACTCTGTGGATAAAGAAACTGAATTCAGGCCTTTAAAATATAAATATATATATATATTATTTTCATTATTATCTTGCCTTACCATCACTCACACTTTTTGACCGAGGGCAGAGAACATGTAAACCCACCTGTAGATTTCTGTGTTGCATTTCTTCCTCCAGGCCTCTCTGTGCACACAGTACCGAATGTACCTGCAGACATTTTTTCTTTCCTCTGGCTGGTTGTCCTTGTTAGCTGCATTTCACCACCCCACTGCCCCCCCCAAAAAAACCAACAACCATAAGAGAGGGGAATACCAATAGTCCTTCTACCCTAAAATGTTGTTACAGGGGAAAGGCAGAAAATACTAGAGAATGTCACTATCGGTCCAAGCCTATTCCTTAGCATCAGTTCCTCTTCCTTTAAACTTTACTGTGTCTTGTGAAGTAGAGAAAAAAGTTTGTGTCTTAAAAAATGCAGTTTACTGGAGAAGTTTTTGGGGATATAATTGAACCAAAAAGGGGGTTTGAAGGTCTAAATTTTTCTCTCTTTTTTGTCTTTGACAAAGTGTGTTTCAAAACTCACCCCATCTTACCAATGGTGCAAATTGCTTAAGGAAACAGAATACCAGAGCCCACTTCCAAGTGTTGTGTGTTCCACTGCACACAAATGAATAGTGCCTTGTGCAGGAACTATTGTGTCCACACCAGAGTTTCCACAAGGGATTTCTGGATCAGATTTTCTTTTAAGAGGATGCAGTTCCACTCAGAAAATATCCTGCACAGCCCCCATTCATATCAGGGGGGATATGAGACTGTCCTAGTGGATTCTGTCTACAAAAACCACAGCAGAAGAAAGACACTGTTCCTGTCTTATGCTTTGTAAAGGTAAAGGTAAAGGGACCCCTGACCATTAGGTGCATTTGTGACCGACTCTGGGGTCGCGGTGCTCATCTCGCTTTACTGGCCAAGGGAGCTGGCATACAGTTTCCGGGTCATGTGGCCAGCATGGCTAACCAGAGCAGTGCACGGAAACGGCGTTTACCTTCCCGCCAGAGCAGTACCTATTTATCTACTTGCACTTTGACGTGCTTTCAAACTGCTAGGTGGGCAGGAACAGGGACCGAGCAACAGGAGCTCACCCCATCGCGGGGATTCGAACCGCCGACCTTCTGATCGGCAAGTCCTAGGCTCTGTGGTTTAACCCACAGCGCCACCTGCGTCCCTACACCACATTTCATTGCTCTCTTATTTAATTTTGGTTCTGTGTAAGGTGGCATTTTAAAACTTCTTGCAAGGAGAGAAAGCCTTTGGGGATATTCCAAAGCACGTGCCCACCCTCCTGCTCCACCCACCCCCCACTTAAAAGGGGTGCTCCATCGCAGAACATTAGCTACAGCCTTTTTAAGAGGAGGCCAGGAGCAACCAGGACATGTTCACGCTTTGCCACCCTGATCCAGAGTCCTGGACACATACTCTGATGCACACACAGCAGTCCTGTACACACGGGCTTTCCCAACCAGAGTGCCACGGAACACTCACTAACTTGCCTCCACTGACGTAAAAAACGACGGCTGATTTGGGGACAAACTGGTTCCTCTTTCATCGTGGAGAGGTGCTGGAGGAGTATCCCAAGCAGAAACAAAAACCAGGTTTGGTTTTGAAACACTACTTGCTGAAGCTTACAGCGCTCCCCACCTCTAACCCCCTTGTTACCATAATGCGGGGAGGGGGGGAAACATATATGGTTAGGAAGCAATAAGGGATGTTCTGACTCCCAGGCTGGTGGGGTTTTTCTTCTTTTTTATATATAAATATATATATAAAAATGTATATGAAATTGTTTGGCTTTTTGTTTAGTGTCCTTTTTTTCCTTCTAAAAAGTGTGGATTTGGGATTGTTAGCTCATTTGTTCACCGCCTCTTCTCACTACAAAATAGTTAAGCAGGGAACTTCTTCCCTTCAGATTAGAGGTTGATAATACACACCGGCACCCTCATTATTATGGGAAAAGTATATTTTACGACATCTTTTCCAGTATTTTTTTAAGCCAAGAGACCGTGCGTTCTTGTTCCATAGCTGCGAAAGCGGAAGGGAAGTCCTTCGTCTCTTTCTGCGCGTTTAGATTTTCATGGAGGTATTTTTGGTTTTTAAGAGAGGGGTATTTTGGAGAAGAGGAGAGATACAGATCGCTACTCTTAAGAACCATCCAACTGCCCACTTCAAATCATTGCCAATTTAGGACTTAAATGGGCTTGAGAGGGTAATTCTGAAAGGTCATTTTCAAAATTGATGTAATTTCATTTAGGCCCATCCAAATCCTTCAGCGTTTTCAATCCAAGACCAAATAACAGGAAGGCTTTTCAAATACGAGGAAGCAAAAAGTAATACCCCATTCATTTTTAGTATTAAAAAAATAACCAGTTTTTCTTTCCTCCCCCCTGCTGGTACCAGTTTGAACTTCATCACAGTTCAAAAACGAAATATAGTACTATAAAATAATTTTGTACTGTATTTATTGTGTATAACAATTTTTTAAAAGAATTATGTACATTTAGTACTTCTGTGTAAATTAAATTGCTCTTCTTTTTAAAAATGGTATAGGAATTGCTTTGGTTTTTCTTGAAAGACAGAGGGGGGGGACAGACTGATGGGCTTTTTGATTTTGTCTCCTGCTTGAGGATTACAAAAAGGGTCCAGAACCAGCCGTTTCATGAGCCAGTGTGAGATGAGAACCTCAGCTGGTCATGCTTGAGATAATGTGGGACACAAGCACATGTGCTGGGCATGGTGATCTGCTGGGATGGGAGGGGCAACAGCAAGGCAGAGCAAAGTCTTCAATCAAATGGAATACAGTATATTGTAGAAATTATTGCATCCAATAGTGAAAAGCTACAACTGAAATCCTAATATGGACTCAAGTCATGGCAGAATTGCAACGGACAGCTGTTTTTCTAAGATGCTGCATTTATTTGGGTTGCAGAATTCAAACTTTTCTGCGGTGGAATCTGAGAAGCTTAATTAATATGGAAATATCTGTTGTGATTGCCCTGGCTCTAGGTAAAGGTAAAGGGACGCCTGACCATTAGGTCCAATCGTGACCAGCTCTGGGGTAGCGGCGCTCATCTTGCTTTATTGGCCGAGGCAGCTGGCGTACAGCTTCCAGGTCATGTGGCCAGCATGACTAAGCCGCTTCTGGCAAAGCAGAGCAGCACACGGAAACGCCGTTTACCTTCCCGCCGGAGCGGTGCCTATTTATCTACTTGCACTGGTGTGCTTTCGAACTGCTAGGTTGGCAGGAGCAGGGACCGAGCAACGGGAGCTCACCCCGTCGCGGGGATTCGAACCACCAACCTTCTGATCAGCAAGTCCTAGGCTCTGTGGTTTAACCCACAGCGCCACCCGCATCCCTTAATGATGTACAATTACCCCCAGCGATTTTTATAGTAGTAGACAGGCACACAAAAAAGCTTTTCAAAATCATACATTGCTTGACAAACAACTGGCAGCTGTTTTTCTGAGGTGCTGTATTTATTTTGATTGCAGAATTCAAACTGAGAGGTTTAATAAACATGGAAATAACTATTGATAGCCCTGTTTATAATGAAGCACAATCACCCCATTGATTAGGGGACAGCTGAGTCCATTCTTCTGAATTAACGGGAGTTGATGAGTTTCTTCCACTGAAAGGCAAAACAATAGCCAGGTGAGCTTTTATTTCACATTTGAATTGTGCTTTTAGTTTCACACAGCAGATAGTTGCAAATGTCACAACAGAGCAGGGCCATGGAGGAAGGATGGAGGAGAAAGGCAAACTATTTTTACTCTGGGGACATGGCATTAATCTGCAGAACCTCCCAAGCATCCCTATTTTCCAGGGACAGCCCCAGATTTACAAAATCCATCCCAGTTTCTGATTGGATCCCGGAATGTCCTGCTTTTCCTTAGGTTGTCCCTATTTTCATCAGAGAAATGTTGGAGGGTATGGAGTTATGCGACCCCAAGCTAAGGAGATAAGTAACTAAGTTTAGAAGACGTCTGAAGGCAGCTCTATATAGGGAAGTTTTCAAAAAATAATAATGTTTTATTGTGTGTGTGTGTGTGTGTGTGTGTGTGTGTGTGTGTGTGTGTGTGTGTGTATGTTGGAAGCTGCCCAGAGTGGCTAGGGAACCTGATGATGTTGATGATGATGGAATAGGACATATCACTGTGGGTTAAACCACAAAGCCTAGGACTTGACCCGGAAGCTGACAAAGCATTTGAAGCCCAGCTGATGCCAGACTTCTCTGCATTTTCCCACAAGGGCCTCAATTGTTCGCTTGCTTTAAGGAGAATCCTGAGTAAAAAGAAATACAGCAATATCAGCAGTGCTTTATAAAAAAAAAAAACACATTTTGGAGCTGAGCAAAGCTGACTTGCTCAGATCTGTATAAATTCTGCAAAGCAAGCAAATATTTTTGTTTATTAGCTTACCGTAGTTCATTCTGCTTCAGCTAGTCATAGAAGGGGGGGATGATCTTTTGAACATCCAGCAAGCATCATCATTATTATTATTTTAAGCAGCAGCAAATGTTCTCGGGGAGCAGAGTTCTGCCACCAAATTCTACATTCTGTATTTTTGCAGGAGTTTGAAGGACATATAGCCCTTGTTTTGGGGGCACTTCTGTCTGGTGGGTACAGCAATCAAGTTTCAATCCATAACCCACATCCCATGTGTGAAAGCTGTATTGGCCATGGGATTTTGGAATTTCCTGCCAGTCCTGCCAAGTGGCCATTGAAGACGTGCCGCTCCGGGCTCCGGGCTCCGGGCTCCGCCTCTTCCTGATAATGTGACATCATGTGTGTGACACGTGCATGACGTCACACACATGACGTGCGCCAGGACCCCCCTCAGTCTTGCATGCAAGCTGGCACCTTGCCAGGAAGCACAACCCTTTCCTAACATCAAAAGTTTTCAGGGGGTAATTTCTACAAAAAGGCTTCCTAAAGATCCAGTTTCTTAATAAGGAACAGTTTTGTGCTCTTGTTGCTCCTTTTAACCTGCTTTTCCCAAGGCCAGCTGTAATTCATGGATGTTCATAGGGCCATTCCTGCGCTTGCCTTACTTGTTGAATATACGCTGTGGAGTGGAAATAAGCGAGGTTAGTATCTTGGGACCTGATATGCACACAGAAACCAGTGCTGTACTGTATATTGGCTTAGAGTTGTGAACGGCGAAATCCCTCATTCAAATCTCAAATCTGCGCTCCTGGTTTTTTCTCTCCTTCTGACACAACGACACTAACACTTCTTGCTTCCCTCATTGCCGGGCCCCTGAGATATGCAATATCTCTCCACTAGATCTGTCAAAGGTATTACATTTGAGTACATTTTGTTTCCGGTTCAAAAGCAGCAGTGCCAACCACTAAAATGCTGTTCAGAGGCCCAGCAAGGAGAGTGGTAAGGGGTGGCACAGTTGGGTTGGGCCACGGAGGGGTCCTTCTCAACTACTGGTGCCCTTGCCCAGTGCCTGGACTGTTTGGCTCGATGGAGGCAATAATACTTACAGTGGCCTCTTTTACAGAGCAGAATGAAGATGGGACACTTTCACCTGCCAAATTTCTGCAAGCGGAGTTGCCCTTTTGAGGAGCAGATGTGTTTTAATCAATTATTTTTATTTTACTAGAATATAATTGCACTCTTTTCTTCTGCTCCTACTGCTTGCACCAGACTACTAAAGGAGAAGAGACTCTCTGGGCCGAGGCATCATCTAGTGGACAACCCTATTTGTTCTCAAATCATTTGGCAATGTAATAAAATAGAGCAATAGCTGAAATGGCTCCATTCTAAAGTTTCCACTTCACTTTTATCTGAGAACTTCTTTGGGTCTTGTAGGCCTCGAGGGGCAGATGTGATATCCGTGGTTCCTAGCTCTAGGAATTCTTGGTGTCGGAGCCTGTTGTGGAGGCACTGGGGAAAGCAGTCTCTTAAAAAGTCCATTCCCCAACCAGCCTGCTGCTGGTTCTGCCTCCCTGCAGTGGCCCCAGGAGAATAGCTCCTCTGATCCAAAGGTGTATTACCAACTCTAGTAACATGAGGTGAGACAATCCTAATTGGACGGGGGGTCCAGTGTCACCTGTGGGCTTACACTTCCAATCCCACATGAGGACAGGTATGACGTTGGTCCTTGTGACTGGTGGGGAACCCAAAGACTGAAGGTCAGCAAGACCCAGTATAACTAGAAGGAATCTGACTTTGGCCAGTTGAGAGAGCAGTAACTTCCCTTTTGGCAAGCTTAGGTTCCCTTGGTTAAAACCACAACAACCACAACACGTGGTTTTATCCACCCCTGAACAATACCTGGTCCTAACACTGGTGGCAGGGTGGCACTTTTATGCCTGGCTTTTTGTCCCACTGATTTTTGGGCTTCACTCGCCTCCCATTCCTCTAATGTAGCCCAAAACTGCATAAATTCATACAGTGTCAGCCTGCCTCTTCCATCTGCAGCTGGTTGAGGGGGGGGAAACAGCATATTGGTTGTAAACCACTGAAACCGAAAGGGTTGCAACTTCCTTCCTGTTCCATTTATAGCTATGAATGAAATCCCTTCCCTTTTCCTCTCCCATGTTAATTGGGAGATTCAGAAGTAGACTTGGGGCAGGGGCTGGATAGAGTTATGCCTTCAGTGTCCTGGTTAGCAGCTGGTTTGCCAGGAGGGCCAATGTGATGGGTATGGAGGGCCAGTCCCAGTACTGCTGCCGTCTGCCCCTCCACCCTCTTGCCTCTGGATTGGCAACTGAAGGACCAGCAGATAGACTGCATATGGCCCTCAGACCTCTAGTCGCTGATACACATGGAAAGATCCTTTTGTAGAAGCACTTCCCAAATCATCACTTGCTCTTGTAGTAGTCGATGAGGTTGCTGCACGATTAAGATAGACATTGGAGGATGGTCCAGTATAGGGTGTGAGGAATTCCTCCTCCTCCTCCTCCAGCCACCAGCCAGCCCACACCTGCCTGCCATGTTTCTTACAACCAGTCCAAGGATGGCACTACCTGCCACCTTCCGTCCTCCTCAGGCTCAATGTTCCCCTTATGGAGGAGCATTGGGAGAAACCTAATCTAGCTTGGCCTGTCGTTGGCTCTGGATTCACCTGCTATTGGGCTCCTTGCCCCAATGAATATCAGCTTTTGAAACTCCCAATTAACCTGGGAGAGGAAAAGGGAAGGGATTTCATATATTCCCTCTCCCTCATTGCAACTGAGCCCGTAATTTTTTGCTCTGCAGAATGAGCTGGATGATTTTCTTGCAGCACTTCATGGAAAAGCCATCTTCTCTTGCTAGAAAGGAAAGTTCTGATATGTGGTCATTATTACAGCAGCGGGAAAACTACAGGAGCCAAGATGAGAGGAATGGATTAAAGGAACATAAAAGGATCTCAGACTTCTTGGTTCTGTTTGAAATTCTCCATAATGAGGACCATAGTGATTTAAGCGAGAGCCTGGTATTAAAAGTGCCATCCTTTCCCGCCCCCAGAAGTGCTTTTCTGTGTGGGAGGGGGGCACTTGAGTTCAATGACCACCTTATTCATTTAATGGGTCTCATTGGGAGACATCTCTGCCTGAAACCTAGAGAGCTGTGGCCTGTGTAAATTTTCCAAGCTGGATGAATCCATCGTCTTGACTCATTCCAAACAGCTTTGTAGGTTATACAAAAGTAAGATGACACAGGGATCCTCCTGCTGCCTCGTCCCCTCTGCCCATCCCTCAGACTCCTGCCTTCCCTGACGCTCAGGGGAAACAACAGTTAAGAGTGCAAAGTGTTGGTGCATGATTACAATTATCAATCAACCTTTTTATTCGACCGTCAGTCAGAAAAAAATACATTTGTCAATACACAGTTAAAACATCCAGGAAGATTTTAGAACTTAGCCAACACTAAAATGGGCTAAACAGATAGCCCCATATCAATACAGTCAATTATAGTCTTGCGACGCTTAAAAGCTAAAAAAAGAAATTTGGCCACCAAGGAAGGTATAGCTCTAGTGACATTATTCAGCAAGTGTAAAACCTGGTTTTCTCCGGGTAGGAAGCTAAATTGACATAGGAGTGGGTCTATAAAATTTTGTCTAAGCTCTGCATAAGAAGGGCAAGTCAAGAGAATGTGTTCGGTGGACTCAGCCACACCCATGGCACAATGACAGGTTCTCTGGGCGTATGGTACTCCCCTGTACCTTCCCCACAATATCGCAGAGTCAAGGACATTTAATCTAGCCGCTGTAAGAAGTCTGCGGTATTCCACATAGTGGATTTCTGCAAGGTAGGGGGCTGGTATGGTCCGATAAATGGTGCATGATTACTGATTACTCAAAATCCGCTACCCCTTATTGAAATCCAGCAGGAATTGCTCACAAACTCATCTGCACCTGCGGCCGTGAGGACTTGGGCTACATGACTGGACCCATCAAGGCAGCTGGCAGCCTGCATGGGATGCTATTAGTTAAGTTTGCAGTTGTACAGCTTCTGCTGCCACCAAACAACCTCCCCGGCTGCTGCTGATTTGAGCCACCCACATCCAGGGCAAGAGTTCAGCTGCCACGAGGGTGATCTGAGGCCACTTCCTTCCTCATCCACCAGCCCTAAAGCAGCTTGGGAATTGTTTTAAAACATGGGCATCAGTTTCTATTCTGGGTGCCTGCAGGATGAGACCTTCTCTGTGTTGGTCAGCCAGCCAGGCTAGAAAGAAGTAAGGCAGATCAGTAGGGATACATGCCAACCAGCACAACATGGCGGCTTCCTTTAACCCAACCTATATCTAGACAGCATCTTAAAAAGCAGAGACATCACCTTGCCAACAAAGGTCCGTATAGTTAAAGCTATGGTTTTCCCAGTAGTGATGTAAGGAAGTGAGAGCTGGACCATCAAGAAGGCTGATCGCCAAAGAATGGATGCTTTTAAATTATGGTGCTGGGGGAGACTCTTGAGAGTCCCATGGACTGCAAGAAGATCAAACCTATCCCTTCTGAACCTGAGTGCTCACGGGAAGGACAGATCCTGAAGCTGAGGCTCCAAGACTTTGGCCACCTCATGAGAAGAGAAGACTCCCTGGAAAAGACCCTGATGTTGGGAAAGATGGAGGGCACAAGGAGAAGGGGACGACGGAGGACGAGATGGTTGCACTGTGTTCTCGAGGCTACCAGCATGAGTTTGACCAAGCTGCGGGAGGTGGTGGAGGACAGGGGTGCCTGGCTTGCTCTGGTCCAGGGGGTCACGAAGAGTAGGACACGACTAAACGACTAAACAACAACAATATATCTTTCGCATGACTTCATTCCTGGTTCTGCAGTGGAGGCAAATGTTCTACCTTCACACAACTCTCCTACAGCAAACTAAGAACATAAAAGCCTGCTGGATCAGTCCCAAAGCCCATGTCGTACAGTATCCTATTCTCACAGTGGCCAACCACGTGCTTATAAGGGAAGCCCACAAGCAAGACCTGAATGGCATAGTTCTCTTCTTGCGTGTGATTCCCAGAAACAGGATTCAGAGGCCTAGTGTCTCCATCAATCCTTGGCTAATAGCTGTAGATAGTCTTATTCCCCCCCCCCCAAAAAAAAAATTCATCTAGCCCTTTTAAGACCATTCAAATGTGGGGCCACCAGTGCCTCTTCTAGCCTTGAACGCCATGATTTAACTATGTGTGAAGGAACACTATCTTGTCTACCAAGGAACTCTGTGTGTGGCTGCAGAAGATGGTGGGGAATCAAGGGGTGTTAGGGTACATGCTCAGTTGCCACTGGGTATTGCGACCAGGGCTGTTGGGTTTTACTGCTGTCTTGCTTTCATTGAGAGTGAGACTTGCATTGCACCCAATACTCGCCTCCAGCTGCCCATTGCCAGGGATGATGAGTATTCACAGGCAAGAAGATTTTGAAAGAAAAGTTTGTGAGTCAGCTGTATTAGTCACAATACAATACTCAAGAAATCTCTCAAAGGCTTAAAAAAATATATGGAGGGGATACCAGTAAGTTACATTTGGTTTACACAATGTTTATTAAGTAGATTTTACTGTGTAGACCTGTAATTGCCTGGTATATTAGTAGAGACATTTTGAATTTGTAGTTCATCAATGAAGAAACCATTTACCTCGTTAAAGCTTTACACATTAGGTGTTGACTTTTGGAGTCAGTGTTTCAACCTGACAGTAGCTGAATTGTATCTGCTGAGACAACTTGACGTTACTCTAACCCAGGCTTCCTCAAACTTGGCCCTCCAGATGTTTTGAGACTACAATTCCCATCATCCCTGACCACTGGTCCTTCTACCTAGGGATCATAGGAGTTGTAGGGCAAAAACATCTGGAGGGCCGAGTCTGAGGAAGCCTGCTCTAACTCTTGCTCCTGCATATTTTTGGACTTCCTTTGACTGAGGTGGATATATATATATATAGTGAGCAGGAAAAATGTTCCTAATTTCCACTTAACTGAAAGTTAAACTTAACTTTAAACTTTAAACTACTTTAAATTTTAAACTTAAAGTTATATACAGCTTTCCAGGTAGATCAGAAAAAGCAGCTTATATAAAGTTATTCCAGCAACGAGCATCAGTAAACATGTTACAATAAAACAGGTAAATCTCTGAACTTCATCACAAATCAAAACCAAAATATGGTAATATAAAATATTTTTGTACCTTACTGTGTTGTTATAAGAATGTACATTTCATAGAATTGTAGAGTTGGAAGGGACCACAAGGGTCATCTAGTCCAACCCCCTGCAATACAGTAATCTTTAGCACAACATGGGGCTTGAACCCACAACCCAGGGATTAACCGTCTCCTGCTCATTTGATACTTATATGCAAATTAAAATGGTATTCTTTTCAGCTATAAACAAGGTGGAGACCGAAAGTTTCATTTTAATTACATCCATTATAGAATTAAAATGGCTATGTATTTCACAGCAGTCCTTGATTTATTCTGATTGCGGAACTTCAAACGTTCAGTGAATGTTGAAGTATCTTTGGATGCCTCTGGGCCTAATGAATCGTGATCATCCATGGATGGAGAGTGGGAGATGGCTGAATCAGGTGGACATGACAAGATCCATCCACTGAAAGGCAGAAATGAAATCAGGTGAGCTCAGTGGCGTAGCGTGGGTTGTCAGCACCCGGGGCAAGGCAAGTAATTTGTGCCCCCTAACCCGTGGATTTGCGCCCCCTAACCCATGGATTTGCGCCCCCTAACCCTAACCCCCAGATGTTGCGCCCGGTGCGGCCGGGCCCCCCTGCACCCCCCACGCTACGCCACTGGGTGAGCTTTAATTCCCCAATTGCTTTGGGCTACAATATAGTAGACAGTTGCAGGTGTTATAAGGTGGACAGAGGGCTTGGACAAGCCACAGGGCTGATTTAAAAACTGGGTAGCATCGTGAGCTGCATCAAAAGCTCATGTGAACACTACTGTCTCACCCCATGTTGCTCTGGGCTCTTGTTGTTACTTGACCTGCTTGGGAGAGATTATCTTCATAGATAAGAGAGAGGAAAACATTTATTCTTACACAGCCTGTACTCATTTTGAGCTGTCATTGGCCATGATACTCTATGGCAGGGATAGGGAACCTGTAGCCCAACAGATGCTTCTGGACTACAAATCCGTCAGGCTCCATGGACTCGGCTCCCTTCCCCTCCTTTGGCAGTATATATAAGCAGAACAAAGCGAAAGGAGTCTCTTACCATTTATAGTTTTTATTGATCACAGCGAGAGAACAAAGAATCCATTCCTCGGAATGGAGGTGCTCCCAATTAAGGGCTCCACCCACGTCCCCCCTAGTCACCCACGTCATTTCCATGTCTTGCAGCCTGATCTCACAACCACTGTGCTTTCTGTTCTGACACCTTATCTGCTCTCCTTGACCTTCAGCTGATCGGATGGATGCTTTCCAGTGATATTAAGTTCTGTTAACTCTCTCTTCCCCAGTTCTTCTTCTCCTAGCTGTTCACCACCCAGTTATTCCCAGCTTCTGCCTTCTGAACTACGTCCCTCTGCAAACCACCGTTCCAAATCTATACTGTCCTCCTGCTCCTGGGAAGATTCAGAATCCCACCATTCCTCCTCAGAGTAGCCCTCCTCAGCACAATCCCTGACAAAATCTCATCACCCCTGACCAGTGGCTATGATGGGAGTTAGAGTTCAACAACATCTGGAGAGCCACTGGTGAGCCAAATCCTGCCTTAAAAACTCCTAACATACTGGACTGGAGGGTTTAGTGACAGGAGATGCCTCCCCTAACCATAATCCTCCACTTCAAAATACTGCAACCTGTTATTGGCTTGAGCAGTTTACCATCATTTTCTACCCTCTGTTTTCAGCCCTTGAACCCCTACACCACATTAGCTCGATTAGACTTTGTTTTCTTCTTCTGCAACTCTAGAGGGGCTGGGAGCTGGGGGCACTGTTATACACTGGTTCCGCTCCTTCCTCCTGGGCCATGTTCAGAAGGTGGGGGGTGAGTGTTCAGACCCCTGGGCCCTCACTTGTGAGGTGCCTCGGGGTTCTGTCCTCTCCCCCATGTTTTTCAACATCTACATGCAGCCGCTGGGAGAGATCATCAGGAGGTCTGGGCTGGATGTTCATCAGTATGCGGATGATACCCAGCTCTACCTCTCTTTCAAATCTGAACCAGTGAAGGTGGTGAAGGTCCTGTGTGAGTGCCTGGAGGCGGTTGGAGGATGGATGGCAGCTGACAGATTGAGGTTGAATCCTGACAAGACAGAAGTACTGATTTGGGGGGACAGGAGACGGGCAGGTGTGGAGGATTCCCTGTTCCTGAATGGGGTAGCTTTGCCCCTGAAGGACCAGGCGCGCAACCTGGGAGTCATTTTGGACTCACAGCTGTCCATGAAGGTGCAGGTCAATTCTGTGTCCAGGGCAGCTGTTTACCAGCTCCATCTGGTATGCAGGCTGAGACCCTATCTGCCCACGGACTGTCTCACCAGAGTGGACTATGCGCCGGTTATCTCCCACTTGGACTACTGCCATGCGCTCTACGTGGGGCTACCTTTGAAGGTGACCCAGAAACTACAACTAATCCAGAATGTGGCAGCTAGACTGGTGACTGGGAGCGGCCGCCGAGACCACATAACACCGGTCTTGAAAGACCTACATTGGCTCCCAGTAAATTTATGAGCACAATTCAAAGTGTTGGTGCTGACCTTTAAAGCCCTAAAAGGCCTCGGTCCAGTATACCTGAAGGTGCGTCTCCACCCCCATCATTCTACCCGGACACTGAGGTCCAGCTCCAAGGGCCTTCTGGTGGTTCCCTCATTGCAAGAAGCCAAGTTACAGGGAACCAGGCAGAGGGCCTTCTTGGTAGTGGCACTTGCCCTGTGGAACTCCCTCCCACCAGATGTCAAAGAGAACAACTACTACCAGACTTTTAGAAGACATCTGAAGGCAGCCCTGTTTAGGGAAGCTTTTAATGTTTGACGGACTACTGTATTTTAATATTTTCTTGGAAGCCCCCCAGAGTGGCTGGGGAAGCCCAGTCAGATGGGTGGGGTATAAATAATAAATCGTTGTTGTTGTTGTTGTTGTTGAGGGCACCTTCTCCCTTCTGAACATGCTGGTGCCTCCCTCGCCCTGTTGTGACTGCATTTCTATCGAGACTTGAGTTTGCTACTACAGGAATTGATGGCGATGATCTCAAATTCACCACCTTCACAGTGCGGAAAAAGGCACTCACACAACCGCCCTCCCATCCCCCACCCCAAAAACCGTAGTGGAGTTTAGTAATCTATGCTGGGAAGCAAGTTTGGAGGGTGAACATGAGACAGTCTAAAGACAACTGCCTTTTCCTTACCTTTTGCTCTGTCATGCAAATCTGTCCCTTGTCATCAGCATCCCAGCTTTTGCATTGCCCTGGTGAAAAGAAACGAAAACATAGTCATGCCAAGATTAGAGATGTGTGGATGTATTTCCCAGTTTCCAAGCCGTCTCAGTTTCACGTGCGTTCATACACAAGCGCGTTGTTTGCCATTTCTTTTTTTCCCTTTTTTCTTTTTTTAAAGATATTTATTGAAGTTTCAAAAGTTATATAAAAGAAAAAAACAATAATACAAACAAAACACAAACAATAACAAGTATAATTTCAATCCCTTATTTTCTTATAACTTACTTCCCCGACCTCCTCATACCTCCCCTTTCTGTATTCCAATTTCTAATTATTTAGTTCAGCAAATCCTCTCCCTTGATTTTCATTTAATTTTTAGCCTTTCTTTTCTTTTTACTTAATCATTACAGCTGGAAACCACTTAATTTCTAAACCAACATCGTTCTAACATTCATTAATTTTGCAATGTTTCCTAAGATAGTCCTTAAATTTCTTCCAATCTTCTTCCGCCGTCTCTCTTCCCTGGTCTCGGATTCATTGTTTGCCATTTCTGCATTAATCAACACTGCTTAAAAGTTTGTATTTAAATATCAGCAGTGTTTCACAAAATGCATATTAAATATTTTCCAGAGGGGTATCCATGCTAGTCTATTATAATAATAAAAAAAACATTAAAAAGTATTGTGTCCCCTTAAAGACTAGCACTTTCAGTATAGCATAAGCTTTTACAGACTACAGCTCACTTCATCATATGTTTGAAGTTATTGTTGTTGCATTTTTAAACTGCCTTTTTACTCAGATGAATGTGTCCCAACCTGAATAGACAATTATACATCAAAAACACATTTTGAATAGTTGCTGAACCAGAAACTTCTCTGCATTAATTTCAGTTTCAGCCAAGCACTTATCCCCCTTAGCTTCTTGGAGGAAGGGAATGATGCAAGCATGACTGAAGAATAACAATAATAAAATGAGGAAGTTGTCTCTTACGGAAAACGCTTTCCAGGTGCACCATGAGAGACACAAAGTTGTCGAAGTCTATCTGAAGCCAGGAGTTGCCATATCTTCTCGCAAGGGCCTCTCTTGTCTTTGTGTTTAAGTGGAACCCTGAGCAAAATTCCACAAATGGGGGGGGGGATATGGAAAGTAAGCAAATTAGCATTTGGCTTTGTGTCATTTATTACACTTCCAATAGGAAGTCTCCAGATATTGTTGGCCTCCAATAACAACTCCCATCAGCTCCATCTAGCAGGGCTGGTGGGAGTTGCAGTCCAGCAACATCTGGAGAGCCCACCTCTGGGCTACCCCCTCAAAATCTTACTCAGCTACCCCATGCCTCTTGAAATCCTGCAGGAATTGCCCACAAGCTAGTCATCTGTTTCTGCAGCCATGGGGACTAGAAACCCATGGTTTGTTTGTGAATGACAGCAAAGGTTCTCTGGAAATTGAATTTGCAAGGAAATGCCACCATTCTGTAAGGGCACAGAATCTCAAACTGCATGTAACCCTCGTTTTGTAAAGTTAAAGGTAAAGGGACCCCTGACCGTTAGGTCCAGTCGTGGCCAACTCTGGGGTTGCGGCGCTCATCTCGCTCTATAGGCCGAGGGAGTCAGCGTACAGCTTCCGGGTCATGTGGCCAGCAGGACTAAGCCACTTCTGGCAAACCAGAGCAGCACACAGAAACGCCGTTACCTTCCCGCCAGAGCAGTACCTATTTATCTACTTGCACTTTGACGTGCTTTCGAACTGCAGGAGCAGGAACCGAGCAACGGGAGCTCACGGGATTCGAACCGCTGACCTTCTGATCAGCAAGTCCTAGGCTCTGTGGTTTAATTCACAGCGCCACCCGCGTCCCTTTTTGTAAGGTTACTCCCACCCAGATTATACTTCACAGGAGGATCATAAACAGAATCTCACTCTGTCCATTCCTTGCAGCCCATCTGAATTTCGCACTTTTGAACCACGAAGTTCCATTCTAGTGAGGGATTTAGAAGTGTGGGTGAGTGGATCCAACAAGCTCCATAGGGGGTGGGTGAGGGGAGGGAGAGATTTGGAATTGCCTTGAAGTGGAGATCCTTTTTTAATACCAAATGGCTTTTAAAGGATCGCTGTGAATTCCACAAAGAGGATTTTCACAAATCCAGCTTCACAATAAAGAACAATATCCCCTGTGCATTGTTTCCTACTCCTTCTCACCTGCAGTGTCCAGTGCCAGCTGCATTTCATGGGTGTTCATGGTGCCAGACCTGTCCATGTCATAACGAATGAATATACTCTGTGGAGTGGAATCGGGAGAGGTAATAATAATAATTTATTATTTGTACCTTGCCCATCTGGCTGGGTTTCCCCACCCACTTTGGGCGACTTCCCACAAAGATTAAAAATACATTAAAATGTCACACATTAAAAACTTCCCTGAATAGCGCTGTCTTCAGGTGTCTTCTTAATGTCAGGTAGTTGTTTATCTCTTTGACATCTGATGGGAGGGCGTTCCACAGGGTGGGCACCACTACCGAGAAGGCCCTCTGCCTGGTTCCCTGTAACCTCACTTCTCGCAGTGAGGGAACCACCTGAAAGCCCTCGGCACTTTATAGCATCTTGCTATCAAATACTGAGCTCAAGAGAGTCAGGCTCCCTCTGTACTATACATTGAAAGCAGTACCACATCACTATAAACAGCCATAAAGGTAAAGGGACCCCTGACCGTTAGGTCCAGTCGCGGACGACTCTGGGGTTGCGGCGCTCATCTCGCTTTACTGGCCGAGGGAGCCGGCGTACAGCTTCCAGGTCATGTGGCCAGCATGACTAAGCCGCTTCTGGCAAAACAGAGCAGCACATGGAAACGTTGTTTACCTTCCTGCCAGAGCAGTACCTATTTATCTACAGTGGTACCTCGGGTTAAGAACTTAATTTGTTCTGGAGGTCCGTTCTTAACCTGAAGCACCACTTTAGCTAATGGGGTCTGTAACCTGAAGCGTATGTAACCCGAGGTACCACTGTACTTGCACTTTGTGCTTTTGAACTGCTAGGTTGGCAGGAGCTGGGACTGAGCAACGGGAGCTCCCCCCGTTGCAGGGATTCGAACTGCCGACCTTCTGATCGGCAAGCCCGAGGCTCAGTGGTTTAGACCACAGAGCCACCCGCATCCCATAAACAGCCATAGCTCCTCCCAAAGTATCCCGGGAACTGTAGTTTAATAAGGGTGCTGGGAACGGTTAGGAGATCCCACTTCTTCCCCTCCCAGAGCTACAATTCCCAGAGTGGTTTAACAGTTGATCCCTCTTCCCAGGGGCAGTTTAGATTGGCCAGGACTGATAAAAATACAAGAAGACCGATTCCTGATTGTCCGCTCAACAGATCAACATCTTCTGCCTACATTGACACCAGAACCCGTCAACCCTGACAGAGGTGGCCCAGGTATAGCGGAACCTCTTCGGAGGTGGGCTTTTGTCCAGCTGCTCTGGTCCCTACCCTCACCTCCCATTCCGTTATCTTAGTCCAGAACTGCTTAACCTCGCTCAGTGTCAGCTTGCCTGTCTTGCTGCCCTGTTACAGAGTTAAGAAAAAGCAAATAGGATATTGCAGGGGTGGGGAACCTCCAGCCCTTGAGATTCTCCCTGCACCATACCCCCCTCACCATGCATGAGAAACCATGTTGCTTTGGATGCAGCTAGTGCATGTTTTAGGCAGAGCATAGAGACCTCCGGCTTTTGCACGGCTGGAATGTAGCCTGAACCATCGGAGACACACATATCCTCCCCATTTGGGATGCTCGTGCCGTCCCTACTCAGAAGAGAGAATGGGAATTTGGGTTTCTCTTTCATTCAATGGACCACTATTTTCTTGTGCTAGGGGTTGGATCCAGACTCCCTTCCCTCTTGATACCTGGCCCCATCTACTTCCCTAGAGAAGGATACACTGAAATGCTGGGTGATTTTTTCACACTGCTCCATGGAAAAGCCATCAGTTTTCAGTGGATACCCTGGAAAAGAAAGTGGTGAGAGGATGGACACATAATTACTACAGTTGATGATGATGATAATTTATACCCCGCCCATCTGGCTGGGTTTCCCCAGCCACTCTGGAGAGCTCCCAACAGAATGTTAAAAACACGATAAAATATCAAACATTAACAACAGGGCTGCCTTCAGGTGTCTTCTAAAAGTCTGTTGGTTGTTTATCTCCTTGACATCTGATGGGAGGGTGTTCCACAGGGTGGGCACCACCACTGAGAAGGCCCTCTGCATTGTTCCCTGTAGCTTCACTTCTCGCAGTGAGGGAACTGCCAGAAGGCCCTCGGAGCTGTACCTCAGTGTTGATGCAGGAACAAGGACAGAGGAATGGATTCATGACATTAGGTGCTCCCAGATGTGGACAATTTAGCAAAGGTAAAGGGACCCCTGACCATTAGGTCCAGTCGTGGCCGACTCTGGGGTTGCGGCGCTCATCTCTCTTTACTGGCTGAGGGAGCTGGCGTACAGCTTCCAGGTCATGTGGCCAGCATGACTAAGCTGCTTCTGGCAAACCAGAGCAGCGCACGGAAACACCCTTTACCTTCCCGCCAAAGCGGTATCTATTTATCTACTTGCACTTTGACGTGTTTTCAAACTGCTAGGTTGGCAGGAGCAGGGACCGAGCAACGGGAGCTCACCCCGTCGCGGGGATTCAAACCGCCGACCTTCTGATCGGCAAGTCCTAGGCTCTGTGGTTTAACCCACAGCACCACCCGCATCTCCCTGGGGACAATTTAGCAGCACCCAATTACTACCAATCTGATTTAAGGCGATAGTGGAATAGCAACTCTGCTCCCTGACTTTGGAACCCCTGCAGCCAAGTGGACAGTCCTCCTTTCCCCAGTGGGATTCTGGGAGTGGGGATGATTTGCACCGCTAAGAAATGGTTAAATGCTCCCTCCCTCCTCATTGCACTCTTGCTCATGACTGCCACTCAATTAAGGCAACACTATTGGAAAGGGAGGGGGTTATAGTAATTCCTGCAGAGGAGAGGGGCAAAGGGCTAAAGCAGAACCAAGAAAATACCTGAGCAGGCACCTTTTCCAGTGCCGCTTTCCCATCACTTTCCTTACTGCTAAAAGTGTTTGTTTGTTTGTTTGTTTGTTTGTTTTGGAAGTTGCACAAGAGTGGCAAATCCACGTCAGTTGCAAAACCCGAATTTGCTTGCATGCAACTGAATCCCATCCACAGAAGAGCAATAGTCTGGAATAGTGGTGTAGCATGGGTTGCCAGCACCCGGAGCGACACAGATGTGTAGGTGGGAGGGAAGGGAACAAGTTTCAAGTTCTTTCCAGATTTTAAATTCTAGGAAAGAGAAGACGGGAACGAAGAAAGGGAAGAGGTGGAAGAATGTAGCCGATGGGGGAGGCAACCGTGTTGGATACTCACAAGTGGTCTTCATGATCTGATTCAGAATGCCCCGGAGTTCAGCAGCGCCCATTTGCTGGTCCTGAATCAGCCAAATAAAAATCCAATGAAAGTCACATAATGTAATGGGCCCCACCTTCTTCTCCATTCCAGTCAGGCTCAGGGTTGATGCTCTGTGAAAAGCAGGAGCTACAAACCTCTGGCCCTCCAGATATTGGAGAACTCCAGCTCCTGTCAACTTCAGCTAACATGGCCAGTGATCAGGAATGATGGAATCTGCCAATTTTGGTTCCCTAAGTTTCTCACTTTTCTAATCTTAAATCAAACCCCACCCCATTTCTATAGCAATTTGAGGGGTTTCCTTTAATGATGCTGATGATAATTTATTATTTATACCCCACCCATCTGGCTGGATTTCCCGAGCCACTCTGGGCAGCTTCCAACAGAACACTAAAATACAATAACCTATTAAACATTAAAAGCTTCCCTGAACAGGGCTGCCTTCTGATGTCTTCTAAAAGTTTGGTAGTTATTTTTCTCTTTGACATCTGGTGGGAGGTCGTTCCACAGGGCGGGTGCCACTACCGAGAAGGCCCTCTGCCTGGTTCCCTGTAGCTTGGCTTCTCGCAATGAGGGAACCGCCAGAAGGCCCTTAGTGTCCAGGCAGAATGATGGAGGTGGAGACACTCCTTCAGATATACTGGACCGAGGCTGTTTAGGGCTTTAAAGGTCAGCACCAACACTTTGAATTGTGCTCGGAAACGTACTTTAAATCCTCATGAAAATTTGTCAGCATTTCAGTGTAAATTTATCCTAATCAACACATTGCTGTATGCAGTTTTTGACTAACATGCACATTTTTGCAAACCATTTCCCCTAATATAATGCAATTTTGTACGTTATTTTCACTGATCTTTGCATTATATGTGCATTTTCCCCAATATATACATTTTTATAATTACTGTTTGGTTGGAAAACAGTGTTGCAAAATTTGTTAGAGTTCCAAAGGGTAGCTGTGTTTTGTTTGCATACTGGTGTGTGAGAATTGAGAAATTTTCATGAAATGCAAACTAAATTGAATTTATCCTCTACCCCTACCCCAGTCTAAACCCTTATTTGAGGCGGGCTGTGGGGGCCACTGTGGGAATGCCAAGCACCCTCAATTCCTCCTCCACTTCTGTCAGCGAACTGCCATGGGAGCCAGAGGGAGAGGGAGGGCTCCAGAGGGATTCCGGAGAGCGTCCCGGGAGGGAGAGAAGCAGCCCATCTTCTGGGGAAGGAAATCAGCGTAGCACCAGTAGAGAAGGGGGGCAGATGGGGGAATCGGCAAGGTGGCTCCATGGCTCCTCGCCGGAGACCAGCAGGGAGAGCACGAGTCCTCCGCTGCCCACACCCTCCCTACGCAGAAGGCTTCCGCGCAGGGAGAGTAGGCGGCGACTAGGCATCAAAGAGCTTCTTTGCTGGAAGAAGCTCAAGAAACACCCACTGACGGATTCTGCCAGTGATTGAGACAGCCACGGGTGAGTGGCTGTCCGGACAGAAAGGGTTCACCCAGGTAACCCAGCCAGGCGTGGTGTCGATTTACGCACGAGCAACCCCTAGAACCATTACAACTTCTATTCCCAGTGCCTCTGGCTCTTTCTCTCCTACTCAGGACATCAACCAGGGTCCCACTGTTGTCTGCCATGTTCTTACACTCCCTTACCTGGCCTGCCCACTCCAGGAAAGTTTTTTCAAGCATCTGGTCGAGTTCAATCCTGGGCGATATCATTATCTGGAAAGCAAGAAGAGAGAGATGTACATTCTTTGAGGGTCAAGCTTGCTGTTCGATCCACAGTCATCGATTTCAGGACAAATATACACATATTAAAAGCAAATCAAGCCAGGGGAGCAACGAGTTTCCCCTGTTTCTAGGATAATGTTATGTACTTAGTTGAATAGGATCCAAAATGTAGTAGTCTGATTGGTCCTAGAACAATAGGATCCAAAATGCAGCAGTCTGATTGGTCCTAGAACAATAGGATCCAAAATGCAGCAGTCTGATTGGTCCTAGAACAATAGGATCCAAAATGCAGCAGTCTGATTGGTCCTAGAACAATGCAGCAGTCTGATTGGTCTGCAGGAACCACCCAATCCAGCTCCAGATGGAAGTGAATCCACAACCTGATTGGCCTACAGGAGAATCCCGGAATTAGCCAATCACGTGGGGCCCATTGTGTAAATAATGTATATAAAGCAGATACTGTGGGGAAACTTTCATTCCCTCCTCACCACTATGAGCTGAATAAAGAGCATGAAATCCACTCTTGACTCCGAGTATATTTCAGATAAGTTGGCTGTGCAGAGTACTGAGTGAGCAGCTCTCAGAACAACACATTAACAGTTTTTTAAAAGTCTGGGGGAAGGAGAACTGAACTGATTGACTCAGGGCACAAATGGGCAGTGGCATAGCGTGGGTTGCCAGCCCCCGGGGCTGTGTGGAGGGAGTGGGATGGAGGGAAATGGACAGAGTACACATGCACATTCAACTGCCTAATGAAGGGGTGCCCAAAATTTTTTCAAAGAAGGCCTGATTTGAGGAAGTGAACATGCACGAGGGCCGACCAAGGTTGTTGAGCGTTTTTTAGGATTGATCCAGGCGGGCCGAATTAAAAGGTAAAGGGACCCCATTAGGTCCAGTCGTGACCGACTCTGGAGTTGCGGCGCTCATCTCGCTCTATAGGCCGAGGGAGCCGCCGTTTGTCCGCAGACAGCTTCCAGGTCATGTGGCCAGCATGACTAAGCCGCTTCTGGCGAACCAGAGCAGCACACGGAAACGCCATTTATCTTCCCGCTGGAGTGGTACCTATTTATCTACTTGTACTTTGACGTGCTTTCAAACTGCTAGGTTGGCAGGAGCAGGGACCAAGCAATGGGAGCTCACCCCGTTGTGAAGATTCGAACCGCCGACCTTCTCATCAGCAAGTCCTAGGCTCTGTGGTTTAACCCACAGCGCCACCCGCATTAGGCCCCCAGAATCAATTTTGGACATGCCTGGCCTAACAGCATTTGCTTCACGCAAAAGATCAAGTCACAGAGATAAGAAAAGAAGAGTCGTTCTATTGTCTGGAGAGGTCACTTCCCGGTTTGCATGGAAATGCTGCTTTTAACGGAGCCCAGTGACTGAAGCACAGAACCATACTGAGGCAACACCAGGTGCTGAAATTTCGTGCCCCTAACCATTTTGCACCTGCTCAACTGCCTTCTGGTTTGCAATACAGTGGTACCTCGGGTTAAGTACTTAATTTGTTCCGGAGGTCCGTTCTTAACCTGAAGCACCACTTTAGCCAATGGGGCCTCCTGCTGCCGCCGGAGCATGATTTCTGTTTTCATCCTGAAGCAAAGTTCTTAACCTGAAGCACTATTTCTGGGTTAGCAGAGTCTGTAACCTGAAGCGAATGTAACCTGAAGCGAATGTAACCTGAGGTACCACTGTATTCTATCAGGCACTGCAGCTGTGTCTGCTGTTTGAGGGCTAGAATCTGGCCTCATGTTTTAAGAAAGCTGAAATTGTGAGGATGCCGAACCCAAGCCAACAAACAAATACACCCGATCTTCTTAAAGCACTGCCATAGAGAATAAGCTGTCTTTTGTCCTTGTTGAATGTGGATTACAAAATTTTTGCTAACATTTTGGCAAATAGGCTGAAGAGGGTTTTGGTTGAGGAGATACATCGAGACCAAGCCGGCTTTCTCCCTGGCAGACATTTGTCTGATAATACAAGAAATATAATTAATGTTTTGGAAAAATTACAAGTAAATATTAATACTAAAGCAGTTTTAATTTTTATAGATGCGGAGAAGGCCTTTGACAATATTTCCTGGAATTTTATGAAGAAAAATCTTCAGGGTATGGGGGTGGGCCAAGGGTTCGAAAACGGTATAAGTGCAATTTATTCAGAGCAGAAAGCTAAATTGATAGTTAACAATGTGGTGACATAGAGAATAAGCTGTTACCTGTAGTGCTTTATCATCTGCGCTGACTTCTTCACCAATTTCCCTAGAAGGCAAGATAACATCGTCTAGGAGTGCCTAAACATGCAGGTACGGGCATCACCTCCAATCCCGCACTTCTTATATTTCTCCCTTCATATCCAAAATAATCAAAATCCTACCATTTATTAATTAGTAGGGTTTAGGGGTCGTTGTTGTCCCCAGAAAAATCTACAACAATAGATTTGGGCAAAGCGGAAATGTGGATGAACCCTAAGTTAGTTGTGTCTAGGAATGCTGATGGGTCTACTCTAGAACTGAATACCACCCATACTTACCATATTTTTCGCTCCATAAGACGCACTTATTCCCTCCTAAAAAGTAAGGGGAAATGTGTGTGCGTCTTATGGAGCAAATGCAGGGGGGAGGCAGGCAGGAAAAGCCCCCAAGAGCCGCACACAAGCTCCGCGCAGCTCTTGCGGGCTTTTCCCCAGGAGGGAAAAGGGACTGACGTGGCCAGTCAGTCCCTTCTCCCTCCTCGTAGAAAAGCCCGCAGGAGCTGCCGCTCCTTAAAGGGTGTGCGGCTCCTGTGGGCTTTTGCGGGAGGTGGGGGTATTGCCATAGCCGCGCACACCCCCTCCGGCGGGACAGGCTGCGCCTGACTATGGCTTCTTTAACCGCGCGCAGCCTCTCTCAGCTGGAGAGGTTGCGCACAGCTAAAGAGGAAGCCAAGACAGTGAGTGGGCTGGATCCCGCTTGCTGTCTTGGCTTCTTTGCTCTTTGGGGCTGGGGGGGGGTGGAAACCCAGGCTTCCCCCGGCAGCCCCAGAAGCTCTGGGAGAAGGGGACAGGGACTAGGATTTTTCTTCTTGATTTCCCCCTCTAAAAACTAGGTGTGCCTTATGGTCCGGTGCGCCTTATGGAGCGAAAAATACGGTACCGACTGAGGCTAACTTTTAAACATAAAAATCAAGTTCTTTAAAAAACCAGTGGGAACAGGGAGAAGGTACAAGGCTGGCACAGAAGCCTTGAGGCTTAGACCCTCTGGGGCATCAGAACTCACCGGAACCAATGTTTCTTCTCCGTGAAGACGCGGATGGTGAATTCAGCCTCAGCCAGAGGGTTTTGAAGGCTGGTGACGATCAGGTATTCTCCGGGGGGCAACCGGATATATTTGGTGATGTCTCTTAAATACCCGTAGGCAGTCGGCCAAACTTGTTTGAGTTTGGGGAGCAGCTGTTTTCTTTGAGCTGTGGTCTTCAGCTGTAGATACTGGAGAAAGAAAGTCGACAAGGCTTTTCTCCCTGGGAGGAGCAGCAGTTTCCCAGGCCATCTATAGAGTACACTGTCACTCTTCTGAACACACTGTTGTGGCGAAAAGGTCTCCAGAGCCTCCCATTCAAATGAACCTACCTGGACCCCAAGATCATCTTCTGAGGACCTCCTTCGTGTGCCTCCTTCTCGAGAGGTCTGGAGGGTGGCAACACGAGAACGGGGCCTTCTCTGCAGTGGCTCCCTGTCTGTGGAATGCTCTCCCCAGGGAAGTTCACCTGGCGCCTTCATTATACACCTTTAGGCCCCAGGCAAAAATGTTCCTTTTCAACCAGGCCTTTGGTTGATTTGATTTACATCCTATTCCCTTTTAAAATGTGTTTTTTTGGAGGGTGGGGTTATTGGGTTGTCATTTTTATTTTTATTATGTATTTTGTGGTTTTATATCTTTATTTTATTCTATTTATTTTATTTTATTCTGTGAAAGGCCCTGAGGTGTCTGGGTGTGGGGCGATATATAAATTCAATAAATAAAATTATTATTATTATTATTATTATTATTATTATTATTATTATTATTCAGTCCCTCATGAATGCCCCTCACCCGGCCTGCTGTAGCAGCTTGGCAGACTTCATTTTTGTTCCACATAACACTGAGGAGGTACATGAACAGAAGTGGCTTATAAGGCTGGGCAGTGCTTTTTTTCTTAAAAAAAAGTTTAGAGGTACTCTCATTTTCCTACTCATATTGAAATACTGCTCCTCAATGAGGCCAAACTTAGATTCACAGAATGTTTAGGGGTATGCGTACCCCTGCATTCCCCCCCGAAAAAAGCACTGTGGCTGGATCAGAACCACGCTGCTCCCTTCCTAGCAGGTGGGTCACTGTTGCTTACCCAGGCAGTAGAGAGGTCAGCACAGTGCAAACACGGTGACGGAGTCAACCCAGCACTCCTGCTGGCGCACTTGCACTGTGCCAACCTCCCTTTCAAAAATCATTTCCAAATGGGTTGTAGCTTTCCTATCTCAGCCCGTTCCTTAACTTTTGGGTGAAGCAATTATGCAAAGAGAGAGAGAGAGACGCCCCTTCAAGACAATACAAACCACTTGGATTATTACCTCTTCGGACATCTGCAAGAAAAGAAAGAGAGGAGGAAAATTTATAGGAGGGCCATGAAGCTGCAACCAGGAAATTAAATGCATTTTTCTCTCCCTCCCAACAGTCCCACCTCCAAGTTCCCCCTGATTTTGGCAGTGGTGGTGACAACAACAGACTGACACGGAATTGGGATGCCTGGAGAGGTTTAAATACCCAGTACGCCCTACAAGCCCAGTGCCCAGGTAGGGATGCAAACTGCTACCTCTGGGGTCATCAGATTGGTCATTTGAAGAGTGACGGGTTGTGTGTGATGTTTGCCCTGCATGTGTGTGTGAGAGAGGACTCAGCTACACTTGTCAATTATATCGTTATAACTGCATTATAAACATGTGGCACCAGGTGGTGCTGTAGAGCAGTGATCTGTCGCCAAAGTTATTTTCCATTAAGAGCTTTTCATAGCATATTTTTCTATAGCGTTTTTAAAATCTGTATAGATCCAGCAGGAATGTGGGGTAGCCACACCCACCACTGACCCCTGGACAGGTGGCATGGGATACACACTCCTGGTGTGTATAGGATTGCAACCTTGATTGGTTGTTTTTTACTTAGTATCAGTTGCTGCTGATCCTTCTCAAAAAGACACACACACACACACACACCTCCCCGCCATTTCATTTTTGGATTGTAACTGTCAATGTTTTTAATCACAAGTTGCCCTGAGAGAGTCAATCCACAGAGCGGCAGAAAAGGCAATTGATAAGCTATGATATTACTAACATAGCGGACAGACCACAGCTGGTGGGGCGGGGCGGTGGAGTGGAAGAGGGGGCTTATTAGCAGATAACATGGAGAGGAAGGACATGTTGTACCAGGTCAGACCATGAGTCCATCTATCCCAGTATTGTCAACACTGGCTGGCAGCAGCTTTCCAGAGTTTCACACAGGGACATTCTCAGCCCTGCCTGGATGTCAGGGACTATACGTGGGACTTTCTATATGCAAAAAGATGCTCTAGAAGCAGACTACCACCAAGCTCAGGGCCGGCCCATTCATGAGGCAGGTGTCTCAGGCAGTGAAATCCAAGGGACGTCACCACAGAAGTAAGGAGAAGCAGCTGCAGTAGCTGAGGGCCTCGCTTCCTGGGGTCTCGGGAAAATCACGTGAGGCCTCTGCACGATATCAGCAGAAGCTGAAGCCACACATCCCTGGTAAGTGAGGCTTTGGCGGCGCTTAGGGGTGGGCAGGCAGCACCTTCCCATTTCGCCTCAGGCGGTAGAATGGGATGGGCAGCCCCTGTCTAAGCTACCAATTGGTTTTACTTCATCCCCAGGTGGGTCTTCTGGCAAACTTTGTCACCAGACACAATATTTGATCCAGTCGGCCTCATGCACTCACCTGAAAGATGTCATAGCCTATGCAAAGGAAACCCTTATTGCTCCTGCGCCGATCCTTCTGCGTCAAGGAGACAAGGAGGGAGCAGGAGGGATGAGGGACCTGTTTTTTCCTTCGCTTCTCGTCCGGCTCCAGCAGTGAAAGGTGGAACTGGGGGTTCATCCAAAAGGTGTCTACACAGTGAGGAAAACAAGTCTAAAGCCACTCAGATAACTCAGATATTTGGGCATGTTTGGGGCCTAGGGCTGTGGGAGAAATTGTTTGGGAAACTCCTTGCAGTGACATTGCTTCTCCTCAAACTTTACTACGCTACTTTGAGGGCCCTCCAGCAGCGACTTAGTTTCTTCCACACCTCACCAGGACATCACCTGCTGAAAGTGCTTTGCGGCTCCATGAACAGCATTGAAGTGCACTAGGTGTGCGCTTTTAACTGCCGGCAGGTGGTGCTATCCATCTGGTACGTAGGCTGAGACCCTATCTGCCTGCAGACTGTCTCGCCAGAGTGGTACATGCTCTGGTTATCTCCCGCTTGGACTACTGAAATGCGCTCTACGTGGGGCTACCTTTGAAGGTGACCCGGAAACTACAACTAATCCAGAATGCGGCAGCTAGACTGGTGACTGGGAGCAGCCGCCGAGACCATATAACACCGGTCTTGAAAGACCTACATTGGCTCCCAGTACGTTTCCGAGCACAATTCAAAGTGTTGGTGCTGACCTTTAAAGCCCTAAACGGCCTCGGTCCAGTATATCTGAAGGAGCGTCTGCTCCCCCATCGTTCTGCCCGGACACTGAGGTCCAGCTCCGAGGGCCTTCTGGCGGTTCCCTCACTGTGAGAGGCCAAGTTACAGGGAACCAGGCAGAGGGCCTTCTCGGTAGTGGCACCCGCCCTGTGGAACGCCCTCCCATCAGATGTCAAAGCGATAAACATCTACCTGACATTCAGAAGACATCGGAAGGCAGCCCTGTTCAGGGAAGTTTTTAATATGTGACATTTTAGTGTATCTTTCATCTTTGTTGGAAGCTGCCCAGAGTGGCTGGGGAAACCCAGCCAGATGGGCGGGGTACAAATTATTATTATTATTATTATTCACCCTGTGGAACGCCCTCCCACCAGATGTCAAGGAGATAAATAACTATACCACTTTTAGAAGACACCTGAAGGCAGCCCTGCATAGGGAAGATTTTGCTTGATGTTTTATGATGCTTCTATAGTTATTGGAAGCCGCTCAGAGTGGCTGGGCGGGGTACTAGTAGTAGTAATAGTAGTAGTAATTCAAATATGTTTTAAGAAACACTCAGAGCTCATCCACACCTCTTGAGATCTTGGCTCTCACCCTCCATATTACTGCAATTTGGGGCTAGGAACCAGAAGACATTTCCACTTGTCAGAATATAACATGCATTTATTGAATCAGCTACAGTGGACGCTCGGGCTGCGAACGTGATCCGTGCGGGATGCACGTTCGCAACCTGCAGCGTTCGCAACCTGCATCTGTGCACACATGGGTTGTGATTCGCCGTTTCTGCGCATGCACAAAGCGCGATTTAGCGCTTCTGCACATGCACAACCACTGAAACCAGAAAGTAACCCGTTCCGGTACTTCTGGGTTTTCGCGGTCCTTGACCCAAAAAAACTCAACCTGAAGCGGCTGGAACCCAAGGTATGACTGTACTCACTTTTAATCTTACCACGAGTAGCACACCACCACGTCCTCACAAGCATGCCATGTTCCCACAACATTCCTTGCCTCATTATCTGCTTGCATTTTCTGCAATGTCCCGAAGGCGATAGGTCTCCCCCACCTTGCCTGTGTTGCATCTGCCTGGGGTGAGGGAAATCTGTGGCCCTCTACATGTTGCCCAACTCCCACACTCATCGGTCCTAGCCAGCAAAGCCGAGTCATGGACGGATGATGGGAGTTGCAGTCCATCAACCTCTGAAAGGCCACAGACCCGGCGCCATACCCAATTAATCTGCTCCCAGCTCTGAGCTTCCGTGAGCCCTGCCAGTGCCGCTGCTGTCTATTCCCCTTCCCACACTCCAAGGATTACCCCAGGGGTTGAAGGTCCGGTGTCCACCCGCAGTGTGGCCTTTGACCCAGCTCCCTTGGAAGCAGTCGCCGCCGTACCAGCCAGATGGGGAACTCTCCCCTTCTGGCCCATCAGTGCGGAAGTGGCAGATCTCCAAGACATCGAAATGATGTATTAAGTCGGACAGTTGCATCCTAGAGAGAGAGAGCAAAACAGGGGGAAGTATGCAACACCATGGTTTTCCCAGTAGTGATGTATGGAAGTGAGAGCTGGACCATAAAGAAGGCTGATCGTCGAAGAATTGATGCTTTTGAATTCTGGTGCTGGAGGAGGCTCTTGAGAGTCCCATGGACTGCAAGAAGATCAAACCTCTCCATTCTGAAGGAAATCAGCCCTGAGTGCTCACTGGAAGGACAGATCGTAAAGCTGAGGCTCCAAGACTTTGGCCACCTCAGGAGAAGAGAAGACTCCCTGGAAAAGACCCTGATGTTGGGAAAGATGGAGGGCACGAAGGGGACGACAGAGGATGAGGTGGTTGGATGGTGTTCTTGAAGCTACCAGCATGAGTTTGACCAAACTGCGGGAGGCAGTGGAAGACAGGAGTGCCTGGCGTGCTCTGGTCCAGGGGGTCACAAAGAGTCGGACACGACTAAACAACAACAAAAAAATACTGGGGCAAGGGTTAACCCTGACTGTTCCCTGACTATGGTGGTCCCGCAAATGCTGCTGTCAGTTCATTGGGGTGG
Organism: Podarcis melisellensis; assembly: GCF_964234715.1. Taxonomy (NCBI): domain Eukaryota; kingdom Metazoa; phylum Chordata; class Lepidosauria; order Squamata; family Lacertidae; genus Podarcis; species Podarcis melisellensis. Next base: position 86,010,848 of record NC_138540.1, read on the forward strand.
TGCTTTTTTTCAGCCAGAGCACAGTTCCGGCACCTCTCAGGACCTTTTTTTCTTGGGAGAAAGCACTGGTTAGGGGTGAGGGCGTTTGTCTGCCAATTTGGGCATACGTCAAGGTGAGCTTTTAACCCTTTTAAACACTCCCTTGCAGAACTCCACCCCGCAAAAAAGAGTTAAGATCTGGGGCTCTGTTTCTTACCAAAATTCCCCATCTTCTTGTTTCACATGCAGCTGCTCCCGGAGTCCAGGGTCCACATAACTCCAAAGAGGTGAGCTAGCGCAGAAAAACATGGGCATTCACAAACGTACTTCATTGGAGAGTTTCATAGGCAAAAAAAGTTGGGCTGGATCTACACTGACCTGTTTAACGTTACAGAAACGATATTATATATATTGTTCTAAAACGTCACAGGTAATACTTTCAAATTAAAATGTTTTTCTTACCTTATCGCTCCCCCCTGCCCCACCCCAAACTCTGCTGGTTTCTCTACAGCGCCCTCTGGTGTCACATTTTAATAACGATTTAAGAACGTTAAGAGCAATGCGTCGTTTGTCACTCTGCGTTTTGAAATCCATTCTTTAACCCTTTTTTTACGTTATAAACCATGAGTGTAGATACGTCCCTGGTTAGTGAAGGTGAGCACCATCGACGCTGTGCAATTTAAAAGCACATTTAACACACATCCAAAGCATGTGGCTTCCCCCTCAATGAATCCTGGGAGGTGCTGAGGATTCTGGGAACTGCAACTTCGTGAGGGGTAAGCTGTCGTTACCAAGATTTTGGGGGAGGGATGAAAAGGTTTTGAAGGGACACCTGAAAGTGAGAAGGCGAAGACAATTGCCAAATCTTTGCTGGAAGAGGGCCAGTCACACTAAGTTCCTGACTCCCATTTGTGGACCTGCTTAAGCCTTTTTAACATTAAAACACTCTGGGACATGAAATGATTACGGCACTTGCCCTGGAAATGGAGGCTGTGGACATGAAACTCAAGAGGACCACACAGCTAGCTATCAAGAGACCCACATATATCCATCATCTCAGGCACCCCCAAATTTTGCAAGGCAGTATAATGTGATTGCTTGCTCAGAATGCCTCTCCTGGTATTGTGCCCTCGTCTTGCCCCCAAGAGCCTCCAGGCAAACTCACGTGTCGCTCCAGCTGCCGTTCCACTCAACCCTGCCCCATGGATTCCGTAATCGCAGCAGCTTCACCTTCTGGCCCCCCACATGGACCTAAGAATGAGCAAAATAAATAGCAGGTGGCCCCTATGTTTTATAGCAGAGAACAGCCAGCAGGGACATTTTTTACACAGAGACCCCAAAAGGAGTTAAAGACCAGGGGCACTACCAGGTGCTTAAAAGAACTGAGGCACGGGACACAAATTTGCAAGCGGTTTGCACATGTTGCTATTGCATTCATATCCTGCTTTTCCTCCAGGAAGCTCAAGGCAGTGCAGGTACCGTAGTTCGTCTCCTACTTTTTAATAATCCTCACAACAAGCCTGCGAGGTATGTTAAAAATGATCGGCAGGGACTGGCCTAAGGTCACCCGGCAAGCTTCATGGCTGGGTAGAGACTTGAACCCAGGTCTTCCGGACCCTAGTCAGGTACTCTAACCACTTTGCCACACTGGCTTTCCATTGGCCCATGCCAATTCAGATAGATAGACAGATAGATAGATAGATAGATAGATAGATAGATAGATAGATAGATAGAGGTAAAGGTAAAGGTAAAGGTAAAGGTAAAGGTAAAGGTAAAGGTAAAGGTACCCCCTGACCATTATTTCAGTTGCAGATGACTCTGGGGTTGCGGTGCTCATCTCACTTTACTGGCCAAGGGATCCGGTGTACAGCTTCCAGGTCATATGGCCAGCATGACTAAGCTGCTTCTGGCGAACCAGAGCAGTGCACGGAAACGCCGTTTACCTTCCCGCCAGAGTGGTACCTATTTATCTACTTGCACTTTGAGGTGCTTTCAAACTGCTAGGTTGGCAGGAGCAGGGACCGAGCAACAGGAGCTCACCCTGTCACGGGGATTCGAACCACCGACCTTCTGATCGGCAAGTCCTAGGCTCTTATTGGTTTAACCCACAGCACCTCCCGCGTCCCAGACAGATAGATAGATAGATAGATGATAGATAGATAGATAGATAGATAGATAGATAGATAGATGATAGATAGATATAAATTTAGGCCAACTATGAAATGAAAAGCTGCTCTGTAAGAAAAGCTCTTCTAACAACAAGAACAACAGTGAGAAAGGAGAAAGGAGGGAGGTGATCCACACTGGTACAAAATATCTCAACCTTGAGAGCCAGTGTGGTGTAGTGGTTAAGAGCAGTAGTCTCGTAATCTGGGGAACTGGGTTCGCTTCCCCGCTCCTCCACATGCAGCTGCTGGGTGACCTTGGGCTAGTCACACTTCTCTGAAGTCTCTCAGCCCCACTCACCTCACAGAGTGTTTGTTGTGGGGGAGGAAGGGAAAGGAGACTGTTAGCCGCTTTGAGACTCCTTAAAGGGAGTGAAAGGCGGGATATCAAATCCAAACTACTACTACTACTACTACTATTCTTCTTCTTCTTCTTCTTCTTCTTCTTCTTCTTCTTCTTCTTCTTCTTCTTCTTCTTCTTCTTCTTCTTCTTCTTCTTCTTCTTCTGCCTTGCAATGCCCCTGGAAGAGGCTGATCTGGAATCTCCCAAGACATACCTTGCGGAATCCGGTGATGGAATAGGCATGCCCTTTCAGCAGTTTCTCTGGGGTTTGTAGTTCAGTCTCCTCAGGACCACTAGCCTGAAGAAAATCAGGATGGACAGCACAGTCAGACCCACACCATCACCCAGAACAATTGGGTGACTAACTCTCTCCCCCCCCCCCATTTGTCTATAGCCTTGAATATGTCTCTGAATACCAGTTGGTAAGATTCACAAGTGAGGAAAAGGTTGTGGCACTCGGGTCCTGCTTGAAAGTATCCCACAAGCATCTGGTAGGTCACTGTGAGAACAGGATGCTGGACTAGATCCCCTTTGGCCTGATCCAGCAGGTCCCTCCCTAGAGTTACGAGTTTGAGGGTGCCAGCCAGACTCCTGGATCCGGTAAGAGTTAGAATTGAATGAAGGCTTGGGGTGTTTGGCTGAGTGCTAGATGCTTCGAACTCCTGGATTCAGCAAGTGTTAAAAGTGTTAAAAGGCTAGACTCCAGGGTGACAGGTGTCAGGTCAGGGAATTGGAGGCAGAGAAGGGGGAGAGAATGGAACAGAGATCCGGTTCCTTTAATTAGCAGCTGCTCTTCCTCGGAGGAGGAAGGTGATGAAGGGCTGTCAGGAGGCAATGAATCCGAGAGGGGGGAGCCAATTCCGTGGCCCAGCCACTCTTGCAGGAGGAAGGAAAGGGGTTGGGCTCAGGAAGTGGATATGCTGGGGGAAACGGACTCACCATGATGGAGACTGACTTTTTTGAGCTCTTGTAAATAGCTTGAAGAAACCAATAAATCTTTGTAAATATGGCTGGATTCCTGGACTCTTATCTCTACTAGCACCCACCAATCATTCCTGACAACAGGGGCCCTCCCTCAACAGATAGCCAGAGTTTAGAGTGGAGAGGTTAGGAGAGATGTGACTTAGAAGGAAACCGAGGGAACATGGCACTAGAGAGCAATATTTATTTTGTCTGCTTGGATCTAAGGAAGCTCCTGCAGCCAATCGGAAGCTGCTGAAGCCCTGTCGGATGTTCGGCTTCCAAAAATAGTTCACAAACTGGAACACTCACTTCCAGGTTTGCGGCGTTCAGGAGCCAAAACGTTCAAGAACTAAGCTGTTCGGAAACGAAGGTAGGACTGTATTTAAAACTTTCAGTCAGTGGTGTAGCATGGGTTATCAGCACCCGGGGCAAGGCAAGTAATTTGCACCCCCTAGCCCATGGATTTGTGCCCCCTAACCCGTGGATTTCCCTAACCCCCAGATGTTGCACCCGGTGCGGCCGGCCCCTCCTGCACCCCCCACGCTACGCCACTGCTTTCAGTCCCCACTCCTGATGTTTTTGGACCTTAACTTTCATCAATCAAGACTGAGAGCTAGTGTCGGGTCTGGCTCAATAGAGGCTTGGGGGTCTCAGCCCCTGGGAGCTGACCCACAGCTTGGTTTCGCCACTGAAGCCGCTGAGAAGATATTGCCAGGGATTTGGGGAGCTGGGTGTGCTGATGACACTACGCCCTGCAACCCCCTTAAATGAGTGCCCACCCCCCCCACACACCTACCATAATGCTCGCTCCCATCATAGAGCGCCTCTTCAGCGCCTCTCGGATGATCTTGAAAAGCTCTGGGTTAGGTGTTTTTAGCAGAAAGATGGTCCCAACTCCGCCGGTGAAGTCCACAAAGGCTTCATTCATCATTCCCAGACTTATACCCTCGTAGGAGCCATTCAGCCTTTGCAGGAAGGAAAAGGCGGGAGTAGAGTAACAGATTGAAGAACAGAATCTGCCTTGCACTAAGTTAGACCATTTTTATATAGATAGACCTTATGCAATTGTCTTCTCTGTACACCCAAGGCAGCAATCTACTCAATGCTACGCGTTTTTCGGTCCTGAGACAACCTCCAACATTTCTCAGATGAAAATGGGGGCGTTCTGTTCTACTTTGGTGTGGGTTAGGGGGCGTTGTGTTCTACTTTGGTGTGGGTTAGCCCCCCCCAACCCCATGCCCCATATATAGGCACACTGCCCATGGAATATGGGAAAGGGTGGGGCTGGCAGAGTTGCCCCAACGGCTGTTACCAAGAAGAGTGTCGAACAATACAGTGCCGGCAAAACGCCTTGGTTACATGCGGTAAAATTGTGAGGCTTCCATAAACCCGCCTTGGGCGTCAGAGGAGACACCTGTGCCAGCAGCGTAGTCTCTATGGTTAGCAGATGTGCCCCTGTGCACCATCGCGAGGCAGGCCCCCCAGGCCGCTCCTGCTGCCGCCATCACCGTTGAGTGGATGTGTTGAGTGGTACCGTCTGGCAGAGCTGAGGAGGCAGCAGAGGTTGGCACCTGGACCCCTCTCCTCCCCTCCCTACAGGTCCCATTGCGCCACCATTCGAAGCTGGGTCACTGTCTCCTCTCTCCCTGCTGCTCCTCTTCCCTGCTTTCAGAATTCGGGGCTTTGCGTTGCATAGTGAGAAGCTGCAGTGGCTTAAGGGTTTCACAACAGCCCCAGCATTTTCAGGGCAGTTGGAGACTATGGAATGACAACTCTTTGTACAGTGGTACCTCTGGATGCAAATGGGATCCATTCCAGAGTCTCGTTTGCATCATGAGCAGAATACAACCTGTGTCTGCGCATACGCAGGTCGCGATTTGCCGCGTCTGCGCATGTGCGTGACGTCATTCTGAGCAGCGAAACCCAGAAGTAACCCGTTCCATTACTTCCGGGTCGCTGCAGGACGCAACCTGAAAACGTCCAAACTGAAGCGACTTTAACCTGAGGTATGACTGTATTTCATTTTTGAGAGTTGGTTAGATTAGGGTCTAGCTTAAGGCTGCGCGATATGTTGATATATCGTCCAAAACTGGTTTGAATTCCATATTGTGAGATCGGTTTCAAAAATTTTGGCCCAGCAATATATTGAGAATCATGGTGGGTGGGTGTGGGTGGGTGTTTGCTATGCAAAAATCACAATGCAGCGGAAACTGTGAAGCCAGCCAATGCCTCTACATAGCTCCATCCTTATTTCAGACATTGTAATATATTGGTATATGACATACGAAGCCATAGCTTAGGACTCCACTCTCTTGGGGGGCCCAAAAAAACTAAAGGAAAAAAACCCCTGGATGTATATTTCCAAAATACAAGATAAAATAACCCCTACATACAGCAACAGTGTTTTGGGTTGTGTATGGATCTATTAGGTCCATAAATTACCATATGGCATATATTGAACACACAAAAACAGCGACAACTGGTTGTTGGCAAAGGACAGCTGGACATATAAAGGGCCCCATTACCTTCAGTAGCTTAGGGCCTCATCAAACCTAAATCCGGGCCTGGGTATATCACCATGTTTAGCCAGCCATATATCACCAAGTTGAAAACCAGATATTGCCCAGCCCGAGTCTAGCTAAAACTGGGGAACCTGTGGACCTCTGGGTGTTGCTTGACTTCAACTCTCATCAGCTGTAGAGAGTTATGACTCTGCTGGCAAAGGCTGGTGAGAAAGGGAGCTTGCCAACACCTGGAGGACCCTCATTGGTGCTCCGCCGGATGTTGTTGGACTCCAGGACCCATCCACCCAGGCAGTGTGGCCAATGCAGAGGGGTAATAGGAACTGTAGTCCGACAACAGCTGGTAGGCCTCAACTGTCATGGACTGGCCAAATGCAGAAGAGTGGTGGAAGGGACCAGCTGGGGAACTCCTGGGGGAAGAAGGCTCAGAGCCAGGGGATGGGTGGTGGGATGACAATGAGTGGTCAGAGGGAGAAGACTGGGAGAAGGATGTGTCGGAAGCTGAAGAAGAGACAGGGCTTAGTGAGCGGGGAGAGTCTGTGGCAGAGAGCAGTCCAGAATCAGAGGCAGAAGCGGAGGCTGGAGAGGAGGGGGGCTAAGAGGCTGTCAACTTACAGATTTGAAAATAAGGGACCAGCAGCCTCGAAAATAAGGGATCAGCAGCCAAAATAAGGGATTTTCGGAGCGCTGGTATGTTCGACCTCTGAGCCCCTCCGAGCCAAAGGCAGAAAGCCCAGCCAGCAGCCAAACGAAGCCTCAAGCAGTGGTTCCCACAGCGCAGCAACCCGGCAAAGGGGATGCAGCAAGGAAAACCACCGCTGGGAAGCACTGAGCAAAGGTGAGTCCCCAGGCAACGTGGCGGATTTGATCAGCACAAGGCATGCAAGCTCCACCCCCAGTCATTCTTAGACTCCTTATTGGGTGAGCAATACAGTTGGAGCCTCCCTCCTCCCTGGCCGGCAAGGAGGGAAGGAGAGGAGCTGCTTCCTTTGAAACCTGGAAAATTTAAGGGACATCATCAATAAGGGACAGCAGCGGGACACAGCGCTGGGATAAGGGACTTTCCCACCAAATAAGGGACGGTTGACAGCTATGAGCTGAAGAATCCAGGGAGTCTCCCCCTTCTGCTGCGACCAGCTCCCTTCCCCCCGTCTCTTGGAACACACAGAGAAATGAAAAAGGAAGAGCAGAGATTGGTTGTGCACAGACGCAGTCTGCAACTGCTTGGTAAAATCCCTGCAGAGGAGGGTTCTTAGGCACCGGTAGGAAGGCAGGGACCTTCTATCCTTACAGCTGCTGCATTTGGGCAAAACCTACTGAGCTGCTGGGGTCACCAGGCCTGTGCTGTCTTAGTTTCTTGAATCAATAGTTGACTTTATCGCTGACCTATGCTTGACTCTGGCTCCCAACAACGCCCAAATAAAGCAGTGCATTAAATAGCTGGTGTTCCACTCACTTGGCGTAGGCTTTCTCCAACAAAGGCATCCAGAACTCATCCTTCTCCTCTGAGTGCACGAAAACCAACTTTCCATTCACAGTGGGCAGAAAGTCATCCACCACGACATCTACCCACTGCCCATACTGCCAGAACTGGGAAGCGGGTGGGTGGGAGGGAAATGAATGAGAATGAGATGCTTTTGATTAGGAGAACCACTGTTCTTTGCCTGCCCTCCAGATGTTGTTGGACTACAACTCCCATCAGCCACAGTCAGCATAGCCAATGGTCAAGGATGATGGATGTTGTAATAACAGCGGTGCTGATTGCAAGGTAACAAAACCGGCTGGCTATGAAAATGGATTAAAACTAGTAGAAGATTGAGAAGGTGATCAAAGAAGAAGAATGAAGTGGTAACACCAGGAATTTAATGGACTTGCAACGGAAGGACACGGGTGGCGCTGTGGGTTAAACCACAGAGCCTAGGGCTTGCCGATCAGAAGGTCGGCGGTTCGAATCCCTGTGACGGGGTGAGTTCCTGTTGCTCGGTCCCTGCTCCTGCCAACCTAGCAGTTCGAAAGCACATCAAAGTGCAAGTAGATAAACAGGTACCACTCCAGTGGGAAGGTAAACGGCGTTTCTGTGCGCTGCTCTGGTTCGCCAGAAGCGTCTCAGTCATGCTGGCCACAAGACCCAGAAGCTGTACGCCGGCTCCCTCAGTCAATAAAGCGAGATGAGCGCCGCAACCCCAGGCCACGACTGGGCCTAATGGTCAGGGGTCCCTTTACTTTTACCTATGCTTGCAACAGGAGTGGGAAACCTAATTACTTTTGAAAAAAATGTATTAAATTTAAATAATTTGGGTGCATTTGTTAAAATTCAAAAACTAATAAAAAATATTTAATTAATTATTTGAAAAGGGATGATGGGTTTTGTAGTCGAATGACACCTGGAGGGCCTCAGCAGCTGGTTAGATTCGAAAGCCTCCAGGATTCCATTCTGACGCTGTAAATTCTGCAATCCCTGCACCTCCGTGCTAGGAAATAGCTTTGCCTGGGCTTTGTTTTCACCCAGCAAAGTACAAGGGTAGCAGTGATGGGAATAAGCTTTGACCAGGGAGCTGATTGGACCTCCTAGAGGGGATGTAATGAAAGTCACCTGGAAGTGGAAGATGCCAGCATAGTCTGCCGTCTCAAAACTTTGACTCTGTGGGACCACCCTGTGCAGGAGATGTGGGTACAATGTGGGGGATGGTGCCGCTGCCAGGAACCAGCAGTCGCCTGTCAGAGGTAGAAAGAAGATGGTTGCTATTTATTTATTTCTACACTGTTTGAAAGACCAAATGCTCCAGAAAATAGATGCACAACATCTCAGGATTCTGTAGAAGGCGGCATCCACACCAGCTTAATTTAATGAGGATGACACGGAGATCAGGGCAAGTTCGTACATCGAGTACGATGTAGATATGACTCTCCCTGCGAAGAATTCCGGAAACTGCAGCTCAGCCCCTCACAGAACTACAGTTCCCAGGATTCTTTGGGGGAAGACATGTGCTTTAAATTTATGGTGTGTGTGTAGGCCTGGGGACACCTGCCTGTTTGTTCTACAAGCGAGGAAGTCAACCTGCTTATCTGAATTAGGAACAGAAGAGAAATTTGGTTTAATGTGCATCGTTCGCATGACCCCAAATACCTTCAGAATTCGTAGTTCTCTGAATTCTGAGAGAATGGAAAGTGTGCACAAAAATGAATGGCGCTAGGAGGGGGAAATGGCTTGCAAAAACGTGTATACTGGGCAAAATTTCATATAAAAATCTACAGTAGGAGAAATGAACACTAAAATTGTGGCAATTTTTTTTTTTGCGAGGCATTTCCAAAATAAATAAATCACTAGCCGATGCAGAAATGTGGCAAACTGAATTTAAGATAATAAAAATGCAAAACAGAGAAACCACATTGGAAAGATTTGTCCATTCCTAATATGAATTACAGTGGTACCTCAGGTTAAGTACTTAATTGGTTCCGGAAGTCTGTACTTAACCTGAAGCGTTCTTAACCTGAAGCGGACTTTCCCATTGAAAGTCATGGAAAGTGGATTGATCCGTTCCAGACGATGAAAAAACACCCCCTAAAACAGCAATTTAACACGAATCCTACTGTTTCAAGAGACCATTGAGCCATAAAATGAAGGCAATAATCAATGTACTGTACTATAAAATAAATAAGACAGTATTTTAGATGAAAAAAATTAAAATTTAGGGAGAAGAGTTGGTGGAAGAAGATTGGAAGAAATTTAAAGACTACTTACATAAATACTGCAAAATTAATGAATGTTAGAATGATGTCGGAATGAAGTTAAGTGGTTTTAGCAGCAATGTTATAAAGGAGTATGTGAAAATGGATTGTTATTAGGTGAGAATGCAAAGTTATAATACATCAAGGTAAAGGATTAAGATAAAAACAAGGAGGGAAAGGATTTGCTGAATTAACTAACTGAACTGGAATACAATAAAGGGAGGTGTGAGGAGGTCAGGGAAACGAGCAAATGAAAGACAAGACATGAAAAGATTGATTTGTTTTTAACTGTTTTTTATTTTTCTGTACTTTGTATTTTTTCTTTTTTTTCCTTCTTTTTCTTATTTTGTAACCTTTTTTGAAACTTTAATAAATATCTTTTTTTAAAAAAATAAAAAATTAAAATTTATTTCCAAACTCACTGTTTGGAGGGGGCTCAGGGTCCTCTTCCACAATCTTTTTTTTTTATAATAATTTTTATTAAGGATTTTACATTACAAAAAATAAAAATAAAAACAGAAAAAAGAAAAAAAATCCAACAAAAATTGTTAAAAACAATCAATCTTTCCATCTCCTTATTTTTCATTTACTTGTTTGTCGGACCTCCTCATACCACCCTTTTTTGTATTCCAAATCAAATTATTAATTCAACAATTTCTTTCCCTCTTTTTACTACCCAAATCTTATTCTTAGATTATTACAATCTTAGATTTTTGCAATCACAATCGGCTTGGCTCCCTGCATTCGTGGAAGCCTCAGAGAGCTCCTGTGGCTGGAGACCAGTCCCAGAGCCTCTGCAGGCACCATGGATGCCGGGGCTTGGCTCCTGACATCCGCGGAGCCACTCTAGGCATTGCAGATGTCGGGGCTTTGGTTCCAGCATTCGCGGAGGCCCCAGAGAGCTCCATAGGCTCCGTCGATGTCCGGGTTTGCCTCCAGGCAGCGGCGAGGCCTCTGAGAGCTTGGACAACTTACTTAAGGGGTTACAATCATTCGTAACCCGAAAAAACGTTAGTTGAAGCGTTCGTAACCCGAGGTACCACTGTATTTGATTTTATGGATTCTGGTCAACAAAATGTGGAGTTTCTCTGTGTAGAATTTGTTGTGGATTATCCACAGCATGGAAAATAATACCATTTTTGTTGCGTGTTTAACAGCAACTAGATACACAAAGCACGGGATGAAGGATTTGTCATCACGACGGACTGATGTAAAAGGCACAGCAGCAGAAAGCAAACAAATAGCAGCTCTGTAATAATTTGGGTTATCACTAGTTGTGGGATTGATAAGGAACAAAGAGTTTTGAAACCTTCTCATGTTTGTAGAGCGAAGCTGCTTTCTACACCCCAGACATAAACTAGTTGTTAAATGTTAATTGATAACGGCTTTCCTCCTCCCAAGGCATTCTAGAAATTGTGGTTTTGTGAGGATGATATTTGCAAGGACTGCAAGCCCTGTCCTGGAACTACAAATCCCAGGGTTCCCTGAGGGAAGCCACGTCCATTAAGCTGGTTTACTTCCGTTTAGCTAGTTTACATTTGTGGTAAAGATGTAACATCAGGCAGCAAATTAAACTTGCCTTTTTTTAACCGTTTTTGGCATGCACAAATTTAGCAAGTAGAAAGACAGCTTTACTCATGTGAGTTTTACTATAATAAAGAGGATCACAGAGAGGATGAAATCGTGCTCATTCTAAATTTTGGTATGCCAGGCTGCCACCGAACGCACAGGGGCAGCACCAACAGAAAGGGTGGCAACTCAAAATTAATGAATGACTATGGTGCTGTGGGTTAAACCACAGAGCCTAGGACTTGCCGATCAGAAGGTCAGTGGTTCGAATCCCCGCGACGGGGTGAGCTCCCATTGTTCGGTCCCTGCTCCTGCCAACCTAGCAGTTCAAAAGCACGTCAAAGTGCAAGTAGATAAATAGGTACCGCTCCAGCGGGAAGGTAAACGGCATTTCCGTGCGCTGCTCTGGTTCGTCAGAAGTGACTTAATCATGCTGGCCAGGGAGCTGTACGCCGGCTCCCTCGGCCAATAAAGCCAGATGAGCGCCGCAATCCCAGAGTTGGTCACAACTGGACCTAATGGTCAGGGGTCCCTTTACCTTTTTATATCAACAAACCTCTAATGCAGGGGTCAGCAAACTTCTTCAGCAGGGGGCCTGTCCATTGTCCCTCAGACCTTGGGGGGTGGGCAAACTATATTTTGAAAAAAAATAATGAACGAATTCCTATGCCCCACAAATAACCCAGAGATGCATTTGAAATAAAAGCATACATTCTACTCATGTAAAAACACGCTGATTCCCGGACTGACCACGGGCTGAATTGTGAAGGCGATTGGGCTGGATCCGGCCCCCGGGCCTTAGTTTGCCTACCCCTGCTCTAATGAAATACTATGTCCCCACTGTGGAAGGACGTGTGGATCCAGAATTGGCCTCCACAGTCACTTACGGACTCATTGTTAAAACCGTGTTTATGAAAGACAATCTTACTCAGCTACGAGTGATCACCAGAGAAGTGGTGTGTGGCTGAGTCTTTTCCTAGCAGAGACACTCTGCTGTTTAATTCTCTAAATCTGCATCAGAAATGCAAAAGTTGATTCTCTCTCCCCATCCCGCTGTCGAAGGCGCAAAAGCCAGGCCAGAAGACAGGGCGGAAAACTTAACAGCAAAGCAAGAAGCTACAGAGAAGGCAAACATATGACACATTACCCAGTTTCCCCTGGCGGACGTCTGTACGGTTCATTCCTTCACAGATGAAGCGGGGCAGTTGGGGCTTGCAGATGTCCTGTAAAGACAACACGGAAAAGTTGTTCCCATTACCTACTTCTGCAATAAACAAACGAACCTCGGCGCAACCAGGAGGAATGGGCTTTTGTGTGCAGGGACTGTGTCCAGTTCTGGTACCTGAGAGACAGTTCCTTGGCTTGGAATGTACTCAGTGCTTTCATTCTAAGAAATCTCCAGCCCACCAGGTGAGCTGGAGGTGTAAACCTGGCTTTCCACATTTTAGAAAAGTTGGGTCCAGCACCGAGGGCCTTCTGGCAGTTCCCTCATTGCGAGAAGCAAAGCTACAGGGAACCAGGCAGAGGGCCTTCTCGGTGGTGGCTCCCTCCCTGTGGAATGCCCTCCCATCAGATGTCAAAGAGATAAACAACTACCTGACATTCAGAAGACATCTTAAGGCAGCCCTGATCAGGGAAGTTTTTAATGTGTGACATCTTAGTGTATTTTTGGTCTTTGTGGAGAAACCCAGCCAGATTGGCAGGGTACAAATAAATTATTATTATTATTATTATTATTATTATTATTATTATTATTATTATTATTATGTGCCTCCCCTCCTCTCTGCCAAGCGGTGGCAAGAGCCCATGGGGTCTATATGTTCCTTTCTAGAATTGAGACACAGCAGAAACTGTCGTAACTTTAAGAAATATGGTTTATTCAGCTATTTACACCTCCAGTCTGCATGGAGGGAGTCCAGATTTTACAGCACAGTCCTTTGAAGAGGGGCTTGTCCCCCTTAGCCCTGGAGTCCAAGACACCTCTCCCCATCAACCCTGCAGCCAGCCTGCCCAAGATGGATCCCAGTCTTTCTCTGCCCCTTCTTCCCCCAGCACTCCTTGCTGCCAGACTCCCTTTTCCTGTTGCCTCAAACATGCAAGTTACCCTGACAACTTTCCAAATCCCTGCCTCTGTGTTTCTCAATGGCCCTAGCTTGGCCGGGTCATTTTGATAAAGCTAGCACAGGAATTCCCTTATTTTTTTGCATGTAATGTTTATTATTTTTTCTGTTTTACAATATAAAATACTCAGTTTTACACCCTTAAAATATCAGTGACTTCCCTTCTTCTCTTTCCATGGTTCAATTTATATACCGTATCATAAATCCCTGCATATTTTACAAAAGCTACACCATTCAAAAGGGACGCGGGTGGCGCTGTGGGTTAAACCACAGAGCCTAGGGCTTGCCGATCAGAAGGTCGGCGGTTCGAATCCCCACGACGGGGTGAGCTCCCATTGCTTGGTCCCTGCTCCTGCCAACCTAGCAGTTCGAAAGCACGTCCAAGTGCAAGCAGATAAATAGGTACCGCTCTGGCGGGAAGGTAAACGGCATTTCTGTGTGCTGCAGTGGTTCACCAGAAGCGGCTTAGTCATGCTGGCCACATGACCCGGAAGCTGTACGCAAGCTCCCTCGGCCCATAGAGCGAGATGAGCGCTGCAACCCTAGAGTCGGTCACGACTGGACCTAATGGTCAGGGGTACCTTTACCTTTACCTTTACACCACTCAATATTCCATTATTACACACATCAAAACTTATTTACACTGTTGAACTTATCTGAATGCTGCCAACATTTTCAGCTACACAATCATTTCCCATATATTCAATAAACGTTTTGCAGTCTTCTCTAAATGTACGTGCGTCTTCTCTTATTCTGCATGTTAGGTCTGCAAGCTGAGCAGTTTTGCTCAGCTCAAGAATTCCTCTGCAGCTTCTATTTCTCCCTTCACATCCCAAATCAACAAAACCATACCATTTATTAATTTCTGGGGTTTAGGGGTCCCCCCAAAAAATGTATAACACCTATGTTACTCCCTCCCCCCCCCCAAGATGCTAGCATCCCCAAAACACTCAACAGACTGGCTGTTGTACAATGCTTGCTTCTTTCGGGAACTATTGTATTTTTTGCTCTATAAGACTCACTTTTCCCCTCCTAAAAAGTAAGGGGAAATGTGTGTACGTCTTATGGAGCGAATGCAGGCTGCGCAGCTATCCCAGAAGCCAGAACCGCAAGAGGGATCGCTGCTTTCACTGCACAGCGATCCCTCTTGTTGTTCTGGCTTTGAGATTCAGAATATTGTTTTTCTTGTTTTCCTCCTTCAAAAACTAGGTGCGTCTTGTGGTCTGGTGCGTCTTATAGAGCGATAAATACAGTGCTCCTGATAATCAATGAACTAGATGTAAAAGGAGAATGTCTTTGTTTTGACTCACCTTTGGCCTCTGCCAAACCACCCCCTGGGCTTTCTTAGAGCCAGGTCCCAGCTTATTGTATCCAAGCGACTCGGGGCTGGGTTTGAAGTCGGGGTCGACGAAGAGCGATCCCTGCTGGAGACACTGGCGCTTCAGCTCCCCATAGTCCTGTCCCCCGTAGGGCAGGACTCGGGCAACTGCCTTGGCATCATCCTTCTCCAGGCAGATCGTGATTCCGGAGGAAGCCATAGCTGAGATCAATGGCAGCTGAGTCGTGGACTTGGGTTGGTTTATATAGAGGCAGAGGAAAGGGATGAGCCAAGGGGTTGCCCCTCCCAGGTTGGCTCAAACCGGAACCGTTCCACTTCCCGACTCGGGAACAGGGACTGTGCAATTTTATCAGGACTGTGGTCACGTAGGACAAAGGGGTCCCTGCCCTACCCATCTCGGCCTGTTATCAGCCAGCGGCTTCCACAAATGGGTGTACACTGGCTTTCTGATTTTCAACTAGCCTTCCCTGTCGGCTTCCTCTTTTGTAATCTCAGTATTGCCCCTGTAAAACTCGGCGGAGAGGAAGACGGGGGCAAAAGTTGAATGAGTTGGGTTTTGTATATAAAGGCAGCAGCTCAAACACTACGCCCAAAGAGGGGAAGAAGGAGAGGTCCCAGGAAAGGAAGAACAGCTTTTGAAGAGTATGGAGTGCATGGCAAGATTGGAGACCAAAACGACAGGAAATCCATCGAGGACTGGAGACCTTTTACTGAGTATTTAAAGAACTACCACAGCAACATGAAAACGCGAGCAGGGCTTGAAATATGAGTGACAGGGCTAAATAGGTTAAAACGGATGTGTCAAATAGTATAGAGTGGACGCTCGGGTTGGGAACGTGATCCGTGCGGGATGCACATTCACAACCTGCAGCGTCCGCAACCCGCAGCGGGGCGTCTGCGCATGCACGGGTTGCAATTCAGCGCTTCTGCACATGCGCAAAGTGCGATTTAGCATTTCTGTGCATGCGTGACCGCCGAAACCCAGAAGTAACCCGAGGTATGACTGTATGTGAATTATGCAGCATTCGGGTGTAAATATGGAAGCGGGGATGGGAAGCCAATGGGTAAAGTAATTTATGGCCTGTTAAACTTTGTAAACTTCATCTTTTTTTGTATGAAAAATCTATAAATAAATTAAAAAGAAAGGGAATAAGTTGGTTTTTCCTGTTGTTGGCACTGGCTTCAATGTCTGCCTGGCCTCTCTGCCTTCCACCCATCCCAGCAGTCACCAGCCATCACAGCACCGGACTTCTATGGAGTCACGCCATTGGTCCATCTAGCACAATGCTGTCTCCACTGACTGGCAGCGCATCTCCTGGTTTTTCAGACGGGGGTCTGTCCCAGTCCGTCCTGGAGAGGCTGCCAGGGACTGGTTTGGGAGATTGGATTTGCAGGCGAAACGGAGGCTGAGCTATGTCCCTTCCCAGCTAAGAAAATGGTTAGCCTTAGACACATATAAATGTCTTTGTCACTAAACAATGCCTCCTAAGTCTTGCTGGTGTTCAAGGCGTCACAACACTCTTCGGTTTTCAGTTTTGAGACATAGTTTGGCTGCTGGAGAGTTAATTCGCCCATCCTTTTCCGGATGCCATAAAAGCATTTAATCTTTCACAAAGGGATGAGGGAGGGCCTGGCCATCTGTTGCGGAGCAAACATTACTCAAGGTGGTTGGCTAATGGTTAGCTATCTTTATCAGGTTGGGAAGAGTTGGATTCTGCTGCAAGAACGCCTTTAAAAAATAATAATTTTATTTATCATTTTTCATTACAATGTTTCACATTAATTATAACCATACATTGAATCATTGACTTTCCTTCCATCCTTCCATGGTTCTATTTATTTATCAACTACCGTATTTTTCGCTCTATAGGACGCACTTTTCCCCCTCCAAAAATTAAGGGGAAATGTGTGTTCATCCTATGGAGCGAATGCAGGCTCCTTGGTTTCAGTGATAGCAACGCAAAGCCTCTGAAGGGCAGAGGGAGTGCTCCCTCCGCACTCGGGAGTCTACGCGTTGCTTTCACTGAAGCCTGGAGAGTGAGAGGGGTCGGTGCCCACCAATCCCTCTTGCTCGCCAGGCTTCAGGGATAGCCGCCTAAAGCCTGTGGAGTGCAGCGGGACCTCGTGCTGGACCTCAGTGTCCAGGCTGAACAATGGGGGTGGAGATGCTCCTTCAGGTATACCGGGCCCTTGAGGCTGTTCAGGACTTTAAAGGTCAGCACCAACACTTTGTGTGGTGCCCACAACAGTCTCACCACCAGTTTGCAAAAGGGCCCCACAAGGTCCATGTCAGAGCTTTCCTAACCATTCACGTTGGTGACACACTTTTTAGGCATGCATCATTTTGCAACGCAGTAATTCAGTTATACTACTAGAAAACCGGAGGTTAAACTAACCCCTTTCCAGCCCCGGGAGGAGTGCAGGGAGCTTTCACGTGACACACTGCAGCCAACACACTAATGTATCTCAACACACAGTTTGGAAAGCTCTGGTCCGTGTGGCCTTTCGTAAGTTGTTGGCTAATGGACAACTCCCATCAGCCTCAGCTGCAGTGTCAATTCTTGACCAAGGCCCAAGCCAGGATGATGGCTCTTCCAATGAGCCACCTTTGAAAACCCACCTTTTCCCGAAACGTCTTGCTCATCGTTTCCCTCCAAGGTTCCCTTGCATTGCTGGTTGTCCACTGTTCTTGCAGTCCGGTGCAGTAGGATCACACATCCTGCTCACTTGTTTCTTGGATGTAGAGTCATGTGGCTTAGTTTCATGCTGCCCACAGACCCTGTTATAGAATCATAGAATTGTAGAGTTGGAAGGGACCCTGAGAGTCATCTAGTCCAACCCCCTGCAATGCAGGAATCTCAGGTAAGCATCCATGGCACTTGGCCTTCCAACCTCACCTTTAAAACCCCCAAGGAAGGAGAGTTTGCAGCCTCCAGAGGGAGCCTGTTCCACTGTTGAACAGCTCTTACTGTCATAAAGTTCTTCCTGATATTTAGCCAGAAACTCATTTTTTGTAACTTGAAGCTATTAGTTCAAACATAATCATAGAATCATAGAATCATAGAGTTGGAAGAGACCACAAGGGCCATCGAGTCCAACCCCCTGCCAAGCAGGAAACACCATCAGAGCACTCCTGACATATGGTTGTCAAGCCTCTGCTTAAAGACCTCCAAAGAAGGAGACTCCACCACACTCCTTGGCAGCAAATTCCACTGTCAAACAGCTCTTACTGTCAGGAAGTTCTTCCTAATGTTTAGGTGGAATCTTCTTTCTTGTAGTTTGGATCCATTGCTCCGTGTCCGCTTCTCTGGAGCAGCAGAAAACAACCTTTCTCCCTCCTCTCTGTGACATCCTTTTATATATTTGAAGATGGCTATCATCTTCAAACTGCGGGAGGCAGTGGAGGACAGAGGTGCCTGGCGTTCTCTGGTCCATGGGGTCACGAAGAGTCGGACACGACTAAACGACTAAACAACAACATCATATCACCCCTTAACCTCCTCTTAATAATAATAATAATAATAATAATAATAATAATAGCTATTGCACACATGAGGGAGCCCCCCAAAACTCTCCACGAGGCAGAAAATTAACTGGGGATCTTGAAGGGGGAAGCGATTTGGAGACAGCTTCCTGGTGCTAAGAAGGAGCATCGGTTGTGTAAAGTATACCAGCTGGAAGTTCCATTACCGCTTTGTGAGTCACTTGATCAGAGTACAACTGAAGAACAGATGAGAAACGAACCTTTAATTATCATTGTCACCAGCATAGCCTTAATGAATACAAAGTAAAGCATTAATATGTACAGAGGGATAATGTAGCCTTAAAGGCCTTTTCCCACGGGTGGGTGCGCGTTGCTCCCGGGGAGGGGAAAAGGAGCCAAACAGACACTGAGGTTTAAATTCAGAGAAAGAGGTTTATTTCTGCACTCCGGATAACAGAAAAGCACTGCGTGATAATTCACAAGCAAGTACAACTTTTGCAGCCATTGCACACAGCATACATCCCTTTTTTCAGGTCCCCTTTCCCCCTTTCTCCCCCTCCTCGGGAGCTCTGCCTCATGAGTTCTGCATCCTTGAGCATGCTCCTGGCGTCATCCCAGGAAGGGAGTTGAGAAGCAGGTGGGGGGGTGAGAAGCCTGTGCGTCAGCCGTGTCCAAAATTGTTGCAACTTGACAAGAACAGGGCCATTCATTCTTGTACTGATAAAAAAAGAACACTTTGCTTTGCCTATACAGCAGCATCTGTGAGAAATACTCTGAATAGCTGAATCTGTGTTAAAAGCTGAAGCTGTGGATTTTAGAAGAGAGAAAGGGGAAATTTGGGGCCTAGTTTGGAGCCTTAGTTTGGGGTAACTACACAGTCAGGTTTGGGGAACCCCCTCCTTCAGTAAGATGCCCCAAATTACTTGCTGGGTGTCCCCACCCTGAACTTTTTAGGCTGGCTACAGGGCAGCCAAGCAGGGCTTTTCTTACGTTGCAAGTCATAATCTGTGCAAGCCATGCACCACTCCAAGCGTCTTCCCCAAACGCACTTCAGTTTTCTGCCATGTTTATTATTATTACTGGATCTTAAGCATGTGGTTTTGGTCAAATGTTTGTTTGTTTTTTAAGCTGATGTGAGGTGTGTGTGCTTTTTTAAATTGAATAAACTAACTCATTTAAAATATGAAGGTGCAGCAAAAATACAAGTGAGACTTTCACAAGTCGTTGGGCACATACAAACTATATTTATTAAAATGAATAACCCGGGTTCCTCTTTCGGCCTCCGTTCCGCACGAGAGGCAATTCGCCATTTCACTCGGCAGAGGGCGCCCTTGTAGTCAGAACGGCGTCGGAGTCTCTTGTCTTAGAATCTTCTCTTTCAACTCGGCGCCACCTTGAGTTCAACCAATCACTGCTCCTCTGTATCCTGCCTCTCCCCCCCATCGCTATTACGCATGCGCTGTGTCGCCAATAGATAATATTAACATACCCTGAAAGGTGCAGTCTTCATGAATCTGTAAAAAGTTCGGTTCCCCATCGGCCATCGATGTTCTCCGCCATGTGCGGGGCAAAACTGGTAGAAATAGCTATAGTGGAGTGAGGTTTAAGAGGTAAGGGAGAGAGAAATCAGGAGGCAGAAGTGCAGTGCTTTCAAATAATCACTATGCGCCGAGGACATTTTTTTGCTGTTGTTCTTCGATTTAAAAATAAAATAAAATACTATTCCCCATTGCCCCGCACGCTGAAAAAGCCGATTGAGAGCCGGAAGTGAGGGCCGCCCAGACAGAGAAAAGTCGTGGGCTTTCCTCTTCGACGGGAAACCTTTGCCGCATGCGCCGTGCAGTCGGGCGGCTTGCTCTTTCCCGTCAGCCCCTGCGCGATATAAATACCCACGTCCCGCTCGTCCAGAGTTCATTTCTAGGCGCGCAGGAGGAGGAGGTAGGTGGTGGGGCTGCTGCCTCCAATTTAAAGAACGGTAAGCGCGGCCGTTTAATCTCACCAGAAGCAATAAGTTAGGGAAGGTAATGTTTATTAGTGATTATTTAAGCTGTTTTTTTATGATTGCACTGTTTTGATATCTCGATAAATGAAAGAAGGATCGAGCCAAGTCAGAGGCTGGCTCTCCCATCCAGTGTTTTAAATATTTTCCCCGGTGCTCACCCTTGTGAAATGTTAAGAAAGCAAGGCGAGGCTGCGCTCCCTCTTGTGTTTTTATGAGATTTCTGACGGGCAGAAGAGCAACAGCGAAACATTCAGTGATGAGACTTTCCCTGTTGAATTTCCGCCTGTTTCTGGAATTTCAAAGCTGAAGGAGCACCGTTGTTGCAGCTAGTGCCTCAGAAAACTCTATAACGTAAGTTACTGGGAGAGGGAGAGTCCCTGCGCCTAGAAAGTGTGTGGCGGCAGGCAGAAATTCAACAGGTGCAGCAAGTCAATGTGTTTTGGAGGACAGCAGCTGGCATGGGTAGCAATTTGTTTTGAGGTCTGGGAAGAATGGTGCCCTAAAGCAACCCTTCCTCAGCTTGCAGTTCACTTCACTGGTTTCCATCTGAGATTCCTCTTGGCTTGTCTGCGCTTGGGAAGAAAGCTATGAGCAGCCTCAGTCCTACCTGTTTGCATGGATGTCTTCTTTGTGAAGTTCTGTTAAACTTGCAAGGCATATTGTAGCTTTTTTGTTTGTTTGTTTTGTTTATTCAAAGTTATAACAAAACATATTATCCAAAAATATATCCTTATCCCCCCCGCCATTTTTCCGACCCCACCCCACCGCCGACTTCCCTCAGTTCCAGTCTTTGGTTTCTCCAATAATGCTATTTTCTGCATGTTACAAAGTTGTCCATGGAGTTTTACAAACATGAATCTGATCAAACTGCGGGAGGCAGTGGAAGACAGGAGTGCCTGGCGTGCTCTGGTCCAGGGGGTCACGAAGAGTCAGACACGACTAAATGACTAAACAACAAAGTTGTATAGATCCTCAAACTGTTTAGCTGATTATTATCAGTTAAAAAATTGTGAATGTCTATTCAAAACCTGCCAAGGAGTCCAGTTCGCTTTGTTGCATCTTCAGATACTTTGTGAAAGGTTCCCATTCATCCTTAAAGTCACAGATATCCTTGTCCCGTAGCTTATATGTCAATTTTGCCAGTTCTGCATAGTCCATCAATTTTTCTTGCCATGATTCTTTAAGCAAATTGGAGCTTTCTTACCCCTCTAAAAAGTTAATTGTTTAATTAGTTTCTCACCTTTCCTTAACGGAGCTCAAGGTGGTGAACGTGGTTCTCCCCTCTTCCCATTTCATCCGCACTAGCATGATCCTAGGTTTGATTTTAAAAGCTTTTTTTCTGCTTGCTAGGGTCCTCTTAAGAGTGTACACATGAGCATATCGCTGTGCTGATGTGTGGGGAGAAACCTTTCAACCTCAATCATTTCAAGCAAGATTGTATTTAAAAGCTGTATGAGGCTCTGAAGCATCAATATTCAGTCTGCAAAAATACAGATTTTCCTAACAGTAGTTGCTCTAACCTAGCCATCTCCAACCTGCGGCCCTCCAGATGTTTTGGCCTACAACTCCCATGATCCCTAGCTAACAGGACCAGTGGTCAGGGATGATGGGAATTGTAGTCCAAAACATCTGGAGGGCCGCAGGTTGGGGATGCCTGCTCTAATCTTTGTGTGGAATAATAATAATAATAATAATAATAATAATAATAATAATAATTTATTATTTATACCCCGCCCATCTGGCTGGGTCCCCCCAGCCACACTGGGCGGCTTCCAACAAAACACTAAAATACAATAACCTATTTAACATTAAAAGCTTCCCTCAACAGGGCTGCCTTCAGATGTCTTCTAAAAGTCTGGTAGTTGTTTATTTCCTTGACATCTGGTGGGAGGGCGTTCCACAGGGCGGGTGCCACCACCGAGAAGGCCCTCTGCCTGGTTCCCTGTAACTTGGCTTCTCGCAGTGAGGGAACTGCCAGAAGGCCCCCGGCTCTGGACCTCAGCGTCCGGGCTGAAAGATGGGGGTGGAGACGCTCCTTCAGGTATACTGGACCGAGGCCATTTAGGGCTTTCAAGGTCAGCACCAACACTTTGAATTGTGCCCGGAAACGTATTGGGAGCCAGTGTAGGTCTTTCAAGACCAGTGTTATATGGTCTTGGCTTTCCTGAAACCAAACTTTCCTGAAACCAAGCATTTATAAACAAAGAGAAGTTTGGTCATAAATGTTTATGCAGTGTATTCTTGGATGCTAGGCTGTACATGGCTTGGTGCCAATGGTACTGTATGAATCTGTGTTTCAGGCACTTGTAATACACTAATGCGCACTTTTGTTTTGTGGTCAGAAAGCCTTGAGAAACTCATGGGATGCTGCTGAAGAGTGCATTTGATCCACAGGTGGAACATGTCTGGTTTGGAAATGCAAGGTACTGGAGAATTTTTTTCTGTTTGATGTTAAGATTACTACCTAGACTAGCCTTCATCAACCTGGTACAATCCAGATGTTTTGAACTACGGCTCTTATTGGCCCCAGTCAGCATGGCCAGTAGCCAAGAATGATTGGGAGTTGTAGTCCAGCAATAACTGAAAGGCACCTGGTTGGGAACACTTTCAAAGATAGGAATAATAATAATAAAATAATAATAAATTTTATTTATATCCCGCCCTCCCCAGCTGAAGCCGGGCTCAGGGCGGCTAACAACAATAAAATAGTACAACAGCATGATTTTATGCGAATGGAATATCTGCAGGTGTTACTCTTGGACTTTAGTTACCAGTGACCGCTAAGCTACAGTGCTACAGGAAAGCATGTGCTTCAAATGTGCTTTAAAGTTATGTAAAGCAGATTTGAAGCACTTGCTTTCTTGTAGCAATGTAGTTTAGCGGTTACTGGTAGCTATGAGGGATAAACTACAGTGCCCATAATTCTTTGAGTGTGTGTCTGTGATTAGAATGTACTTGGAAGGTAAAGTGTTTACACCATGGGTAGGCAAACTAAGGCCCAGGGGCCAGATCCGGCCCAATCGCCTTCTAAATCCGGCCTGCGGACGGTTCAGGAATCAGCGTGTTTTTACATGAGTACCGTATTTTTTGTCCCATAGGATGCACCTAGTTTTTGGGGGGGGAATAAAGGAAAAAACTTTTTCTTTTATTTCCCCCCCAAAACCAGGTCGGGGAAACCGAACCAGGTTGAGGAACAGCGGGATGGCGGCGCTGCGCCTCCCTGCTATCCCCCAAGCTTGTGGGGCTGTCCGATGTCTGCCCGGGCGGCAGGCTGCTATCCGCAGCGTGGGGAGCCCTGTGGGGAATTCCTGCAAGGCTCCCCACGCTGCGGATGTCTGCCCGGCGCGAGGGGCACTCTGCTTCAGGGCGCCTCTCGCACCGGGCGGCAGGCTGCTATCCGCAGCCTAGACAGCCCTGTGGGAACTCCTGCAGGGCTGCCTAGGCTGCAGGTGTCTTCTTGAAGCCTGGAGAGCGAGAGGGGTCGGTGCGCACCGACCCCTCTCGCTCTCCAAGCTTCAGCGAAAGCCTGCATTCGCCCCATAGGACGCACCCAGATTTCCCCTTCATTTTTGGAGGGGGAAAAGTGCGTCCTATAGGGCGAAAAATACGGTAGAATGTGTCCTTTTATTTAAAATGCATCTCTGGGTTATTTGTGGGCAAAGGAATTCGTTCATCCCCCCCCCCCAAATATAGTCCGGCCCCCCACAAGGTCTGAGGGACAGTTGACAGCCCGCTGCTGAAAAGGTTTGCTGACCCCTGGTTTACACAGCCTCCTTCCCAGTTATGTCTAAGGGAGAAGGCTTTTCTTTCGTCTATTGAAACCTTACTCTGTTATGGTAAGGTTACCAGATGTCCCTGTTTCCCAGGGACAGCCCGTAGATTTACAAATCAGTCACCTGACAAAATCCATCCCCAAAATGTCCATGGGTTTAATTTAATGCCCCTGAATTTATAGTTTAAGTGTTGTAGATTTATAAGATAACTGTAAATTACTCCTACATGGCATTCTCTTTGGAAGGAAACAACTCATTCTTGAGTTTCTCTTTGGAATTAGTAGGGAATGAATGTTGTGTGATTGGTTCAATGGCATAAGACACATCAATGTGTATATCGAAGTGTGATTGGCTAGCTGCTATCGCATGGTTTTCTCTCAAAATGTGATTGGCTCCCTGCCAACTCGCACTTGTTTTCATATCTCACTTTTGTTTTCCTCTTCCTCTTTTATTCAGTTGCTTTTTCCAGTGTTGAGTGTTTGGTTTTGGCAGTATCAGCAGCCTTTTAACACATCCACGTGTACTTTTTGTATTGTAGTTATTGAAGCTAATAAGACGTCAAAGAAACGAAAATGTGTGGTTAATGATTTGATACTAAAAGATTTTCCATTTATCAGAAGAGGAGTGAAGGAACATTCTGCATTTTGTTCACTATGTGAAGTAACTTTTACCGTTGGAAGTGGCGGGCGAACCTCAGTCGTTGAACATGTTGCAACGAAAAGACATAAAAGCTCCTTGATTCGGGAAAGTAGCAACGCAAAGAACATACCAGCATACTTTAAGACGATTGTGCCAGACCAAAGTGAAATAAACATTGCCCTTCAAGAAGGAACTTTCGCATTTCATAGCGTGAGGCATTACCACAGTTTCAAGTCTATGGACTGTACTTCCAGCTTGATTAAGAAATTCACGTGTTCCAGAACAAAAGTCGAAGCCATTGTCAAACACGTGATTGCTCCCTGGGCGATTGCTGAAGCTGTAGAAGAAAGCAATACAGCTTCTTTTGTAACTATACTTCTAGATGCTTCAAATCACTGTAACACAAAATTACTACCAATTATTGTTCGCTACGTACATGTGAATGCCGAGAAAGCTGTGTCCATCCGTAATAAGATTGTGGACTTTGTTCAAATTACGGGGGAAACAGCTGAAATAATATACACGGCTTCATTTCAAACAATCAAGCATCTTGGTTTGGAGCATAAAGTGGTAGCGGTTTCAGCAGACAATACGAACACGAACTTTGGTGGTCTGAAGAGGAAAGGTTCAAACAATGTCCTCGCCAAAATGAAGGAAGGTTTGGGAAAGAATATTCTCTGCTTGGGGTATATCGCTCAAATGATACATAACAGTGCACATTCTGCAATAAATTCTATCCCTGTTGATGTTGAAGGACTTGTGGTAAAGGTTTTTGGTTATTTCCACATATTTACAGTGAGAGTAGAACATCTAAAAGAGTTTTGCGAGTTTGTAGGACAGGAGCACAAGAATATTCTTAGCTATAGCAATGTCAGGTGGCTTTCGCTGCTGCCAGCCATCAGAAGGATCTGTGAAAATTATGCTGCCTTGAAATCCTTCTTTCTGTCTGAGGAGAAATGCCCAGCCCTGCTGAAAAAGTGGTTCAGTGATCCTTGCACCTATTTGTGGATGAATTTTGTTGCCTCAACGCTGCCACTTTTCCATGATTCCGTACTCCAAGCCGAAGGAGAGGAAGTAACAGCAGTGGAATCTTGCATGATTCTCAACATTTTGATTCAGAAACTTCAGGCTAGGAGTGATGACAAGTTTATTCCCATCTCGGTGAGGAAACTTTTGCCATCTCTCGAAGAAGGTGGTTCCTGCACACAGGAAGAATTTCTCACCATATCAAAAGACTTCTACACTACTGCTGTTGAATACCTAACTGCTTTGAGCTCCCACTCTGAAGATATTAGGTGCATGGAGTGCATTTTGCTTCGGACTTCTCCGCAGAGAGAAAACTTTGAAGAGTGTCTCCAATATTTTTCATCAAGAGTAGGAGGAGTTGGTCTAAGTGAGGATCATTTATTTGATGAAATTTCTTCTTTGAAAGAATATGTATCAAAAGAAAAGATAACTAAATGGAATGAAGATGGCGCTGATGTGTGTTCAAGATGGAGTGACGTTTTCTCATTCTTCTCTCAGAAGATGATCCCCTATCCACAGCTACAGAAGTTGGTTCAACTCTGTCTCTGTCTACCAGGAAGCAATGCTGCAGTGGAGAGAGTGTATTCTTCCATGAACGTGATGTGGACACCTCAGAGATCAAGGCTTGATATTGACACTATCAAAGCTATGTTAGCGGTCCAAAGTAATTTTTCCATGGATTGCCAGGAATTTGCAACAAAGCTGGAGTCAAGAAGAGGTCTTCTCAGCAAGGTGCACTCCTCCGAACAATACAACTAGTTAGGAACACAGGTAACTCTTCAATTTCATTAATGTAGTTGTTTTAATGTATTATCTTAGTAATAAAGGCAGACTTCCTATCGAGCTGTCATTCCGACTGAAGTTGAAAAGTGTCCCCAGATTCATTGAAAAAAATCTAATAACCTTATGTTATGGAGCATATCAGCTGTCTCCAGCCACAAAAAAAAACGTTCTGCTCCTTGAACTTTACCCTTGGAAGTTAGGGGCACCAGTATCTTGAGAGCACTTGTCCCTTGCTGCCCTAGAGACAAGAAATCTAGAAATGGACGCACTTCATGTATAGTCCCCTTCCACACTGTTGGAGAGCAGGCTGGGCCCTCTGAGATCTGCAACCTGCATATTCCTACTGCTCTGAGTCTTTGGACAGTGACTGAGGAGATAAACCATGAAGGAGACATTGCTTCACTTAGGTAGTGTTTGCTTACTTTAACCGTTGCTTTGTGCTAGTGGTATTGTTAAAAAGTTGAGTTCAATCCAGTGCTTCTTAAACCTTTGGGAGTGAGGTCCATAATTTACATAGGAACATAGGAAGCTGCCGTATACTGAGTTAAGACCAGGAGTCAACAACTGAAGGCATAACCGGCCCCTGAGCTGCCTCCTTGGTGAGTCCCTGCACGCTGTGCTAAAGCAGTTCGGCGCAGGGACTCTTCTGCGGCTCTGGAAATCGCTTCTGCACATGCCCAGACGCCCCTTCTATTATTAGAATCATAGAGTTGGAAGAGACCCCAAGGGCCATCGAGTCCAACCCCCTGCCAAGCAGGAAACACCATCAGAGCACTCCTGACATATGGTTGTCAAGCCTCTGCTTAAAGACCTCCAAAGAAGGAGACTCCACCACACTCCTTGGCAGCAAATTCCACTGTCAAACAGCTCTTACTGTCAGGAAGTTCTTCCTCATGTTTAGGTGGAATCTTCTTTCTTGTAGTTTGGATCCATTGCTCCGTGTCCGCTTCTCTGGAGCAGCAGAAAACAGCCTTTCTCCCTCCTCTATGTGACATCCTTTGATATATTTGAACAGGGCTATCATATCACCCCTTAACCTCCTCTTCTCCAGGCTAAACATGCCCAGCTCCCTTAGCCGTTGCTCATAAGGCATCGTTTCCAGGCCTTTGACCATTTTGGTTGCCCTCCTCTGGACACGTTCCAGTTTGTCAGTGTCCTTCTTGAACTGTGGTGCCCAGAACTGGACACAGTACTCCAGGTGAGGTCTGTGTCCAGTTCTGGGCACCACAGTTCAAGAAGGAGTTATTATTAGTTATTGAACTTATAAGTATCCTGTTAGAGGCCACCTAGCAATATTTTTAAGAGCTTAAGTAAAAAAAAGTTATTATAAAAAGACATGCAATTCATAGAAATCAACATCTTTCCCCAATAACAGCAGCAAAAAGCTCTGGTGGCACAAGCAGCTAAGCTTTCTAGTCTATCTCCTCTCGCTGAAAAAGAAAATAAAAGACTCTTGCGTTCAAATTTAACACTGGAGAATTGCATATTATATATTCCATGTTTTAATTCACGTGTTGGCATTAGAGGGTATATTGCTTATATAAATAGAATTTAATAGGCAGGGGGTCGGTAACCAAGTCACTCCAAGAGCATCCACAACAGAAGTGCTGTGGGCCCGTCATGAATTTTCTTTAAACTCCCTAGAAATTGGGGGGGGGGGGAGGGGAATGACAGACACACACTCATTGTGTGACCAGCCCAGGAATACATTGGGAGTCCCAGTTTGAGAAGCAGCTCTCTTAACTCTTATACAATTTTGTTCTTCCCGTTCTAGTACACTTGAAAGTTCATTGCATGCTATTGGAATGGCCACATAATCCTGAAGTGGGTATGTACAGCAGTTTTGACTCTCAAGGTATTCATGAGAATGATTAATTTTTCCTATTTGCCTTTTGTGGGCCGGGGTGTGTCATCAAGACCACTGTGGGGTGTTGTCTTTATAAACGCCACTGTGAAAATAATACTGTACTCTTAGGTTTAGACTAAAAGTGCATTGAAATATGAAATGCTGTCTTGGGATAAGCAGTTCTGAAAGGGCATCAGCCGTGTTGGACTACAGTGCCCATTATTCCAGGCCATTGGCAATGTTGGCCTAGAGATTAGGCAGCTTTCTACAAATGCACTTGCTGTTCATCCTGCTGTCAACCCAATAGGGATATCTGGAGAGGTTGCGTAGGCCTTTGAGCTCTGTGATGTATAGTCCTCTTCCATGCCGTTGTAGAGCAAGCTGGGCTCTCGTGGTCTGCAACCGGCATATTCCTACTGCTTCTCTGAGTCTTCAGGCAGTGACTGAGGAGATAAACCATGAAGGAGACATGTGCTTGTTTGCTGCTTTGTGCATAAAACCTTATTACCGTATTTTTCGCCCTGTAGGACGCACTTTTCCCCCTCCAAAAATGAAGGGGAAATGTGTGTGCGTCCTATGGGTGGGCGAATACAGGCTTTCGCTGAAGCCTGGAGAGTGAGAGAGGTTGGTGCGCAGCCCCCAGAACAGGCAGCTCTCCACAAGCCGTGGGAGAGCTGCACGAAGTTGCACAGCTCTCCCACGGCTTTTGGAGAGCTGCCTGCACCCCGAAGCCTGGGGGCGCACTGAGCTCAGCGCCCCCCCAGGCTTCAGGCTTTGCACAGCTCTCCCATGGCTTGTGGAGAGCTGCCTGTTCTGGGGTCAGGGGAAGCTCGGGCTTCCCCCACCCCAGCCCCACGCCTGAGGGAAAAATAATTCCCCCCCCCTTTATTTCCCCCCCAAAAAAACTAGGTGCGCCCTATGGGCCGAAAAATACGGTAAATCTGGTAGGCTTCCTATTGGGGGATCTGATTGGCCACTTGGAGAACAGGATTCTGAATTGGCCGGGCATTTGGAACGATCCAACAGGGCTCTTGTGTTCAGTTTGTTCCTTGCTCTTTTTTTGAGTTTTCAGTACTATGGCACGAGGGGTGTGAAAAATCGAGGCACTTAATGGCCTTGTAAGAGGCATATGCACCAGAGTTTTATGTCATAATTGTGTTAATAAGCCTAAGCTTATGGTTCCCGGTTGGAAGAACCTATGGGAGCCAGAGATATTTCGAGTCTTACTGTTAATATTATGTTTTCATCCTTACCTATGCAAGTGTTATAAAGAGCACACTTGGGCTTGTTCAAGTTGGTCCTTGCATGTTCTGCCCTGTTTAGGGAAACTTTTAACATTTAACAGACTACTGTCTTTTAATACTTTGTTGAAAGCCGCCCAGAGTGGCTGGGAAAACCCAACCAGATGGGTGGGATATAAATAATAATAAATTATTATTATTATTATTATTATTATTATTATTATTATTATTATTACTACTACTACTATTAATTATTATTTCAATGTTTGTGCAGTGACTAGTTTGAAGCCTTTACATAGGGGTCTGATTTTTATTTATTTTTACACTGAGGTCCTGCCTTTTATTGGTGCGTGCTTGATTGATTTTCCTCCCTCTATTTTTTTTCATTCCTTTCTCCACAAAGTCTCAAAGTGACTTACAAGGTCTGTACAAGACAAAAAAGCCTTAAAATCTGTTTTTATTTACACACACACACACATATATTTATATATATGCATGCTGATTTTATGTTCAGGAAGCTGAGAACCAAAAACAGCCTGTTGTATGTTTTTGTTTTTATTTATTAGGCCGTTGTAAATGGAAGAAGAATAAACTGGGGGGAAAGAGCTGGAGAAGATGCTGGAAATGTGGTCTTGTGAAAGCATCAGCTATTTAAGTGTAGGTCAGAAGAGAACAGAACAGTCCTGGAGAAATGGCTACCTTTGGTCTCCAGTATGCCTTCGAGACTACAATTCCCATCACCCCTGGTTGCCGACCCTGCTGGCAGGATTTGGAAGGTCCCAACATCGACAGGGCACTATGATGGCCTTCTCTGGCAGCAACATGGTGGAAGAAAAGCTGCAATGCTACGGATACTAATATGAGCAGGAAATATCTCCAAAGCTTTAATGTGAAGAATTATCATCTTGCTTTCCCCCCTGATTAGCAGCTGCTGCTGCCGTAGTAGTAACAAACCAGCAAGATATGTGACCCACTGCTTGTGGGCTCTGAGCAAAGGCGGTTGAGAGAAATAGTTGAATGGGGACAAAGATAACAGTCCAAAACCAAATTAACCGGTTGGGATCAAGCTGTTTTCTGCATTTGCAAAATTTGACAGCTGGCCATTGGTAGAACATTAAAGGTAAAGGGACCCCTGACCATTAGGTCCAGTCGTTGCCGACTCTGGGGTTGCGGCACTCATCTTGCTTTATTGGCTGAGGGAGCCGGCGTGCAGCTTCCGGGTCATGTGGCCAGCATGACTAAGCCACTTCTGGCAAACCAGAGCAGCGCACGGAAATGCCGTTTACCTTCCCGCCGGAGTGGTACCTATTTATCTGCTTGCACTTGGACGTGCTTTTGAACTGCTAGGTTGGCAGGAGCAGGGACCGAGCAACGGGAGCTCACCCCATCGTGGGGATTCGAACCGCCGACCTTCTGATCGGCAATCCTAGGCTCTGTAGTTTAGCCCACAGCACCACCTGCGTCCCATTGGTAGAACATTGGGCGAGTTTTAATTCAGTTCTGTTTTAGATGCGAAACATGTGTTTATTTCATCACACTTAACTGCTAGCATTGCAGTTACCATGTTTCCCCTTCTGAAAAGCGTTGTTTAAAGATGTATGTATATATATATATATTTGGAAAAGTAATTGTTTACGTTACTCTGTTTTGATGTTTCATTTGCCTTCAGAAGTATAGGTTACACCCGAGCAGAGCAGCTTGTAAAATTCTGAAGGCTTGGAAAGAATTGCCAAGGACCACATGAAAAAACTGCAAATTGAACAGGAAGGGGGGCTGGACGGGCAAACCATGTTTTTGTTGGCACTTCCCAAACACTTTGAAGTGTTTCCGTTTAAATGAATTAGTAAACTAAACTAGAAATAAGCTTCTCAGCAGATGGAGCTCTATGACGTTTACAGGAAGGGGGGACCCTTTTGTTACTGAAATGACAGGGGGGGGGCACATAGTCCTGTCCTCAGGCTTGAAAACTAAATAAGTCAAGACACCCAGCAGAAGGGATGTCGCGGAAGAAAGTAGAGGAAGAATAGCTTTTAACAATGCCCAAAGGCTTGAGATGTCGACAGGCAATCGTGTCTTGTATTTAGACAAAGCTGCAGCAACTGTCCCAGCAGCCCTTCACCCCTCTGCTGATGGAAAGGGCAGACAGAGCATGGTTGCCTTCAGCCCTGCAGTCCCAGAGCAAGTGGTGACTGGAACCTCTTTGTTTACTCTGACACACATGATGAACTCAGTGGGAACAGCTGCTGAGGAGCAGAACTGCCCCCTCTCTCTGCTTTGTCATATTTGTGATGGGCTCGGGCTTGGAACCAGAGGAGTCTCAGTCTGCACCGGATCCTTTGCCTCCGGCATCACCTGAACCAAGTCTGGGGCCTGATCCTGAAGAGTCCCAGTCTGCACAGGTTCCCCTGCAACAAGCACCAGCTGGGCCGAGTCAGGGGCCTGAGCCTGCCCTGGCTCCAGATGTGGGGGTTCCCTCGTTGCCTCCAGCTGGGCCATCACTTACAGCTGCTCCACTACCGTTAGGTCAGGGGAGGGTGAGGCGGCCTCTGGGTCTAGTAACCCACTGATGTCTCCGGAGCTGCAGAAACTAAGGTCTGAGAGAAGGAGAGACCTGAGAGAGAAGGAGAGACCTGAGTACTCGCAGAAGGAGTGCTCACCATTCTGAAAAATTGCTATTGCGCAAACACACTAATGATGGGGGGCCTGCAGTAACCCAGGCTTTGGGTTTATTATTAACTGCCTCCTTTGGCAATCTTCACAAAGCTCTAGCCAAATGGTTGCCATCAATTTGATTTGAATTAATTTTATAATGAAATGATTTTAGACTGTTGTATTATTTTATTGTTGTTAGCCTCCCTGAGCCCGGCTTCGGCTGGGGAGGGCGGGGTTTAAATAAAATTTATTATTTATTCCTTGCAACTGCCTGACCCCTACTCTGACAGGGGAGCATCAGGAAGTTGGCCATGGTGGCAAGGACTGTGTTGGCCAACTGCTCTTTGGAGCTTCAACTAGGACATCTTCTAAGCGAGGGAGGAAGTTAGGGAAGAGCAGCTTGCTCCTCTGAGTAGCTGAGGACATAATGCTCCCTTGCAAGGAACAGGCAGTGCCTTCCGCCCCGGACCGAAAGGAGGGGGGAACTGGTCCGTCTCGATGGATCCCAGTCCTGCTCTGCTCCTTCGGAAGCACCTTGCTTGCACTCCAGTTGTAGTGATCGCGGGACACTATCTACCCCCCTCAACCAGTCCTCCCAGCAGAACCTGGCAGGGAGAGGGAGAGTTCGCTAGGTGTTCCAAGGCACAAGCCAAAAGCTGCCACACCTCCTTTTCTGGGTCACCCTCGAATGGGGTCCAATGAGGAGAACCCCCCTTCAATATTTACTGGGTTGCCCAGTCCTGTGTCACTGTACCATGACGCAGACAGAAATTCAACAGGTAGGTGTCCAAATGGCCAGGCACCATTTATCTTCTCCGGGCAAACGGCACAGAAGACAAAAGGCAAAAAGTCCTTTTCTAACTTTATTGAAAAGGCCACTCAAAAAGTAAAGGCTTGCACATTTCTTGAAAGGTTACAAACAGAAAATAAAAACGTTGTACAATATAACTAACTAAAAACCATACACAACGAAACAGTTCAAAGCACAGCGGGTAGTCAAAAGTCCCTTTACTGGTTGAACGCCTTCAGGTGCAAACACCAGGGCAAGATGTTCTGCAATTTGTATCTGAATTCCCCAAACCTTTAGCCTTGAAAAATCCCACGTGGAGTACGGGTTTAGGGCCCAATCATTTCTTTAGGTGAATTGCCAATTTACCAATGACTGTATGATGAGGCAATATCTCCTGATGGTCAGGAGAGCAGCACAGCTGAACTTTATACTCAAGAGGCCTTGAGATCAAAAGACTCCCGCCTTGTTCCCAGACTTCTCTGACACCAGAGGCTCTTGAGCTGTAAATTATTTGATAGCCTCCTGACCTTTTCACACCCAATCCACATTCCAGCTGCCAGGATCTGTAAATCAGATAACATCTCATCCTGCCCAGAGCCAGGATGCAATTTGAATCACACTTCTAGAGACAGGGAGATTTATATTTTAAAAGACCAGACATCCATTCCCTAGAACGCCACAGTTTTAACTCTCCCACAATGCCTTACTCCTGCATGAGCCAGCATTTAACATACCAAGGTTTCCCAACTTCACTAGACCAGTTGTGGCTGGAGTTCAATGCGCCTGCATGGCCACCCCAGCCCCTCTTCCCATCACCCTCCTCACGGCGCAGGCACCCTGCGATGGGTGAGACTTTGGGCACAACAACGTTATGCTAGTGCCCCTTTGCCAGTGTCACCAACTGGACTCATCCACTCAGCCCCCGACTGGGCTAGGCGAGCTGGGTAGCACTTCCAGAGACCACCTTCTGCACAGGAACAGGTCAAAGTGCTGTGGACTCACAGCTTAGAGTTGTGAGCACCGGATTCACTTCCACAAGACAGTCGTCGCACAGCAGAGTATAGCAGAGCATAAACAACTCTGAGAGCAGCTCTGTAGGATATCTTCTTTTATTCTAACCACAACTATAATGCACAACTATATACAGAGCTAAATGAGGTCTAAACGAAAATGCTGAACTGCACGGAGTGTCTGCAGCTGCTCTTAGCAACAACCTTATCTAAACACATGATCTCTCTCAGACTCTTTGATGTGAGGCTGGAGCGGAATAAGTAGAGAGCAGAAACCGCCCCTCCTCTTTGGAGAATCAGCAGAGAACATCAGCAGATGCTTGGATATGGGAGGGGTGAAATCTCCTCAACAAGGCGTTGGTGATGGCCGTTGCATGGAGGCAGCTGCAGCATGGCGGTGGACACTGAGGAGAGGGGAGAATGGACCTGTTTAAAGAAACAGGTTTAGAGAACCAACAGTGTGCATGCACACGAAAGCTCATACCAAGAACTAACTTAGTTGGTCTTTAAGGTGCTACTGGAAGGAATTTTTTTTGTTTCAACAGCTTCTGGGTCTCTCTTGAGGAGGGTGTGAAATGTCACCTAGTTTGTTCGCATCCAGAATATCTTCGGAACACACATAGCACGTTTGTCATAAAAGACCACAGTCTCAGCCTTTCGTCTGTGAGAAGCTTATGTCAAGTGCTATCCTCTTCATTTTCGAAGTTGAGCAGTTAAGCAAACACTCTGCTCCTTGCACAAGTGTGTGCATACAGAGTGAGAGATAGAAAAACATATACAAAGCAACAATGGATGTGAGGGGTTGAAATGGTTGTAAAAATATGTTGGTGGTTCAGGAAACCCTCTCAGGCTCCTCAGTGGTCGGAAGGATGGGTGAACCCCAACCAAGGAGAAGTGAAGCAAAGGCACTTAAAGCAATGGTCGTTTATTCTGTTGCAACCGGTTCCCTATACAAGCAGCAACAGGAGCAGGAGGAGGAAGCCCTATGCAAGGCAAATCTGGATTTCATACACCCCTAGGATTGGGGGGTGGGGTGTCCTAAATGCCACGGATCCATCATTTTGCAAGGTGAGGGGAGTTGCATTGGTGTGGGTGCAAGAAGGTGTAAGGCTTGCGGGCAAATTCATTTCTCCAACCCACGGAGAACCCACACTGATTGTAAGGTGGGAGAAGCAAGGTTATATAGTGACATCTATATAGTGACATTTTATTTGCCAGCACTTGTCCCATCACCTCCTGGCAAACAGAAGGGGAAGAAATGGAGGCAGTGAGAGATTTTACTTTCCTGGGCTCCGTGATCACTGCAGATGGTGACAGCAGCCACGAAATTAAGACGCCTGCTCCTTGGGAGAAAAGCAATGACAAACCTAGACAGCATCTTAAAAAGTAGAGACATCACCTTGCCAACAAAGGTCCGTATAGTAAAAGCTATGGTTTTCCCAGTAGTGATGTATGGAAGTGAAAGCTGGACCATAAAGGCTGATCGCCAAAGAATTGATGCTTTTGAATTTTGGTGCTGGAGGAGACTCCTAAGAGTCCCATGGACTGCAAGAAGATCCAACCTATCCATTCTTAAGGAAATCAGATATGAGTGCTCACTGGAAGGACAGATCCTGAAGCTGAGGCTCCAATACTTTGGCCACCTCATGAGAAGAGAAGACTCCCTGGAAAAGACCCTGATGTTGGGAAAGATGGAGGGCACAAGGAGAAGGGGACAACAGAGGACGAGATGGCGGGACAGTGTTCTTGAAGCTACCAGCATGAGTTTGACCAAACTGTGGGAGGCAGTGGAAGACAGGAGTGCCTGGCGTGCTCTGGTCCAGGGGGTCACAAAGAGTCGGACACGACTAAACAACAACAAAGGATACTAGATACAGTGGTACCTCGGGTTAAGAACCTTATTCGTTCCGGAGCTCCGTTCTTAACCTGAAACTGTTCTTCACCTGAGGTCCCTCTGTAGCTAATGGGGCCTCCCGCTGCCGCCTCAAAATTTCTGTTCTCATCCTGAAGCAAAGTTATTAACCTGAGGTACTATTTCTGGGTAAGCGGAGTCTGTAAGCTGAAGCATCTGTAACCTGAAGCATCTGTAACCTGAGGTTCCACTGTATCTAAAGTTTATCTGATATACAGTGGAACCTGGGTTTTTGAGTGTCTAGGAAGCCGAAAGTTTTGGTTTTCGAATGCTGAAAACCTGGAAGTAATTGCTTCCATTTTCGAACGTGCCTCGGACGTTGAACAGCTTCCGCTGTGTGTTTTTCCATTTTTTTCTTTTGTGCCTCAGTTTTTGAATGTCTTCCAGAGCGGATTATAGTTCTACATGGTGATACTAATAGTTATATGTAAGTTTATCTAGGGCTTCCACGTATCACAAGAAGGTTTGTCTTTATTTGGGAAAGTAGCAAATATTAAAAGGAAAATGCTTTAATAGGAGGAAAAAGTAAGAGAGTAACGCCATAGCAAATGGGGTCAGGAAGAGGCAGGTGCGGTTTGAAGGCAGTGTTTGGCCTCAGAGTTCAGGTCTCGGTCCTTTCAAGGTGCAGTTTACACCAAAGTAAAGCCAGGCTGGTGCCCGGAGAGTTTGCTGCACAGCCTCTCCCCCTCCGGGCCTTTCGTGCTCCTCCTGCTCCTGTTTCCGAGGGAGGGAGCAGCTCAGAAGCCAGTCCAGGGGGTCCCCCAAATAAGACCCCCCTCCGGGTGCAGGCCGTGCCCGGGGCTCCGGCTTCGCGGGGGGAGAGAGGCGGGAGCGCCCGGCTCGCCAAGGGTTAAAAGGAATTGAGCTGCATTCCTAGAGAGGACAGGAAATAAAGGAGGGACGAGGTCCTCCCGAACAAAAGCTCCTCCCTCTCCCTGCAAGAGGGGGAAGGCGGCTTTCGTCTCCTCTGCAGGAGCTGCCTCAGTTTCCCTTCAGGGACCTGGTGAGTTTCCTCTCTTTTCTGCCTTAGGGTGCATTGGGGAGAAGTGGGGCGGATCCATGGGGAGCCTGCTCGTCTCCTGCAGGGGGATCCCCAAGCCAGGGATAAGAGGTTCTGCCCCCCTTCCTCTCTGCAAAACCAGGGAGGCTGCAAGTAGCAGGAGGTCTGCAAGTAATCTTCTTCCTTAGCATCAAGACGCTACTTGCTCCTTTGGGGAGGGGGGCACTGAGTCAGGAAGAAAAGGGCATGCAAAGGAACCCCGATGGGATTGAGGAAACAGTGAAACAGTCACGTTCATTAACCCAGGTGGCAGCCAGACGGACACATTTGGAGGTAGGAATGAATGAAGTCCTTCTATGTCACAGTGTGCAGTTAATAATAATAATTTATTTGTACCCCGCCCATCTGGCTGGATCTCCCCAGCCCCTCTGGGCCGCTTCCAACAAAGATTAAAAATAAATTAATATGTCACACATTAAAAACTTCCCTGAGCAGGACTACCTTCAGGTGTCTTCTAAATGTCAGGTAGTTGTTTATCTCTTTGACATCTGATGGGAGGGCTTTCCACAGGGCGGACGCCACTACTGAGAAGGCCCTCTGCCTTGTTCTCTGTAGCTTTGCCACTCGCAGTGAGGGAACCACCAGAAGGCCCTTGGAGCTGGACCTCCGCATTTGGGCAGAACGATGGGGGGATGGGGGTGGAGACACTCCTTCAGGTATACTAACCCATGGAACTTCCTCCCACAGGAGGAAGGGGCGGCCACCAAGCCAGATGGCTTTAGAAGAGAATGAGGCCAATTCAGGGAGGAGCAGAGGGCTAGCGATTTCTCCTGGCCTCCACAGTTGGAGGCAGCCATGCTTTTGAATGCCAGCTGCTGGGAAATGCAGGGGGAGAGAGTTATCCCTGGGCTCCAGCCCTGCTGGTGGGCTTCCCAGAAGAGGCGCCAGGTTGGCACCTGAAAGAGCAGGAGATTGGACTGTCTTCACCCAAAAGGAAAACACAGCCCAACCTGGTGATAACAGAATAAAGGATGCAAGGAGGGAGCTGCATGGACTGGGTAGGTACAGAGGAATGGTGAGGGGAACCAGCTGGGAACCTACAAGGGAAGGCGGTCTGGGCCAGGGGAGGGGTTGGGGGGAAATGATGAGTCGTCAGAGGGAGAAGCCTGGGAGGAGGAGGTGTCTGAAGCTGAAGAGGTAACAGGGCTTAGTGAGCGAGGGGAATCTGTGGCAGTGAGCAATCTAGATGCAGAGGCAGCAGATGAGGGAGGCCAAGACGTAAGGATGATTCCAGCCCTGCTCACAAGTTATTTGGCCCCACCCACTTGGCTCTCAGGTTGACCAGGTAAAGTTCTGGCCCTCAGAATAAGGAAAGAGGGACCCACCCCAGGAGTCTTGAGAATGTGGGAGATTGCAAGTGATGGAACATGAGGCAGAAGCAGGAAAGAAATGTGCCCTGACATTTGGGGGGTGGGAGGGACCCCCACTATAGCCAGGGGTCCCAGTTACACTTAGTACAGAGGACTCACTCATCCATTCTTCCTTCTTTCCTTCTTCTTCCTTCCTTTATTTTTTAAAGAAAGCTCAGTCTGAGTTGTGGTGCAATGCAGCCCTGGTTCCCAGCAAGACTCATCCACGCTTGTCCAGGAAACATTTCTATTTACCCGACTGTGTATCATTTTATATTTAAAAAATATATTTGCTTTTTAGGATTTGCTAAGTCCTCTCCTTAGGACAGACAGAATTTGGCAGAAGACATAGGGACTTCTTTTGATTTCGTGGAGAACAGAGATGGATGAGCAAGACTCAGCTGGGCGTGGAGCAGGAAGAGGCCATTCCATCGAAACTCTTGGCCATGGCGGAATCTGGAGAAAGTCTGTCCAAAGGATCCTGGGTGAGGAGGACACCCTCCGCTCAGATGTGCAGAGCCAGCAGCTCAGGCGGCTTTGCAACCAGGAGGCCAAAGGACCCCACGAGGTTTGCAACCGACTCTACCACCTTTGCCGTCAGTGGCTGAAACCAGAAACCCACATGAAAGCTGAGATGCTGGACCTGGTGATCTTGGAGAAGTTCCTTGCTGTCCTTCCACCAGAGATGGAGAGCTGGGTGAGGGAATGTGGAGTGGAGACCAGTTCCCAGGCGGTGGCGCTGGCCGAAGGTTTCCTCCTGAGTCAGGCAGAGGAGAGAAAGCAGGCCGAGCAGCAGGTGAGAGAGACTTTCCTCTGGATACTCCCAAGGGGCTCCAAACTTGAGAGTATCCCCCAATTCTCTACTAATTTTTTTGGAAAGCATCCGAGGATTGATATCCGATACCCCTAAAGTGTTTGTGTCTTTTGCCATTCCAGTTCTAATCTAATTCTTTTGAATGCTTGTTGCTCTTGCAGGGGAAGGATCAGTTTCCAGAAATGGGTCTGGATTCCTCTGAGGTAGAGAGAACTCTGTTGGACTCCAGAGTAATGCCACTGGGTAAGGAGGAGGGAGTTTTTTCTCCCCCATTTTATCACATTATGTTGTTTTTGAAACTAATCTGTGAATTATTCTCATCTTTTGGTGGAGGTCACAGGGGGCCAAGAGTCCAGCAAAAGGGAGATGTATTTTAGCACAACTAATATGTGAAATGGTTACTAACGTCCACATTTACTTGGCTACTCTTACTTTTTTGAAGGCCCACCTATAGTTTTCCTTCTGAGTGAAGCATGCACTTACCTTTTTCTCCCGTAGGATACCAAAGGATGCCAGCAAGACCTGTTTCTCCATCTTTTCTTGGTGGCGAAGGGAAAGCTGCCCCTGTGGAACCAGAGCAGGTAGGAGGAAGGAGCCGTGTGGGGAAAGAGGATGTCATGGACGGGTTGGACACAGAGGAAAGGTGGGAGGAACGGCCAAGGAAAGAAGGGTTGAATGCTAAAATAGGCTTCTAGGCAGTTTACACACCACACCAAACAGTGGCCAGGATTCACCCCATCAGTCGCACAATGGGGCTTTCCCCCTAACATCCCCCTGTCATTGCCCCCCCCCCCCCGTGCACCTTGATGTTGTCTATAGGGCATCAGGAGGGTCCTCCCCACCCGGCAAGAACAGCACACAGAGAAAGAAGGGGATCCTTCCATGTGGCAAATGGGGATGTGTCCATAATGAAATGTGCAGAAGAAAAATCCCATTAAAACATAACATCAGAGCAAAGTGTAACAGTTCACCTTGATGTTTTCTAAGAGGACAACCTTTTTCGTTTTCTTTTAGGGTCCAGTGTGCTTTGAAGATGTAGCTGTCCATTTCACAGACGAGGAGTGGGCGTTGCTAGATCCCGACCAGAGAGCTCTGCACAAGGAAGTCATGGAGGAGAATCGTGGGATCTTGGACTCTCTCGGTAAGGCTTCCTCTTGAATCATCCTATCTCCTTTGAAATTCAAGAAATATCTCTATGGGTGGGGCCTCTGATTTTTCGATGGAGCTCAACAGCACCACTCACAGCCCCTGGGATTCTAACACTCCCACAGAAAACATTGGATGGAAGAGTATTGACTGTTTTCCCTGTGAATATTCTTCCTCCAGTTCTGCCTTTTCAAAGCATGAAACCCAGCCAGATGGGCGGGTTATAAATAATAAAATTATTACAATTATCATCAACATCATCATCATGCCTAACCCCTCCAAGATGGCTCCCCTTTTGCTCTTGAAGGGCTGGCCTGTCTGCCGCCCCACAGCCTCCCATCAGGGCCCCTTCACCAGGGGCAGCAGCACAGGAAGGGCCTCAGGAAAACAGCCATGACTCCAGCCGGGCTGGGAACCATCTGGCCAGATGCAGAGGAGGAGGAGAACGAAGGATGACTCCTCTCCTTCCCCTCATAGGGCCAGGGCCGCCAGAGGCGTAGGGTGCTGAGCAGGGGGAAAGGAGCTCAGCTGAAGAGCCTCTGGGGGAGATCAGATACCCCTCCGTATTTTTCCCAGGCTCCTCTAAACTTCTTAAATGTAGGCTTCTAAGGGATTCAGGAAGTTCAAGTAGCTTCTGTCAGATTTTTTGTTTCCATTCTTGCTTCTTTCTGTCCTTGGTTGACTAAAGAGATGAGTGACATTGGAGATGACAAAGGTCCCATTATTGAGCCAAACAAAATCCATCCCAGAAAATAACCAGGCTTTTTGAATCTCAGGCAGTGAACCCTGCAGGAAGACCTCACATCTAAGTCCCTTCAGTTCTTCCTGGGTCACAAGCTTTAATTAGCACTGCTTCATAATTGGGGGTTCCATTGCTTCCTGAGGCTCCAATCTCCAATCTGTTTCTCTCTCAGTTGCAGGTGGTGATGAATTGGAGCTGAAGAACGAGGGAGACCACGATAAAATCCACCCAGTAGGGATGTCCGATTCAGAGTGCAGAGAGAACTTCAGTCAGAGCTCCCATTCCACTTCAAATCAAATAAATCACCTTCAGAAGAAATCCTATCAGTGCTTGGAATGTGGAAAGAGCTTTAGTCACAGAAACAAGTTCACTGTCCATCAGAGAATTCATACAGGGGAGAAACCCTTTCATTGCCAAGAGTGTGGAAAGAGCTTCAGTCAAAAGGGCAGTTTAACTACCCATCAGAGAATTCATACAGGGGAGAAACCTTATCACTGTTTGGAATGTGGAAAAAGCTTCAGTCAACAAGGTCAGCTTACTGTACATCAAAGAATTCATACAGGGGAGAAACCTTATCTGTGCTTGGAATGTGGAAAGAGCTTCACTTGGAAAATGAGTCTCGTTTCCCATCAAATAATT
Source organism: Podarcis melisellensis (assembly GCF_964234715.1). Taxonomy (NCBI): domain Eukaryota; kingdom Metazoa; phylum Chordata; class Lepidosauria; order Squamata; family Lacertidae; genus Podarcis; species Podarcis melisellensis. The sequence goes on from NC_138540.1 coordinate 86,052,485, forward strand.
CATACTGGAGATAAACCCTATCACTGCTTGGAATGTGGAAAGAGATTCAGAATAAAAAGCCATCTCACTGTCCATCAGAGAAGTCATACAGGGGAGAAACCTTATCAGTGCTTGGAATGTGGAAAGAGATTCAGAATAAAAAGCCAGATCGCTGTCCATCAGAGAATTCATACAGGGGAGAAGCCTTATCAATGCCTGCAATGTGGCAAGAGCTTCAGTCAGAGGAGCCAGCTCACTTCCCATCACATAATTCATTCCGGGGGGAAACCATATCAGTGCTTGCACTGTGGCAAGAATTTCACTTGGAAAACAAGTTTCACTGCCCATCAAAGAATTCATACTGGAAATAAACCCAATGACTGTTTGGAATGTGGAAAAAGCTTCAGTCACAAAGGCCATCTTACTGTACATCAAAGAATTCATACGGGGGAGAAACCTTATCACTGCTTGGAATGTGGAAAAAGCTTCAGTCAACAAGGCCAACTTACTTTACATCATAGAATCCATACAGGAGAGAAACCGTATCAGTGCTTGGAATGTGGAAAGAGCTTCAGTCAGAGCAGCCAACTCACTTCCCATCACAGAATTCATTCCGGGCTGAAACCATATCAGTGCTTAGATTGTGGAAAGAGCTTCACTTGGAAAATAAATTTCATTTCCCATCAAAGAATTCATACTGGAGATAAACCCTATCATTGCTTGGAATGTGGAAAAAGCTTCAGTCACCAAGGCCAGCTTATTGTACATCAAAGAATTCATACAGGGGAGAAACCCTATCAGTGCTTGGAATGTGGAAAGAGATTCAGAATAAAAAGCCAACTCACTGTCCATCAGAGAAGTCATACTGGGGAGAAACCCTATCAGTGCCAAGAGTGTGGCAAGAGATTCAGTAGCAGAAGCTACTTTACTGTCCATCAGAGAATCCATACAGGGGGGAAACCCTATCAGTGCTTGGAATGTGGAAAGAAATTCAGAATAAAAAGCCATCTCACTGTCCATCAGAGAAGTCATACTGGGGAGAAACCCTATCAGTGCTTGGAATGTGGCAAGAGCTTCGTTCGAAGTGGCCACCTCATGGACCATCAAACAATTCATACAGGAGAGACACCGCATCAGTGCAAAGAGTGTGGCAAGAGATTCAGTAGCAGAAGTCAGTTTACTGTCCATCAGAGAATTCATACAGGGGGAAAACCCCATCAATGCTTGGAATGCGGAAAGAGCTTTGTTCGAAGAGGCCACCTCATGGCCCATCAAACAATTCATACAGGAGAGACACCCCATCAGTGCTTGGAATGTGGCAAGGCCTTCAGAAGAAAGGGCACCTTAACTTCCCATCAGAGAATTCACAAAGGGGAAAAACCTTATCAGTGCTGGGAATGTGGAAAGAGCTTCAGGGAGAGAAACAAGCTCACTGTCCATCAGAGAATTCATACAGGGGAGAAACCCTATCAGTGCTAAGAGTGTGGAAAGAGCTTCAGTCAAAAGGGCAGTTTAACTTCCCATCAGAGAATTCATACAGGGGAGAAACCTTATCACTGCTTGGAATGTGGAAAGAAATTCATTGTGAAGGCCAAACTCATGATCCATCAAAGGATTCACAGTGAGGTGAAACTATTTCAGTGCCAATAATGTGGAAAGAGTTTCAGTCACAGGGCCCGTCTCACTTCCCATCAAAGAACTCACATTGATGGCAAATTATAGTAGTGGCTGTATACAATTTAATTTCAGGAGACTTTTGTTTGTATGAGGTGAGGATTGTAGCTGGGTTCTTTGCCTCCTCTGTTGCCCCCTAGTTATTTCTGCTACGTACCCAGAACTGTGACTTGTAAGTTCTTGGCCAAGGTGCTTAATGCCTTCTTCATAGTTTCTCTTGGCAGATCAAGAAGAGCAGGTGACAGCAAAGGTTGCCAGGTTTTTAGCTGGGAGAATTAGAATAAGAGACACTATTTGACTATTGACTCAAAACCCTACAATGTATTTTATATAACGGACTTTTAATTTTTATTCTTTGTATATCGTATTGTTGTTTTATTGGTATGGCAAGTGGCTGACACAAATAAAGATCTATTCATTCATTGAATATTTTCTTCATGTCATGCCTGGGGTGAGGGGTAAGAGTGATTTGGCAACACTGATGAGGTTGCTGTCCATGCTGAACTTTCCTAGGAAGGACTTGGTGTAAAAATTGTGATAGCTGATTGAATATTTGATATTATAGATTTTCATTCTGTTTGAAGTGTCCTAGTACTTATTGCATTTAGCCTTTTCAATAGAATATATTAGGCATGATTTTTGTATGCCTGCATTTTGTAATCCCCATGTCACCCTCTTGCACTGTGTAAAGCTGTGATGTGTACATTGCCTACCGCTTCCAGCCTTATCTGACCCTAGAAGGGCAAGTGATATTTGGAGAAAGAGGGAGGAGTTGAGCTAGCATCCGTGTGAGAACTCATATATCTCCTCAAAGGTCTTTGGCATCTATTGGTACCAGGGAAGTCAGATATGGGATTGAAATGTCAACAGTCCCATGGAAGTCCTGGTTGTCATGGGCATGGTGTCAAAGTGAGACATGTGAGACCCAAATGACGTGGTCACTCTGGGACACCGCAAGGTAATTTCAGAGGAGTCGATAGCCGCATGAAGCAACGCATCCTGTAACTTTACTTTGTGCAAGTGGAAGAGTGTTGTGGCATTTATGAGTCTTTCTGTGCTGTGTATATAATCTTTTTTCTAATATGCCTCCTGGCAGCCTTTTCGAACTAGCCGTTCTGCTGAACAGCTGATTAGCCAGGCTGTCCTATTGCAATAGTTTGAATAAACCAGCTCCCTGCAGGATGCTGAGATTGCTCTCATTCTATTGGTTCTGAGTTTTTGTTTCAGGTATTCCCTCCACTGGATCACGAACCTGTGATATAGAAGCAAATTCTGATCACACGGGCAATTCACATACTTTATATTTTCCTTTCTTCTGTGAGAAGCTTAAGTCAAGGATTCCCTTTCTGCTGTCCTCCGATCATTCACAATGGGCGTATGCCAAGAGGAAAGAATCGTATCCATGAGGAAGCAGAGTTCTTGGTTCATCTTACGCCAAAGGGAGCAAGAGATGGACAAGTTTGTTTGCTTTAGGGTCCTCCAGGGTATCCCTTCAAAGATGGAAGAAAGGAGATGAAGGGAAGAGCTAAGGGCAGAAATGAATCTCATTGCATTGTTCAATAAAATGTTGCATCCCAGGTACAAAGTTCCCATCCTCATTTCCGTCACTGATTGTGAGGCGAGGGAAGAAAGGTAGTGACATCTAAAGGATACTAGACAAATAAAGCTTCTTTGATATACAGCGGAACCTCAGTTTTTTAGCTTCTTTGAACCTGAATATTTTGGATTTCGAATGCCGAAAACCTGGAAGTAATTGCTTCTGTTTTCGAACGCGCCTTGGACGTTGAACATTTTCCGCTGCATTTTTTTCCATTTTTTCCTTTGCGCCTGAATTTTCGAATGTCTTCCGGAACGGATTGTAGTTCTACATGGTGATACAAATAGTTATATGTAAGTTTATCTTGAGCTTCCACATATCACATGAAGGGTTGTCTTTATTTGGGAAAATGTTGTTGTTGTTGTGTAGTCGTTTAGTCGTGTCCGACTCTTCTCATGAGGTGGCCAAAGTATTGGAGCCTCAGCTTCACGATCTGTCCTTCCAGTGAGCACTCAGGGCTAATTTCCTTAAGAATGGATGCGTTTGATCTTCTTGCAGTCCATGGGACTCTCAAGAGTCTCCTCCAACACCATAATTCAAAAGCATCCATTCTTCGGCGATCAGCCTTCTTGATGGTCCAGCTCTCACTTCCATATATCACTGCTGGGAAAACCATGGCTTTAACTATACGGACCTTTGTTGGCAAGGTGATGTCTCTGCTTTTTAAGATGCTATCTAGGTTTACCATCGCCTTTCTCCCAAGGAGCAGGCGTCTTTTAATTTCTTGACTGCTGTCACCATCTGCAGTGATCAGGGAGCCCAATAAAGTAAAATCTCTCACTGCCTCCATTTCTTCCCCTTCTATTTGCCAGGAGGTGATGGGACCAGTGGCCATGATCTTCGTTTTTTTAATGTTGAGTTTCAGACCATATTTTGCGCTCTCCTCTTTCACCCTCATTAAAAGGTTCTTTAATTCTTCCTCACTTTCTGCCATCAAGGTTGTGTCATCTGCATATCTGAGGTTGTTGATATTTCTTCCGTCAATCTTAATTCCGGCTTGGGATTCATCCAGCCCAGCCTTTTGCATGATGAATTCTGCATATAAGTTGAATAAGCAGGGAGACAATATACAGCCTTGCCATACTCCTTTCCCAATTTTGAACCAGTCAGTTGTTCCATATCCAGTTCTAACTGTAGCTTCTTGCCCTACATAGAGATTTCTCAGGAGACAGATGAGGTGATCAGGCACTCCCATTTCTTTAAGAACTTGCCATAGTTTGCTGTGGTCGACACAGTCAAAGGCTTTTGCATAGTCAATGAAGCAGAAGTAGATGTGTTTCTGGAACTCGCTAGCTTTCTCCATAATCCAGCGCATGTTTGCAATTTGGTCTCTGTTTCCTCTGCCACTTCGAAATCCAGCTTGCACTTCTGGGAGTTCTCGGTCCACATACTGCTTAAGCCTGCCTTGTATAATTTTAAGCATAACCTTGCTAGCGTGTGAAATGAGTGCAAAATATATGGGAAAATAGGAAATATTAAAAGGAAAGTGTGTTACTGTAGTGCCTCGGGTTACAAACACCTCAGGTTACAAGCACTTCAGGTTACAGACTGTACTAACCCGGAAGTAGTACCTCAGGTTAAGTACTTTACCTCAGGATGAGAACAGAAATCGCACGGCGGCAGCGGGAGGCCCCATTAGCTAAAGTGGTACCTCTGGTTAAGAATGGACTACCAGAACGAATTAAATTCGTAACCCGAGTTACCACTATATTAGGAAGAAAAAATAAGAGAGTAACGCGGAGGGAAATGGGTTTGGGAAGAGGCTGGTGCGGTTTTAAGGTCTCGGTCCTTTCAAGGTGCTCTTGGCATCAAAATGAGAGCCAGGCTGGTGGCGAGGAAAAGGCCCGCCAGGAGGATGTCCTTGCAGGACCTTTCGTGCTCCTCCTGCTCCTGTTTCCGAGGGAGGGAGCAGCTCAGAGGCCAGTCCAGAGGGTCCCCCAAATAAGGCCCCCCTCCGAGTGCAGGCCATGCCGGCTTTGCAGAGGGAGAGAGTGGGGAGCTGGGGCGCCTGGCTCGCCAAGGATTAAAACGAGCTGAGCTGGATTCCTAGAGAGGACAGGAAATAAAGGTAGGAGGTTCTCCCCCATCCCTTCCTGCAAGGGGGAGGAGGAGGGCTGTTGTCTCAGCTCCTTCTGGGATCCGGTGAGTCTCCTTCCTCTTCTGCTTAGGTTGGGTTGGGGAGATGGGGGAGTCCCCAGGGGGCGGGGCAGCCAGGAGGGTCCCCCAAGAAGAGAGAGAAGGGGGCCTGGGGGGCTCCGCTTTGCAAGGGTTCCAAGGACAGCGCAGAAGGCCAGCCACGGGGGCCAGGGAGTCATCCTTCTTAGGGACCCCCAAAGTCATCTAGCCGAACCCGCGGCAGCGCAGGAATCTCTTCCCCAACCTGGGGCTCGAACCCAAGACGTTGAGAGCAAAGGGACTCATGTTCTACTGTCGCAGGTTTTTCCCCGTTAACACTACCAACTGCCTTATTCAGATTTCTTTCTGCAATTCGCGTGGCTCCTCCTGAGCTCCTCAGGGAGAGAGAGAGAGCGAATGTGAGCTTGGTTTGCTCCACCTTGCAAGGGTTAAAAGGCACTGAGATGCATTCCCAGAGAGGATAGGAAATAAAGGAGGGACGAGGTCCTCCCGAACAAAAGCTCCTCCCTCTCCCTGCAAGAGGGGGAAGGCGGCTTTCGTCTCCTCTGCAGGAGCTGCCTCAATTTCGCTTCAGGGACTTGGTGAGTTTCCTCTCTTTTCTGCCTTAGGGTGCATTGGGGAGATGTGGGGCGGGTCCATGGGGAGCCTGCTCAGCTCCTGCAGGGGGAGCCCCAAGCCAGGAATAAGAGGTTCTGTTCCCCTTCCTCTCTGCAAAACCAGGGAGGCTGCAAGTAGCAGGAGGCCTGCAACTAATCTTCCTTTGCATCAAGACGCTACTTGCTCCTTTGGGGGTGGGGGCTTGAGGCAGGAAGAAAAGGGCATGCAAAGGAACCCCGATGGGATTGAGGAAACAGTCACGTTCATTAATGCAGGTGGCAGCTAGACGGACACATTTGGAGGTAGAAATAAATGAAGTCCTTCCGTGTCGCAGTGTGCAGGTAGACCCATGGAACTCCCATCCACAGGAGAAAGGGATGGCCACCAAGCCAGCTGGCTTTAGAAGTGGATGAGGCCAATTCAGGGAGGAGTCGAGGCCTAGCGATGGCTCCTGGCCTCCACAGTTGGAGGCAGCCATGCAGGGGGAGAGAGTTATCCCTGGGCTCCAGCCCTGCTGGTGGGCTTCCCAGAAGAGTCCCCAGGTTGGCACCTCAGAGAACAGGAGATTGGACTGTCTTCACCCAAAAGGAAAACACAGCCCAACCTGGTGATAACAGAATAAAGGATGCAAGGAGGGAGCTGCATGGACTGGGTAGGTACAGAGGAATGGTGAGGGGAACCAGCTGGGAACCTGCAAGGGAAGGTGGTCTGGGCTAGGGGAGGGGTTTGGGGGCAATGATGAGTCGTCAGAGGGAGAAGCCTGGGAGGAGGAGGTGTCTGAAGCTGAAGAGGTAACAGGGCTTAGTGAGCGAGGGGAATCTGTGGCAGAGAGCAATCTAGATCCAGAGGCAGCAGATTCAGATGAGGGAGGCCAAGAGGTAGGGATGATTCTAGCTGGTCTCCCCTCCTCCTGTGACAAGCTCTCCCCCCCCCCATCATCATAATCAATTACTTGATGTTCACCCAAAATTCCCATGGCAGATTAAAACAGTATATCACAATATTAAGAAGAATATAAAATTGTTACTATCACAGAAATAAGAGAAATCCTATATCTCTCTTTTTTAAAAACACCGTCTTTTGGCCTCACCCACAAGTTATTTGGTCCCACCCACCTGTTCTTTGGCCAGGTGTAGCTCTGGTCCTCAGTTGGGTAGCCAGGTAAAGATCTGGCCCTCAGAATAAAGAAAGAGGGACCCACCCCAGGAGTCTTGAGAATGTGGGAGATTGCAAGTGCTGCAACATGAGGCAGAAGCAGGAAAAAAAATGTGGCCTGACATTTGGGGGTAGGAGGGACCCCCATATTGCCCTGGGTCAGATGACTCAATCATCCATTCTGACTTCTTCCTTCCTTCCTTCCTTCCTTTATTTTTTTAAAGAAAGCTCAGTCTGAGTTGTGTGCAGTCCAGTCCTGGTTCTTAACAAGACTCATCCACGTTTGCCAAGGGAATAGTTCTATTCAACTGACTGTGTACCAGATTTACTGGTATATCAGAAAAATATATTTGCTTCCTAGGATTTGCTAAAACCTTTCATTAGTACATACAGAATTTGGCAGAAGACGTATGGACTTCTTTCGATTTCCTGGAGGTGTCCTGAGAACAGAGATGGATGAGCAAGACTCAGCTGGGCCTGAAGCAGGAAGAGGCCATTCAATCCAAACTCTTAGCCATGGCGGAATGTGGGGAAAGTCTGTCCAAAGGATCCTGTATGAGGAGGACACCCTCCGCTCAGATGTGCAGAGCCAGCAGCTCAGGTGGCTTTGCTACCAGGAGGCCAAAGGACCCCGAGAGGTTTGCAACCGACTCTACCACCTTTGCCGTCAGTGGCTGAAACCAGAAACCCACACGAAAGCTGAGATGCTGGACCTGGTGATCTTGGAGCAGTTCCTGGCTGTCCTTCCAGCAGAGATGGAGAGCTGGGTGAGGGAATGTGGAGCGGAGACCAGTTCCCAGGCGGTGGCCCTGGCCGAAGGTTTCCTCCTGAGTCAGTCAGAGGAGAGAAAGCAGGCCGAGCAGCAGGTGAGAGAGACTTTCCTCTGGATACTCCCAAGGGGCTCCAAACTTGAGGGAATATCCCCCAATTCTCTACTAATTTTGTCATCCTTTTTTTGGAAAGGATCTGACGAATGATATCTGATACCCCTAAAGTGTGTGTGTCCTTTGCCATTCGAGTTCCAATCTAATAGTTTTGATTGCTTGGTGCTCTTGCAGGGGAAGGATCAGTTTCCAGAAATGGGTCCGGATTCCTCTGAGGTAGAGAGAACTCGGTTGGAGTCCAGAGTAAGGCCACTGGGTAAGGAGGAAGGACTTTTTTCTCCCCGTTTTGTCACATTATGTTGTTTTTGAAACTAATCCGTGAATTATTTTCATCTTTTGGTGGAGGTCACAGGGGGCCAAGAGTCCAGAGAAAGGGTAATGTATCTTAGCACATCTACTATGTGAAATGGTTACTAACGTCCACATTTACGTGGCTACTCTTACTTTTTGGAAGGCCCACCTATAGTTTTCCTTCTGAGTGAAGCATGCACTTACCTTTTTCTCCCGTAGGAGACCGAAGGATGCCAGCAAGACCTGTTTGTCCATCTTTTCTTGGTGGCGAAGGGGAAGCTGCCCCTGTGGAAGCAGAGCAGGTAGGAGGAAGGAGCCATGTGGGGAAAGAGGATGTCAAGGACGGGTTGGACACAGAGGAAAGGTGGGAGGAACCACCAAGGAAAGAAGGGTTGAATACTAATATAGGCTTCTAAGCAGTTTACACACCACACCAAACAGTGGCCAGGATTCACCCCATCAGTCGCACAATGGGGCTTTCCCCCTAACATCCCCCTGTCATTGCCCCCCTGTGCACCTTGATGTTGTCTAAGAGGACAACCTTTTTCGTTTACCTTTAGGGTCCATTGTGCTTTGAAGATGTAGCTGTGCGTTTCACAGACAAGGAGTGGGCGTTGCTGGATCCTGACCAGAGAGCTCTGCACAAGGAAGTCATGGAGGAGAATCATGGGATCTTGGACTCTCTCGGTAAGGCTTCCTCTTGGATCATCCTATCTCCTTTGAAATTCAAGAGATATCTCTATGGGTGGAGCCTCGGATTTTTCGATGTGGCTCAACAGCACCACCCACAGCACGTGGGATTCTAATACTCCCACAGAAAACATTGGATGGAAGAGTATTGACTGCTTTCCCTGTGAATATTCTTCCTCCAGTTCTGCCTTTTCAAAGCATGAAACCCAGCCAGATGCGTGGGTTATAAACAATAAAATTATATATAATTATCATCAACATCATCATCATGCCTATCTCCATCCAAGATGGCTACCCTTTTGCTCTTGAAGGGCTGGCCTGTCCGCAGCCCCACAGCCTCCTATCAGGGCCCCTTCACCAGGGGCAGCAGCACAGGAAGGGCCTCAGGAAAGCAGCCATGACTCCAGTAGGGCTGGGAACCACCTGGCCAGTTGCAGAGGAGGAGGAGAAGGAAGGCTGATCCCTCTCCTTCCCCTCATAGGGCCAGGGCCGCCAGAGGCGTAGGGTGCTGAGCAGGGGGAAAGGAGCTCAGCTGAAGAGCCTCTGGGGGAGATCAGATACCCCTCCATATTTTTCTCAGGCTCCTCTAAACTGCACAAGGCCTTCTTAAATGAAGCCTTCAAAGTGATTCAGGAAGTTCAAGTAGCTTCTGTCAGATTTTTTGTTTCTGTTCTTGCTTCTTTCTGTCATTAGTTGACTTAAGAGACAAGTGACAGTGGAGATGGCACAGATCCCCTGATTGGGCCAAACAAAATGCACCCCAGAAAATAACCAGGCTTTTTGAATCTCAGGCAGTGAACCCTGCAGGAAGACCTCACATCTAACTCCCTTCAGTTCTTCCTGAATCACAAACATTAATTAGCACTGCTTTGGGACTCCATTGCTTCCTGAGGCTCCAATGTATTTCTCTCTCAGTTGCAGGTGGTGATGAATTGGAGCTGAAGAACGAGGGAGACCACGACAAAAGCCACAGAGTGGAGAAGTCCTATCCATATTCAGAGTGCAGAGACAGCTTCAGTCAGAGCTCCCATTCCACTTCAAATCAAAGAACTCCCCTTGAGAAGAAACCCTATCAGTGCTTGGAATGTGGAAAGAGCTTCAGGGAGAAAAACAAGCTCACTGTCCACCAGAGAATTCATACAGGGGAGAAACCCTTTCATTGCCAAGAGTGTGGAAAGAGCTTCAGTCAAAAGAGCAGTTTAACTACCCATCAGAGAATTCATACAGGGGAGAAACCTTATCACTGCTTGGAATGTGGAAAGAGATTCATTGACAGAAGCCAGCTCACTGTCCATCAGAGGATTCATTTGAGGGAGAAACCTTATCGATGCTTTGAATGTGGAAAAAGCTTCAGTCAGAGCACCCAGCTCACTTTCCATCACATACTTCATTCCGGGGGGAAACCATATCACTGCTTGCAATGTGGAAAGACTTTCACTTGGAAAATAAGTCTCACTTCCCATCAGAAAATTCATACAGGTGAGAAATCCTATCAGTGCTTGAAATGTGGAAAGAGCTTCAGGGAGAGAAACAAGCTCACTGTCCATCAGATAATTCATACAGGGGAGAAACCTTATCAATGCCAAGAGTGTGGAAAGAGCTTCACTCAAAAGGGCAGTTTAAATTCCCATCAGAGAATTCATAGAGGAGAAAAACCTTATCACTGCTTGGAGTGTGGCAAGAGCTTCTTTCGAAGAAGCCAGCTCACTGTCCATCAGAGAATTCATATAGGGGGAGAACCCTATCAGTGTTTGGAATGTGGCAAGAGCTTCAAGGAGAGAAACACTCTAACTGTCCATCAGAGAATTCATACAGGGGAGAAACCTTATCAGTGCCAAGAGTGTGGAAAGAGCTTCACTCAAAAGGGCAGTTTAAATTCCCATCAGAGAATTCATACAGGGGAAAAACCATATCAGTGCTTGGAGTGTGGCAAGAGCTTCTTTCGAAGAGCCCAACTCATGGCCCATCAAAGAATTCATACAGGGGAGACACCCTATCAGTGCTTGGAATGTGGAAAGAGCTTCAGTCACCAAGGCCAGCTCACTGTCCATCAAAGAATTCATACAGGGGAAAAACCATATCAGTGCTTGGAATGTGGCAAGAGCTTCTCTCGAAGAGGCCAACTCATGGCCCATCAAACAGTTCATACTGGGGAGACACCCTATCAGTGCTTGGAATGTGGAAAGAGCTTCAGTCACCAAGGCCAGCTCAATGTCCATCAAAGAATTCATACAGGGGAGAAGCCATATCAGTGTTTTGAATGTGGAAAGAAATTCACCCAGAGCACCCATCTCACAATCCATCACAGAATTCATACAGGGGAGAAACCCTATCAGTGCTTGGAATGTGGAAAGAGCTTCAGAAAAAAGCGCAGTTTAACTTCCCATGAGAGAAGTCATACAAGGGGAAAAACCTATCAGTGCCAAGAGTGTGGGAAGAGCTTCAGAAAAAAGAACAATTTTACTTCCCATGAGAGAATTCATAAAGGGGAAAAACCCTATCAGTGCCAAGATTGTGGCAGGGGCTTCATTGACAGACGCTATTTCAGTGTCCATCAGAGGATTCATTCAGGGGAGAAACCCTACCAGTGCTTGGAATGTGGAAAGGGTTTCACTTGGAAAAGAAGTTTCACTTCCCATCAGAGAAGTCATACAGGGGATAAGCCATATCAGTGTTTCGAATGTGGAAAGACCTTCATTCAAAGAGGCCTTCTCAGTGTCCATCAAAGAATTCATACAGGGGAGAAGCCCTATCAGTGCTTGGAATGTGGAAAGAAATTCACCCAGAGCGCCCATCTCACAACCCATCACAAAATTCATACAGGGGAGAAACCCTATCAATGCTTGGAATGTGGAAAGAGATTTATTGAGAAGGCCAAACTCAGGATCCATCAAAGAATTCACAGCAAGAGAAAACTATTTTAGTGCCAAGAGCTTCAGTCACAGGGCCCGTCTCGCTTCCCATCAAAGAACTCACATTGGGGGCAAATTATAGTAGTGGCTGTATACAGATTAAGTTTAGGAGCCCTTAGTTTGTATGAGGTGAGAATTGCAGTTGGGTTCTTTGCCACATCTGGTGCCCCATAGTAATTCCTAAAATGTACCCAAGAACTGTGATTTGCAAGTTCTTGGCCAAGGTGTTTAATGCCTTCTTCACAGTTTCCTTTCTTTTGGCAGATCAAGATGAGCAGGTGACAGCAAAGGTTGCAATTTGGATTTGGTTGCAAACCTGGGACAATTAGAATAAGATCCACTATTTGACTATTGACTGAAAACCCTACAGTGCATTTTATATAATGGACTTTTTATTTTTATTCTTTGTATATCATATTGTTGTTTTATTGGTATGGCCGGGGGATGACGCAAATAAAGATTCATTCATTGAATATTTTCTTCACATCATTCCTGGGGTGAGGGATAAGAGTGATTTGGTGACACTGATGAGATGGCTGTCCATGCTGAACTTTCCTAGGAAGGACTTGGGGTAAAATTTGTGATAGTTGATTGAATATTAGATATTATAGATTTTGATTCTGTTCGAAGTGTCCTAGTACTTATTGCATTTAGCCTTTTCAATAGAATGTATTAGGCATGATTTTTGTATGCCTGCATTTTGTAATCCTCATGCCACCCTCCTGCACTGTGTAAAGCTGTGATGTGTACATTGCCTACCGTTACAGCCTTATCTGACCCTAGAAGGGCAGGTGATATTTGGAGAAAGAGGGAGGAGTTTAGCTAGCATCCGTGTGAGAACTCACATATCTCCTCAAAGGTCTTAGACATCTTTTGGTACCAGGGAAGTAAGATATGGGATTGAAATGTCAACAGTCCCATGCAAGTCCTGGTTGCCATGGGCATGGTGTCAAAGTGAGACATATGAGACCCAAATGACCTGGGCACTCTGGGACACCGCAAGGTTATTTCAGAGGAGTCGATATCTGCATGCAGCCATGCATCCCATGACCTGTAACTTTTCTTGATGCAAGTGGAAGAGTGTTGTGGCATTTTATGAGTCTTTGTGTGGTGTAGTGGTTAAGAGCGGTAGTCTCGTAATCTGGGGAACCGGGTTCACGTCTCCGCTCCTCCACATGCAGCTGCTGGGTGACCTTGAGCTAGTCACACTTCTCTGAAGTCTCTCAGCTTCACTCACCTCACAGAGTGTGTGTTGTGGGGGAGGAAGGGAAAGGAGAATGTTAGCCGCTTTGAGACTCCTGAAGGGGAGTGAAAGGCGGGATATCAAATCCAAACTCTTCTTCTTCTGTGTATATAATCTTTCTTCTAATATGCCTCCTGGCAGCCTTTTCGAACTAGCTGTTCTGCTGAACAGCAGGTTAGGAAGGCTGTCCTGTTGCAATAGTTTGAATAAACCAGCTCCCTGCAGGATGCTGAGATTGCTCTCATTCTATTGGTTCTGAGTTTTTCTTTCAAGTATTCCCTCCCCTGGGTCACGAACCGGTGATGTAGAAGCAAATTCTGATCACATGAGCAATTCACATACTTAACACTTTCCTTTCTTCTGTGAGAAGCTTAATAATAATAATAATAATATTTACTTATACCCTGCCCTCCCCAGCCAAGGCCGGGCTCAGAGTGGCTTACAAGCAAAAAAAAAAAGTTAAATGATTACAACTTAAAAACAAAATTAAAAAATACAACATTAAAATATTAAAATGTAGCCTCATCAAGGAAGGAGAAGGAAAAGAAAAAAGAAAGAGAGGGAGGGAATCAAATTGGCTCCAAGCCAAAGGCCAGGCAGAACAACTTAAGTCAAAGCTTAAGTCAAGGATTCCCTTTCTGCTGTCCTCCAATCACTCACAATGGGCGTATGCCAAGAGGAAAGAATTGTATTCATGAGGAAGCAGAGTTCTAGGTTCATCTTACGCCAAAGGGAGTTGGAAGCAAGAGAAGGACAAGTTTGTTTCCTTTAGGGTACTCCAGGGTATGCCTTCAAAGATGGAAGGAAGAAGATGAAGGGAAGAGCGAAGGGCAGAAATGTGTTTAAGAGGGAATAGAATCTCATTGCATTGTTTCAATTAAGTGTTGCATCCCAGGTACATCCTCATTTCCGTCGCTGATTGTGAGGCGGGAGAAGCAAGTTTATAAAGGATACTAAACAAAGCTTTTTTGATATACATCGGAAGTTCGGTTTTTTAGAGTCTTCGAAGCTGAACGTTTCGGTTTTCGAACGCCGAAAACCTGGAAGTAATTGCTTCTGTTTTCGAACACGCCTTGGACGTTGAACAGCTTCCGCTGCGTGTTTTTCCATTTTTTCTTTTGCGCCCGAGTTTTTGAATGTCTAACGGATTTTAGTTCTATATAGTGATACAAATAGTTATACAGTGGTGCCTCAGGTTACATATGCTTCAGGTTACAGACTCCGCTAGCCCAGAAATAGTACCTCGGGTTAAGAGCTTTGCTTCAGGATGAGAACAGAAATCGGGCTCTGGCAGCGCGGCAGCAGCAGGAGGCCCCATTAGCTAAAGTGGTGCTTCAGGTTAAGAACGGACCTCCGGAACGAATTAAGTACTTAACCCGAGGTACCACTGTATGTACGTTTATCTAGAGCTTTAACATATCACAAGAAGGGTTTTCTTTATTTGGGAAAATAGGAAATATTAAAAGGAAAATGCTTTACAGTGGTGCCTTGGGTTACAAACACCTCAGGTTACAGACTCCGCTAACGCGGAAGCAGTACCTCAGGTTAAGTAATTTACCTCAGGATGAGAACAGAAATCGCAGGGCGGCAGCGGGAGGCCCCATTAGCTAAAGTGGTGCCTCAGGTTAAGAAAGGTTTCAGGTTAAGAACGGACCTCCAGAAGGAATAAAGTTCGTAACCAGAGGTAGAACTGTATTAGGAAGAAAAACTAAGAGAGTAACGCCGAAGGAAATGGGGTTGGGAAGAGGCTGGTGCGGTTTTAAGGCCGTGTTTGGCCTCAGAGTTCAGGTCTCGGTCCTTTCAAGGTGCTGCTGGCATCAAAATGAGAGCCAGGCTGGTGGCGAGGAAAAGGCCCGCCAGGAGGATGTCCTTGCAGGACCTTTCGTGCTCCTCCTGCTCCTGTTTCCGAGGGAGGGAGCAGCTCAGGGTCCCCCAAATAAGCCCCCCCCCCTCCGGGTGCAGAACATGCCCGGGGCTCCGGCTTTGCAGAGGGAGAGAGGCGGGAGCTGGAGCGCCCGGAGCGCCAAGGGTTAAAAGGAGCGGAGCTGGATTCCTAGAGAGGACCGGAAATCAAAGGAGAGAGTTCTCCCCCATCCCTTCCTGCAAGGAGGAGGAGGAGGGCTGTTGTCTCAGCTCCTTCTGGGATCCGGTGAGTCTCTTCCTCTTCTGCTTAGGTTGTGTTGGGGAGATGGGGGAGTCCCCAGGGGGCAGGGCAGCCAGGAGGGTCCCCCAAGAAGAGAGAGAAGGGGGCCTGGGGGCTCCGCTTTGCAAGGGTTCCAAGGAGCAGCGCAGAAGGCCAGCCACGGGGGCCAGGGTGTCATCCTGCTTAGGGACCCCCAGAGTCATCTAGCCGAACCCGCGGCAGCGCAGGAATCTCTTGCCCAACCTGGGGCTCGAACCCAAGACCCTGAGATCAAAGGGACTCATGTTCTACTGTCGCAGGTTTTTCCCCGTTAACACTACCAACTGCCTTATTCAGATTTCTTTCTGCAATTCGCGTGGCTCCTCCTGAGCTCCTCAGGGAGAGACAGAGAGCGAATGTGAGCTTGGTTTGCTCCACCTTGCAAGGGTTAAAAGGCACTGAGATGCATTCCTAGAGAGCACTGGAAATAAGTGGGGATGCGGTCCTCCCGAGCAAAACACCCCAAAATAGCCTTTCCCACTTTCCTAGCTTCCTCCCTGCAAGAGGGGGAAGGTAGCTTTCGTCTCCTCTGCAGGAGCTGCCTCAGTTTCCCTTCTGGGACCTGGTGAGTCTCTTTTCTGCCTTAGGGTGCACTGGGGAGATGTGGGGCGGATCCATGGGGAGCCTGCTCGTCTCCTGCAGGGGGATCCCCAAGTCAGGGATAGGTGGTTCTGCCCCCCTTCCTCTCTGCAAAACCTGGGAGGCTGCAAGTAGCAGGAGGTCTGCAACTCTTCTTCCTTTGCATCAAGATGCGGCTAGCTCCTTTGAGGCGGGGGTGGGGAGGTGTCACTGAGTCAGGAAGAAAAGGGCATGCAAAGGAACCCCGATGGGATAGAGGAAACAATCACGTTCATTAACCCAGGTGGCAGCCAGATGGACACATTTGGAGGTAGAACTAAAACCTTGGCCTCTATGATAAACAAAGTCCTTCCTTGTCACAATGCACACTTAGACCCATGGAACTACCATCCACAGGTGGAAGGGATGGCCACCAAGCCAGACGGCTTGAGAAGAGAATGAGGCGAATTCAGGGAGGAGGAGAGGGCTAGTGGTGGCTCCTGGCCACACAGTTGGAGGCAGCCATGTTTCTCAATGCCAGCTGCTAGGACGTGCAGGGGGAGAGAGTTATCCCTGGGGTCCAGCCCTGCTGGTTGGCTTCCCAGAAGAGGCCCCAGGTTGGCCTAAGTCAGAACAGGAGGCTGGCTGTCTTCACCCAAAAGGTTAGCAGAGCCCAACCTGGTGATAACAGAATAAAGGATGCAAGGAGGGAGCTACATGGACTGGGTGGGCAGAGAGGAATGGTGAGGGGAACCAGCTGGGGAACCCGCAAGGGAAGGAGGCTCTGGGCCAGGGGAGGGGTTTGGTGGCAATGATGAGTGGTCAGAGGAAGGAGGAGGTGTTTGAAGAGGTAACGAGGCTTAGTGAGCGAGGGGAATCTGTGGCAGAGAGCAATCTAGATCCAGAGGCAGGAGATTCGGATGAGGGAGGCCAAAAGGTAGGGATGATTCTGGCTGGTGAAGAGGAATAGGGGTCTCCCCTCCTCCTGTGACAAGCCCCCCCCCCCCATCATAATAATCAGTTACTTGATGTTCACCCAGAATTCCCATGGCGGATTAAAACAATAAATCACAATATTAGGCAGACTATAAAATTATTACAGTCACAGAAAGAAGGCAAATCCTATCTCTCTTTTTTTAACACTGTCTCTCTCCCCCCCCCCACAAGTTATTTGGTCCCACCCACCTGTTCTTTGGCCAGGTGTAGCTCTGGTCCTCAGCTGGGTAGCCAGGTAAAGATCTGGCCCTCAGAATTAAGAAACAGGGACCCACCCCAGGAGTGCTGGAACATGAGGCAGAATCAAGAAATAAATGTGCCCTGACATTTGGGGGTGGGAGGGACCCCCACTATTGCCTTGTGTCCAGATGACTCACTCATCCATTTTGACTTTTTCCTTCTTCTTCCTTCCTTCCTTCCTTCCTTCCTTCCTTCCTTCCTTCCTTCCTTCCTTTATTTTTTAAAGTAAGCTCAGTCTGAGTTGTGGTGCAGTCCAGCCCTGGTTCCTAGCAAGACTCATCCACGCTTGCCCGGGGAATATTTCTATTTACCTGACTGTGTATCAGATTTACCGGTATATCAAAAAAAAAATTTGCTTTTTAGGATTTGCTAAAACCTCTCATTAGGACAGGCAGAACTTGGCAGAAGACCAGAGATGGAGAGATGGGTGAGAGAATGTGGAGCGGAGACCAGTTCCCAGGCGGTGTCGCTGGCCGAAGGTTTCCTCCTGAGTCAGGCAGAGGAGAGAAAGCAGGCAGAGCAGCAGGTGAGAGAGACTTTCCTCTGGATACTCCCAAGGGGCTCCAGAGTATACATGAGGGAATCCCCCAATTTGCCCAATCTTTTTTTGGAAAGCATCCGAGTAATGATATCTGATACCCCTAAAATGTTTGTGTCCTTTGCCATTCCAGTTCTAATCTAATAGTTTTGAATGCTTCTTGCTCCAGGTTCCAGAAATGGGTCTGGATTCTTCTGAGGTAGAGAGAACTCCGTTGGACTCCAGAGAGAGGCCACTGGGTAAGGAGGAAGGAGTTTTTTCTCCCCCGTTTTATCACATGTTGTGGATTTTGAAACTAATCTGTGAATTATTCTCATCTTTTGGTGGAGGTCACAGGGGGCCAAGAGCCCAGAGGAGGGGAGATGTATTTTGGCACAACTAATATGTGAAATGGTTACTAACGTCTACATTTACGTGGCTACTCTTACTTTTTGGAAGGCCCACCTGTAGTTTTCCTTCTGAGTGAAGCATGCAGCTTTTTCTCTCGTAGGAGACCGAACGATGCCAGCAAGACCTGTTTGTCCATCTTTTCTTGGTGGTGAAGGGGAAGCTGCCCCTGTGGAAGCAGAGCAGGTAGGAGGAAGGAGCCATGTGGGGAAAGAGGATGTCATGAACGGGTTGGACACAGAGGAAAGGTGGGAGGAACGGCCAAGGGAAGAAGGGTTGAATGCTAAAATAGGCTTCTAGGCAGTTTACACACCACACCAAACAGTGGCCAGGATTCACCCCATCAGTCGCACAATGGGGCTTTCCCCCTCTCATCCCCCTGTCATTGCCCCCCCTGTGCACCTTGATGTTGTCTATAGGGCATCAGGAGGGTCCTCCCCACCCGGCAAGAACAGCACACAGGGAAAGAAGGAAGGGGATCCTTCCATGTGCCAAATGGGAATGTGGCCATAATGAAATGTGCAGAAAAAGAATCCCATTTAAACATAACATCAGTTAAGAGGCAGAAGACAACAGATCAAAGTGTAACTGTTCACCTTGATGTTGTCTAAGAGGACAACCTTTTTCTTTTAGGGTCCATTATGCTTTGAAGATGTAGCTGTGCATTTCACAGACGAGGAGTGGGCGTTGCTGGATCCTGACCAGAGAGCTCTGCACAAGGAAGTCATGGAGGAGAATCGTGGGATCTTGGACTCTCTCGGTAAGGCTTCCTCTTGGATCATTCTATCTGCTTTGAAATTCGAGACATATCTCTATGGGTGGAGCCTCTAAATTTTCGATGGGGCTCAACAGCAGCACCCACAGCCCCTGGGATTATAACACTCCCACAGAAAACATTGGATGGAAGAGTATTGACTGCTTCCCCTGTGAATATTCTTCCTCCAGTTCGGCCTTTTCATTTTTTTTTTATAGAATATTTATTAAGATTTTTTATAGTAATGCAATAGAAATGAAAAAATAACAAAAATACAAAATAAAAATAGTTAAAAACACACAAATTTTCCATTGCTTATTTTCCTTTAGCTTATTTCCCGGACCTCCTCATACCTCCCTTTTTTGTATTCCACTTCAGATTGTTGGTTCAGCAAATTCTTACCATTAAATTTTTACCTGTTTCTAACCCTTTTTTTTTCATATTCTCTTAAAGCATTACAGCTGGAAACCACTTAATTTCTATCCAACATCCTTCTAACATTCATTAATTTTGCAATATTTCTGTAGATAGTCTTTAAATTTCTTCCAATCTTCTTCCACCGACTCTTCTCCCTGGTCTCGGATTCTGCCAGTCATTTCTGCCAATCCCATATAGTCCATCACCTTCGTCTGCCATTCTTCCAAAGTGGGTAGATCTTGTGTCTTCCAATACTTTGCAATGAGTATTCTTGCTGCTGTTGTAGCGTACATAAAAAAAAGTTCTATCCTTCTTTGACACCAATTGGTCGACAATGCCCAGAAGGAAGCCTCTGGTTTCTTCAGGAAGGTATATTTAAATACCTTTTTCATTTCATTATAGATCATTTCCTAGAAAGCCTTGATCCTTGGGCACGTCCACCAAAGGTGAAAGAATGTACCTTCAGTTTCTTTACATTTCCAACATTTATTATCGGGCAAATGATAGATTTTTGCAAGCTTGACTGGGGTCATGTACCACCTGTATATCATTTTCATAATATTCTCTCTTAAGGCATTACATGCCGTAAATTTCATACCTGTGGTCCACAACTGTTCTCAGTCAGCAAACATAATGTTATGTCCAACATCTTGTGCCCATTTAATCATAACAGATTTCACCGTTTCATCCTGAGTGTTCCATTTCAACAGCAACAGTTCTGTTTCTAATTTTGATTTTTCCACCTGGAAGCCAATTTTCTTGTCCAAATTATATGCCTCCATTATCTGATAACAATGAAGCCAATCTCGCACTTTGTTTTTTAGTTTCTCAAAACTCTGCAGTTTCAGTCTATCTCCCTCTTGTTCCAAAATTTCCCAATATTTCGGCCATTTGGCCTCCATATTGAGCTTTTTCTGGGCTTTTGCTTCCATTGGTGACAGCCACCTTGGGGTTTTATTTTCCAATAAGTCCTTATATCTTATCCAAACATTGAACAATGCTTTCCTGACAATATGGTTTTTAAATGCTTTATGTGCTTTAACCTTGTCGTACCACAAATATGCATGCCACCCAAAAACATTATTAAAACCTTCTAAATCCAAAATGTCTGTGTTCTCAAGGAGCAGCCAGTCTTTCAACCAGCAGAATGCTGCTGATTCATAGTAAAGTTTAAAGTCTGGCAGGGCAAATCCACCCCTTTCCTTTGCATCAGTTAATATCTTGAATTTTATTCTGGGCTTCTTGCCCTGCCAGACAAATCTAGAAATATCTTTCTGCCACTTCTTGAAACAGTCCATCTTGTCCACAATTTGCAGTGTTTGAAACAAAAACAACATTCTAGGCAATACATTCATCTTTATAGCTGCAATTCGACCCAACAAGGAAAGCTTCAAATTTGACCAATTTCTAAATCTTTTTTCACTTCCGTCCAGCATTTTGCATAATTATCTTTAAATAAGTTCCCATTTTTAGCTGTCATGTTAATCCCCAGGTATTTCACTTTCTTAACCACAGTCAGACCTGTCTCGTTCTGAAACCTCTCTCTTTCCATCGGTGTTAAATTTTTCTCTAAAACCTTAGTTTTTAACTTGTTCAGTTTAAATCCTGCCACTTGACCAAATTCTTGAATTAGTTCTAAAACCCTTTTAGTACTAGATTCTGGCTTCTGTAACGTCAATACTAAGTCATCTGCAAATGCTCTCAGTTTGTACTGTTTGGCTCCGACCTGTATACCTTTAACCAACTGGTCCCTTCTAATCATGTTCAGCAGAACCTCCAGGACCGATATAAAAAGCAATGGGGAAATTGGGCACCCCTGTCGTGTCCCTTTTTCTATCTTAAATTCTTCCGTCACTGCATTATTTACAATTAATTTAGCCTTTTGTTCAGAGTATATTGCACCTATACCATTTTCAAAGCCTTGGCCTACCCCCATCCCCTGTAGGTTCTTTTTCATAAAACTCCAGGAGATGTTGTCAAAAGCTTTCTCCGCGTCCACAAATATCAGAACTGCTTTAGTGTTTATATTAACTTCTAATTTTTCCAGGATATCAATTATGTTCCTCAAATTATCAGACAAATGTCTTCCTGGGAGAAAGCCCGCTTGGTCTTTATGAATCTCTTCCATCAATACATTTTTCAATCTCTTGGCCAAAATGTCAGCAAAATTTTTGTAATCCACAATAAGTAACGATATAGGGCGGTAGTTCTTAAGCTGATTCTTTTCAGTCTCTGTTTTCGGTATAAGTGTAATATTCGTCTCTTTCCACGACTCTGGTGCCCTTTTCCCTTCCAGAATTTCATTGCAGACTTCCTTCAAAGGTTGTAATAACCACTCTTTCAAAGATCTATAATATCTAGAAGTCAGCCCATCCGGTCCTGGAGATTTGCCCAATTGCATATTTTGAATGGCACCTTCTACTTCCTGTTCAGATATTTTATAGTTCAACATTAGTTTACTTTCTTGGGAGATTTTTTGTAATCCATTTGTCTTCAAAAATCGGTCTATGTCCATTTCTTTCTGTGGCCCTTGTGAGTATAATTGTTTAAAATATCTCTGGAAACAATTTCTAATCTCAATTGGATTATGTATGTTCTTTCCTTCCACTTCTAAATTTGTAATGGTATTTAATTTTTGTCTTTTTTTCATTTGCCAAGCCAGCAGTTTCCCACATTTATTAGCTGATTCAAATGTTTTTTGTCTCATTTGTTTAATTTTCCATTCTATGTCCTGATTCATCATTTCCATATATTGTACTTGAGATAATTTTATTTCTCTCAAAATCTCCTGCGACTTTGGTTTTGCTCTCAATTTCTTCTCACTTTCTTTTATTTTCTCCAAAATTTTATCTTTCTTCTCATTTTGACTTCTCTTCTTTATTGCAATCTGTTGTATCAAAAACCCTCTCATAACAGCTTTGCTTGCATCCCAGATTACTCTTTTTTCTACATTAGTATTCATATTTATTTCAAAATAATCTCTCAAAGTTTTTTGGGCCTTTTTATACACTTCTTCATCTCTAAATAAGGTGTCATTCATCCTCCATCTGAAGGAGCCAGTTGATATTTGCTTCATCTCCATCCTTACAGCATTATGGTCGGAGCAAGTTTTGGGGCAGATTTCCACTTTCTTTATCTTTGGTGCCATTCCTCTAGTTACCCATATTTGGTCAATTCTAGTCCATGTCATCTTGGCTTCAGAAAAGAAGGTTCCTTCTCTCCCCAAGGGGTTCTTTATTCTTCAAATGTCCAACACTGTATCTCTTTTGCAGAGCTAAGTCAAAAGTCCTCTGCTTACCGATAGGCTTTCCACTGAGCGGCTTTCCTTGTCTAGGGGCAGTCCGTTCCCAGGTTTTAGGCAGTAGATTTTAGCTTCCTTTTCCCTTTTTTTGCAGGTAAATACAACTCAAACCTTCCCCCCTCCTCTCCTGCGATCTGGAAGGGAGACCGCTTTCCTGATGTTAAGATTTAAGTCTTTTCCAAACGTCTTTCCAAGTTTCCGCTTTACAGTCTCTTTGCTTTGATCTGTTTACAAGAAGGGAAGGCAGACTTCCTGTTTATACCTTCCCGTTTAGGTATCGAATTAGCTTGTTCTTACTCCTTTTAAATTCAATTTAATCCTACTCAAGGGTAGTTGCTTTCAAAGTCCAATTGTCCCAGGAAAAAGTCAGCGCTCTCTGATAACGACTGTGCGGCTTCACTCCGCGGAAGAAGCAGTCGACTCTCAGCACCGCGCTGCTCACCCCCGTCCCGCTCCGGAGCCCTTAAAAGGGTCCCTTCGCAACTTGGGGGGCGTAAATGCTGCCCGCCGAGTCCCCACGTTCACAGGCTTCCCCCGCCTGTGATTTTTAAAGGGCCCCCACTTTGCCGCAGCGGTGACACCCGATCCCGCGGAGCTGATCCCTCCGAGACTCAGAGGGAATCTGCCATTAATCGATGGCACTGACCCGGAAGTCTCCCAGTTCGGCCTTTTCAAAGCATGAAACACAGACAGATGGGTGGGTAATAAATAATAAAATTATTACTATCATTATCATCATCATCATCATGCCTACCCCGCTCCAAGATGGCTCCCCTTTTGCTGTTGAAGGGCTGGCCTGTCTGCAGCCCCACAGCCTCCCATCAGGGCCCCTTCACCAGGGGCAGCAGCACAGGAAGGGCCTCAGGAAAGCAGCCATGACTCCAGCCGGGCTGAGAACCATCTGGCCAGATGCAGAGGAGATGCACAAGGCCTTCTTACATGTAGGCTTCTAAGGGATTCAGGAAGTTTAAGTAGCTTCTGTCAGATTTTTTGTTTCTGTTCTTGCTTCTTTCTGTCATTAGTTGACTTAAGAGACAAGTGACATTGGAGATGGCACAGATCCCCTGATTGGGCCAAACAAAATCCACCCCAGAAAATAACCAGGCTTTTTGAATCTCAGGCAGTGAACCCTGCAGGAAGACCTCACATCTAACTCCCTTCAGTTCTTCCTGAATCACAAACATTAATTAGCACTGCTTTGGGACTCCATTGCTTCCTGAGGCTCCAATGTATTTCTCTCTCAGTTGCAGGTGGTGATGAATTGGAGCTGAAGAACGAGGGAGACCACGACAAAAGCCACAGAGTGGAGAAGTCCTATCCATATTCAGAGTGCAGAGAGAGCTTCAGTCAGAGCTCCCATTCCACTTCAAATCAAAGAACTCCCCTTGAGAAGAAAGCCTATCAGTGCTTGGAATGTGGAAAGAGCTTCAGACATAGAAACAAGCTCACTGTCCACCAGAGAATTCATACAGGGGAGAAACCCTTTCATTGCCAAGAGTGTGGAAAGAGCTTCAGTCAAAAGAGCAGTTTAACTACCCATCAGAGAATTCATACAGGGGAGAAACCTTATCACTGCTTGGAATGTGGAAAGAGATTCATTGACAGAAGCCAGCTCACTGTCCATCAGAGGATTCATTTGAGGGAGAAACCTTATCGATGCTTTGAATGTGGAAAGAGCTTCAGTCAGAGCACCCAGCTCACTTTCCATCACATACTTCATTCCGGGGGGAAACCATATCACTGCTTGCAGTGTGGAAAGACTTTCACTTGGAAAATAAGTCTCACTTCCCATCAGAGAATTCATACAGGTGAGAAACCCTATCACTGCTTGGAATGTGGAAAGAGCTTCAGGGAGAGAAACAAGCTCACTGTCCATCAGATAATTCATACAGGGGAGAAACCTTATCAGTGCCAAGAGTGTGGAAAGAGCTTCACTCGAAAGGGCAGTTTAAATTCCCATCAGAGAATTCATAGAGGAGAAAAACCTTATCACTGCTTGGAGTGTGGCAAAAGCTACTTTGGAAGAAGCCAGCTCACTGTCCATCAGAGAATTCATATAGGGGGAGAACCCTATCAGTGTTTGGAATGTGGCAAGAGCTTCAGGGAGAGAAGCACTCTAACTGTCCATCAGAGAATTCATACAGGGGAGAAACCTTATCAGTGCCAAGAGTGTGGAAAGAGCTTCACTCAAAAGGGCAGTTTAAATTCCCATCAGAGAATTCATAGAGGGGAAAAACCTTATCACTGCTTGGAGTGTGGCAAGAGCTTCTTTCAAAGACGCCAGCTCACTGTCCATCAGAGAATTCATATAGGGGGAGAACCCTATCAGTGTTTGGAATGTGGCAAGAGCTTCAGGGAGAGAAGCAATCTAACTGTCCATCAGAGAATTCATACAGGGGAGAAACCTTATCAGTGCCAAGAGTGTGGAAAGAGCTTCAGTCAAAAGAGCAGTTTAAATTCCCATCAAAGAATTCATACAGGGGAAAAACCATATCAGTGTTTGGAATGTGGCAAGAGCTTCTCTCGAAGAGGCCAACTCATGGCCCATCAAAGAATTCATACAGGGGAGACACCCTATCAGTGCTTGGAATGTGGAAAGAGCTTCAGTCACCAAGGCCAGCTCAATGTCCATCAAAGAATTCATACAGGGGAGAAGCCATATCAGTGCTTCGAATGTGGAAAGAAATTCACCCAGACCACCAATCTCACAATCCATCACAGAATTCATACAGGGGAGAAACCCTATCAGTGCTTGGAATGTGGAAAGAAATTTATTATTAAGGCGAAACTCAGGATGCATCAAAGAATTCACAGCAAGAGAAAACTATTTTAGTGCCAAGAATGTGGGAAGGGCTTCAGTCACAGCGCCCGTCTCGCTTCCCATCAAAGAAGTCACATTGGGGGCAAATTATAGTAGTGGCTGTATACAGATTTAATTTTAGGAGCCCTTAGTTTGTATGAGGTGAGAATTGCAGTTGGGTTCTTTGCCACATCTGGTGCCCCATAGTAATTCCTACAACGTACCCAAGAACTGTGACTTTCAAGTTTTTGGCCAAGGTGTTTAATGCCTTCTTCACAGTTTCCTTTCTCTTGGCAGATCAAAATGAGCAGGAGACGTCAAAGGTTGCAATTTGAATTGGGTTGCAAAGCTGGGACGATTGACTCAAAACCCTACAGTGCATTTTATATAACGGACTTTTAATTTTTATTCTTTGTATATCGTATTGTTGTTTTATTGGTATGCCCAGGGGCTGACACAAAGATCTATTCATTCATTGAACATTTTCTTTGCGTCATGCCTGGGGTGAGAGATAAGAATGATTTGGTGACACTGATGAGATGGCTGTCCATGCTGAACTTTCCTCGGAAGGACATGGGGTAAAATTTGTCATAGTTGATTGAATATTAGGTATTATAGATTTTGATTCTGTTCGAAGTGTCCTAGTACTTATTGCATTTAGCCTTTTCGATAGAATGTATTAGGCATGATTTTTGTATGCCTGCATTTTGTAATCCCCATGCCACCCTCCTGCACTGTGTAAAGCTGTGATGTGTATATTGCCTACCGTTACAGCCTTATCTGACCCTAGAAGGGCAGGTGATGTTTAGAGAAAGAGGGAGGAGTTGAACTAGCATCCGTGTGAGAACTCACATATCTCCTCAAAGGTTTTCACATCTTTTGGTACCAGGGAAGTCAGATATGGGATTGAAATGTCAACAGTCCCATGCAAGTCCTGGTTGCCATGGGCATGGTGTCAAAGTGAGACATATGCGACCCAAATGACCTGGTCACTCTGGGACACCGCAAGGTACCGTATTTTTCGCACCATAGGACACACTTTTCCCCCTCCAAAAATGAAGGGGAAATGTGTGTGCGTCCTATGGTGCGAATGCAGGCTTTTGCTGAAGCCTGGAGAGAGAGGGGTTGGTGCGCACCGACCCTTCACGCTCTTCAGGCTTCGCACACCTCTCCGCAAGCAGCGGGAGCCCAGCGTTGGGCTCCCGCTGCTTGCGGAGAGTTGCCAGCATGCCGAAGCCTGCGCGCGCTGAGATCAGCGCGCCCAGGCTTCGCGGACCTCTCCACAAGCAGCGGGAGCGCTCCCACTGCTTGCGGAGACTTGCCTGCATGCCGAAGCCTGCGCGCACTGAGCTCAGTGCGCCCAGGCTTTGCGGACCTCTCCACAAGCAGTGGGAGCACTCCCGCTGCTTGCGGAGACTTGCCTGCATGCCGAAGCCTGCGCGCGCTGAGCTCAGTGCGCCCAGGTTTCGCGATCCTCTCCGCAAGGAGCGGGAGCGCTCCCACTGCTTGCGGAGACTTGCCTGCATGCCGAAGCCTGGGCGCGCTGAGCTCAGCGCGCCCAGGCTTCGCGGACCTCTCCGCAAGCAGTGGGAGCGCTCCCACGGCTTGCAGAGAGCTGCCTGTTTGGGGGCTGGGGTCGGGGGAAGCTCTAGCTTCCCCCGCCCCAGCCCCGCGCCTGGGGGAAAAATAATTTCCCCCCCAAAAAACTGGGTGCGCCCTATGGTCCGGTGCGCCCTATGGTGCGAAAAATACGGTAATTTCAGAGGAGTCGATATCCACATGAAGCCACGTATCCCATGACCTGTAACCTTTCTTGATGCAAGTGGAAGAGTGTTGTGGCATTTTATGAGTCTTTCTGTGCTTTGTATATAATCTTTCTTCTGATATGCCTCCTGGCAGCCTTTTCGAACTAGCCGTTCTGCTGAACAACTGGTTAGCCAGGCTGTCCTATTGAAATAGTTTGAATAAACCAGGTCCCTGCAGGATGCTGAGATTGCTCTCATTCTATTGGTTCTGAGTTTTTGTTTCAAGTATTCCCTCCCCTGGGTCACGAACCAGTGATGTAGAAGCAAATTCTGATCACATGAGCAATTCACATACTTAATACTTTCCTTTCTTCTGTGAGAAGCTTAAGTCAAGGATTCCCTTTCTGCTGTCCTCCGATCATTAACAATGGGCGTATGCCAAGAGGAAAGAATCGTATCCACGAGGAAGAAGAGTTCTTGGTTCATCTTACGCCAAAGGGAGCAAGAGATGGACAAGTTTGTTTGCTTTAGGGTCCTCCAGGGTATCCCTTCAAAGATGGAAGAAAGGAGATGAAGGGAAATGCTAAGGGCAGAAATGCGTTTTAAGAGGGAATAGAATCTCATTGCATTGTTTCAATAAAATGTTGCAACCCAGGTACAAAGTTCCCATCCTCATTTCCGTCGCTTTTTCTGAGGCGGGAGAAGCAAGTTTATATAGTGACATCTAAAGGATACTAAATAAAGATTATTTGATATACAGCAGAAGCTGGTTTTTTAGCATCTTTGAACCTGAATGTTTCAGTTTTCGAATGCCGAAAACCTGAAAGTATTGTAATTGCTTCTGTTTTCGAATGTGGACCTCTCCACAGACGCTGAACATCTTCCGCTGCGTGTTTTTCCATTTTTTCTTTTGCGCCTGAATTTTCGAATGTCTTCCGGAACGGATTGTAGTTCTACATGGTGATACAAATACTTAATATGTAAGTTTATCTTGAGCTTCCACATATCGCAAGAAGGGTTGTCTTTCTTTGGGAAAATAGGAAATATTAAAAGGAAAAGAAGGAGGTGAGGACAGGTGCCCCACCTAGGCCCGAAGTCACCCCCCCAAAAATCAGGCCTCAAAACTGTCCAAAATTCACTTTCTGTCTTCTAAAAATCCGCAGCTAAAGTTTTCCTCTGCTTTCTCACAAGATGCTGTTGCAAAGGCAAACGGTTACTTTTATCAGTACGAGAGAGCTTCAAAAGGCTAATGAATAGGCTCTGTCATTGCCAAGAATACTCAGGCCTGGGAACTGACTCTTATCTCATTCGGTTGTAACACATCTTGAACACGCTGAACACTCCTTGACCCCCTTGGCTTCTCATCCCCCTGTCCTGGGAAGGGCGCCAAGAGTCCAAAAGAGTCCCAAAACAGGAGCTTTCTGTTCATGCTCAGGGGAACTCATGGGGCAGGACTCCTGAGGAGGAGGAGAAAGGGGAGGGAGCTGAAGGGGAATATATGCTCTGTGCAAATGGCTGTGAACTCGTGCTTGTTTTCTTAATCTATCACACTTGCTACTTCTACCAGCCCGGATGGTAGAAATAAAGCTTTTTCTCTGAAACTATTCCTTGAGTGTCTGTTGACTCCCATTTCCCCCGTCCCGGGCGCAAAGCTCTTCTCACCAGAGGCTAGAAAGGCTACATTTCGCTTTATCGTGGGACCTCGGGTTACAAACACCTCAGGTTACAAACACTTCAGGTTACAGACTCCGCTAACCTGGAAGCAGTACCTCGGGTTAAGAAATTTACCTCAGGATGAGAACAGAAATCGCAGGGCGGCAGCGGGAGGCCCCATTAGCTAAAGTGGTACCTCAGGTTAAGAAAGGTTTCAGGTTAAGAACGGACCTCCAGAACGAATTAAGTTCGTAACCAGAGGTACCACTGTATTAGGAATGTTGCAGGAAAAATCCGAGGGCTCCCTTGGACAAAACAAAGACACCAACCAGGATAACTTGGAGCAAAACAGCAGCCTGTAGGCTTGGCCTTTATTGAACTGTTGCAACAGGGTATTCCCCTCACGTGCAGGAGAGAGGAAAGACCCCGAAGAATAGTGTGCAAGGTCTTATAAAAACTTTTGAAATTCCCCTCCTCTAGATCAAGCCCACCCCCAGAAACATCATGCATACATTACAGAAAGGAGGGGTTGTGGGAGGCATATATCACAGAAAGGAGGGGTTGTGGGAGGCATATATTACAGAAAGGAGGGGCTGAGGGAGGAGTTGGTGGTAACTTGAGTGTCTTGTCACCTGGCTGGTTCCTCCTTTCCCCCTCCCCTTCCAGGAATTTCTAGGAGACAAAGGGGATTTTGCAGTTTCCTGCCCCCTGAGGGAAGATCTGATCAGTGTCCTTTGTTTGAATCCACTCCCATATGCAGGTTCTTTGTGATCTTGATTGTCTTCTGTCTGGGATCATCAGGGTTGGCATGGGCAGGGCTCCTGTTTATGTGCTGAGACAGTGAAGGGATTTGGCTGACCAGGACTAAATCACCCCCCTTTGTTAGTTCTTGTCATATGGAGTAAAAATAAAAATGGAACAGTGCAAATCCAATGTATGGTTGATTTTCTATGAATTTATAACAGAAATGTGGCGTATGTAGTGTGTGAGTGTGAAGTTTATACAAACAGAATGATTGGGGTGGGGGGGTTCCTGCTACAGTTCCCCCCTTCGGAGATAAGATTGCAAAGGTGGTTACTTTGCAATCCTTTTCTCCGCACAATTTAAGGTGGTAAATATTAACCTGCTATTCTCCGTCCCAGATGCGTGTGTCCATGTGAACTTGAAAGGGACTTGGATGTCATGCTTCTTAAGGATATTTGTATAGAAATATAACAGTGTAACAGTGCACATAGTTAGACATAGGATATCGCGTAAAATTAAAATTTTGTTGCTCAGTTACTTGTGGTATTTTAGCACCTTGGAATAAATATTTCTCTCAATAGTGGCATATGCTTTACATTTAGCAGGAAGGTCCACTAATGACTGAAAAATGCAGTTTGCTTTGCCCCCCACCATTTTTGTATTCTCAGGTGTCAAAGTAGTTCTTCTGTGGTCTCACACCGGCCTGGTGTAACAGTCTTAGCAATCCCTGGTGAATCCCCTTAGGGCTTTCATATTGACCATGTTGCCTGGCACTCATCACAGCTGGCACAGGTTTGGGCACGTCAGGAGTGAAATGTCCTTGCCTGGCCATTCCATGGGATTTTATTATTATTGGCTATGGTCTTGCAATCATGGGAAGTTGCTGACTTGCACTTCAAGGACCAAAAAGCTACTTGCAGCCTGGATACACTTGCCCAATTCAAACTGAGTCCAATTTGAATTTATCTTGCCCCATGGTTCTCAACTTTTCAAACCAATCTGTTAAAAGAAAACCATTCTTAAAAGGGCACTTGTCCAAATAAGTCAATTTAACTCTATAAGGGATTATTCCTGCTAAACCAAAGCATATCCACCTTCATGTATCTTAGAAGCTTCTCCTTGGTAAAGTGAGTTTTTTAGCACATTTTTAAAATGGGTAGGGAAGTTGGCAGAGCGCCAGGTGAAACAACTAAATGTGGTTATAAATTTATCTAATTCTAGACATTGGACTACATAATAGCCTGATCTGTAAAAAAAGCATAAAATGTATGAGAATCCTCCACTGGGGTGTAAGGAATAAGACATTAAACATAAAAACAATTATACACAAAAATAGTCACAAAAATAGCCCCCCCCCATTTGTGGAAATAACACACTGTCAGACACATTTCAACATTCCTACACAATAACACATAATACAAAACAAACTAATTAAGTATCAGTTACATATCTTGAGACAATTGTGATATATATATATATATATATATATATATATATATATATATATATATATATTACGCATGTATCTTGAGGTTCAAAAGTCAGAAAATGTCCTTGTAATTCCAAATGTCCTTGTAATTCAACTCCACCCCCCTTTGTCAGCCCCACTTCCCCGGCAGTCTATATCCTTTGAAAGAGATAGCTGTGGCCATATTGAAAACTTTGATGTCTTCTGTTGTGGTGGCGAAGGTTTTCATTGGATCTGTAGTAACACACTTGTAGAAGTGATATCCTGTAAGGGCAGGGTGGACTTAAAAGACACAGTTAAAATAATAATAAAACACACACATACAATGACCTATGAGGAACCAAAAATAAATAAATGCTAAGACACACAATATTTAAGAAACCTGAAGTAACCTGTTTTGGCATTCTAATGTCCCAAATGAAAATAAAAGAGTGTTTCTTGATGTGACAACATCAGTCAGAATGTTAATAGCAAAATACTGGGAAATGACTTAATACCAAGAAAATGAATGGCAATTTAAAGTTGTGCAAGTACCTTGAAGTAGCCAAAATGAAAGAATTAATAAGAAATGATCAGGCAAAGGGTAAACAAATACCATTCCACAAACAATGTTAGGTTGTGCTTCGCTTAATTTCGTAGACATCATGGAAAAACTGATTAAATAAATGAAAAGAGATTATTTGTAACTTAAAGCGTCAAAGGCACGAAGAGATGGAAGTCACAAATACAGCAGGGATTCAGACATGTTTCACAGAACAGGAAAGAAAGTTGCTGTGGGAGAAAAGAAGGGACAAAAACCTTTGTTATTGGGGTTCACATATCCTGTTAAAAGGGAAAAAATTATTTCATGTGAGAAGCCTGTCAGGAAATGCTGTTCCTAAAATGCACACAAAGTCTGTGATTTAAATCCCTTGGGGGGGGGAGTGCTTTGAAATTTACCTGTGAAAAGAATTTGGCATGTTAATCATGTTAGGATTTGAAACTTGGCACACCTTTTGTCTTGCGAAGCCCCTGGAGCAAAGGACACATTAAGGGTGATTTCCCTCAGTGGCTCCAAGTTTTACATAAGGAAATTAGGATAAATTTCCCCCTTCAGCCCAAGCTCCTCTCACTCCCTACAGTTCCCCCTCCTTCCTCTCTCTATCTCTCTCCCCCCCTTTGTTGCTGCTTTTAGCCTCTGTGCATGTGCAGAGTTCATATCTCAGCAAACCTTTTATACTATTGAAAATCTTGAAACCTTTGGCTAAATTACCATTTGAAGGGTAAGGAGTAGATTTAAAAATACTGTTAGATTTTTTAAAAAAAAAACTAAAAAAGAGAAACTGAGCAATTAAAGTATTCAATAAAGTTAGCAATTGTAGCCCAAGCAAAAAGGACTGCTTCCTTTATGTACAGGAAAGGGCTATCATTTTGTGTGATTTCCCTCTGGTCATTCACGGAACAATGCCACGCCCTTATATATGGGGGAAAAAAATGGCCAGAGAGTCAGAATTTATAGGATTTTTTTAACATTCTCAGTCATTTCAGCCTTACCATTTGCAGACAAATTTTTTTCTGCCCTTTATTTACAGGATAAATGGTCAAGACTCATATGTATTTTATGTGCTTAAACTTTGAATTGACTTTGAAGTTTGATTTTTTTTAATAGTAGAGAAAATGATACACTGTAATCACTCAAATGCTTGAAATTACCAGTTTTGCTTCAAAACATCACGGATTTTACCTCTCACCTTTTTTAAGAAAAACAAAGAGCAAAGTTGGGCTGAATTTCAACTCATCACATGCTTGCAGACACATGGCCCTCCACACAGCCACAAATTGGGAGAGCTAAAAGGGACCCTTGGGTCATCTAGTCGAACCCTAAATACAGTGTTCATAGCAAGATTTCAAAGCAAGATTTGCACTACCAAAAGGACATATACATTTAAATACAGATTTTCAACTGGGAAAGGAAACATCTATGCTCCTATCATGTACTAAGGAAGAGGAAAATAAAAGTACCCAACTTTACACAGAACCCTTTTAGCAGATCTTGAGATAGTTTGAGTGAATTTGCTTCCTTCAAGTTCCTAGAGAAATTATCTTTAAAGGAAGATTGAAGTGAACATTTTTCCTAAGAGGGAGAGGATCTCTTATAAAACATAGTTAAAACAGCCATAGATTTGATTTAAAAGGAATACAAAATTGACAGTTTTTTTTTTTTCATGAACTTGCAGAGGAATAGTAAGGCTAATCTATGCCCCCCCCCTGCAGTTTCCTTTGAAGGAAGCTTACTTGGGAGTAAATTTACCTGGCCCAGAAGTAAGAAGGAGAAGGGAAAAAAAACCCTGAAAGAGACAGAATGAAACAAGGGGGCATTTTCTAAGAAAAGAGGCCAGGAAGTCTTATAGAGACTGATATCAGGACTGGACTCAGACAATTTTGCTGGCTATGGAAGCCTCTACATTTAATACCAATTTTAATACCAATTTTCTTAGAAAGAACACATTTTCATAGGCAGATGCTTAATGAAATACATACACTGCATTTTAGCTTGAGAGAGCAGTTGGCTCTACTAGGCTTTTGCAGCAGAAACATTAGTTTCTTCACAGCACATTTCAAAATACTGGAAAAAAAATACTGGAACACGGATATAAACTCATAAACTCAAATGTTGCAACATAACATTATCTACCATCAACTTAAAATCATACTCCTCACTCAAGCTACTCGGAGGAAGACTCCTTTGAGCCTCTCTCAAAGAACAAACATTTGCACACTTCATTCTAATGATTTTTTTTTTCAAAGAAAAAATATTTATTTATTTTTTTTGTCTTGTTTAAGATTGATAAGGCCCAACATGGCTTCCTTAGATTTAAAATTTTTGAAGCAAGCTTGCAATTTAAAACTATGTGCATTTAAGAACAGTCTGTGGATGCCGGAGCCAATGTAAACACAAACACTTTTAATATTCCAAATCTTTGAGTACATCTCTTATCCTTTTTTTATTTTCAAGAGAAAACTAAGATCCCTAATGTGTGGGCTCTCAGGCTGGGCTGTTATTATATCTACTGCCTTCTGAGCACCATTAAATTTACGGTTTCATGTTCTAGCTTTAGGTTATAGTTTAACACCACAAATTTGATGTGTTCAGCTCTCCCTAAGGGTTCAAACCCTGATTTTGTTGAAGGATCCCTGGGGTGGCCACTGTGCCCTGGGTTCCAGGTGGTGGGCCTAAGCCACCCACTAAAAGTTACAATGGTCTCGTACTTTGTACTTGGAAAGACCATTTTGCCCCTTTATTTTATTATTTTATTTTTTTTTTTCAATTGGAGATGACAAGCTGGAGGCGCATATTAGAATCCTCTCTGGGGCAAAAAGGCTTCATGGAAGCCTTGTTGCCAGGAGGAGTCCAGCTAGGGTGTTTAGTGAGCTCCCATTCTCTCATATGTTATTATTAGGCTTTTTCTTTTCTTTTCATTAACGAAGTACGCTAAAGACAGAAAGAGTGGACGCACACACACAAGGGAGGAGGGGCAATGGGAAAGAAAGGGGGGACAGAAAAGGATCCTTTCAGTACTCAAAGTACCCTTGACTAACACAATTCCTATTTATCTATAAACCACGAATTAATTTCTGGAAATCTCAAACCTGAACCTGAAACAAAACCACGGGTCTCTGCCCGGAACCTCAAACCACGGGTCTCTCTCTCTACCCGGAATTCCTTTACCTCAGCGCTGCTTCCTACGAGTGAGCTCAAACGTCTGCCACGGGACACCTTGGCCCGTCTGCCACGGGACACCTTGGCCCGAGAAAGTTCCAACCACGGGACACCTTGGCCCGTCTGCCACGGGACACCTTGGCCCGAGAAAGTTCCTGCATATATATATAATCCTAGTGTGGGGCCCCAATTCCCCCCTTTACCCTCCACGACAGCCTCCTGCCTAGCCATTGAGGCTAAGTTCGGAACCCCTACTGGACGCTTGCGCAGTGCAATGCCAGATTAAGGCCCGAGAAAATGAAGGTTTGGAAAGGAAACAAACAACCTTGCGTTCTGACGTACCCGGGTCATCCCTAACAAAGGTCGCCAGGCAGCAGGGGCAGCTTTGTTTGCATTTTAGACAAGAAAGGAGAGAGAGAGAGAGAGAGAGAGAGAAAAGGCTTGGATGGACCCCTCTGGACGACTCCGAAAGAGGGATGTCAGAGAAAACAGTAAAGAGTCACGCTTTCCCGGACTTAATGCCAAGACGGAAAACGGGGGAGAAAAGGGATAGAGAGATTAAGACGTTCCTGGACGACCCCGAGAGGGAACGTCGGAAAACAGTAAAAGTACCACAATTTCCCCGGTCATGTCCCGCGTAAGAAATTGGGGGAGAGAAGGGAAAGGATTTGACGTTCCTGGACGACCCCGAGAGGGAACGTCAGACAGTAAAGTTCCGCGACCTCCCTGGCCACTTTCCGAAAGGGGAGAATCGGGGGAGAAAAGGGGAGAGTTTAAGACGTTCCTGGACGACCCCGGGAGGGAACGTCAGAAATGAAAGAAGGAAAGTCTGGCTGTCGTGGGGACGCTGCTTCTCCACCCCCCTCCCAATGTATTTACTTCAAACCATACTCACATTTGAAGATGTCCCCCGCGGATCCCGGGATCCTTTCTTTTTAGCCGGCTTGACCTCGCCTTTGCTCCCCCTGGTTAGGCTTTTGGTGACGATTGATTACCGCCCGCAAAGAGGAAGCAGGGAGAGGAAGAAGGATCCCTGGGCTAAGGTTGCCCAGTGGCGCCCGATCCCCTCTGTCTCCCCTCTCACCTTTGCAGGAGAACCAAGTGTCCCTGAGAATGGTCGCCAACTGTTGCAGGAAAAATCCGAGGGCTCCCTTGGACAAAACAAAGACACCAACCAGGATAACTTGGAGCAAAACAGCAGCCTGTAGGCTTGGCCTTTATTGAACTGTTGCAACAGGGTATTCCCCTCACGTGCAGGAGAGAGGAAAGACCCCGAAGAATAGTGTGCAAGGTCTTATAAAAACTTTTGAAATTCCCCTCCTCTAGATCAAGCCCACCCCCAGAAACATCATGCATACATTACAGAAAGGAGGGGTTGTGGGAGGCATATATCACAGAAAGGAGGGGTTGTGGGAGGCATATATTACAGAAAGGAGGGGCTGAGGGAGGAGTTGGTGGTAACTTGAGTGTCTTGTCACCTGGCTGGTTCCTCCTTTCCCCCTCCCCTTCCAGGAATTTCTAGGAGACAAAGGGGATTTTGCAGTTTCCTGCCCCCTGAGGGAAGATCTGATCAGTGTCCTTTGTTTGAATCCACTCCCATATGCAGGTTCTTTGTGATCTTGATTGTCTTCTGTCTGGGATCATCAGGGTTGGCATGGGCAGGGCTCCTGTTTATGTGCTGAGACAGTGAAGGGATTTGGCTGACCAGGACTAAATCACCCCCCTTTGTTAGTTCTTGTCATATGGAGTAAAAATAAAAATGGAACAGTGCAAATCCAATGTATGGTTGATTTTCTATGAATTTATAACAGAAATGTGGCGTATGTAGTGTGTGAGTGTGAAGTTTATACAAACAGAATGATTGGGGTGGGGGGGTTCCTGCTACAGTTAGAAAAACTAAGAGAGTAACGCCGAAGGAAATGGGGTTGGGAAGAGGCTGGTGCGGTTTTAAGGCCGTGTTTGGCCTCAGAGTTCAGGTCTCGGTCCTTTCAAGGTGCTGCTGGCATCAAAATGAGAGCCAGGCTGGGGGCGAGGAAAAGGCCCGCCAGGAGGATGTCCTTGCAGTGCCTTTCGTGCTCCTCCTGCTCCTGTTTCCGAGGGAGGGAGCAGCTCAGGGTCCCCCAAATAAGGCCCCCCCCTCCGGGTGCAGAACATGCCCGGGGCTCCGGCTTTGCAGAGGGAGAGAGGCGGGAGCTGGAGCGCCCGGAGCGCCAAGGGTTAAAAGGAGCGGAGCCGGATTCCTAGAGAGGACCGGAAATCAAAGGAGAGAGTTCTCCCCCATCCCTTCCTGCAAGGAGGAGGAGGAGGGCTGTTGTCTCAGCTCCTTCTGGGATCCGGTGAGTCTCTTTCTCTTCTGCTTAGGTTGTGTTGGGGAGATGGGGGAGTCCCCAGGGGGCGGGGCAGCCAGGAGGGTCCCCCAAGAAGAGAGAGAAGGGGGCCTGGGGGGCTCCGCTTTGCAAGGGTTCCAAGGAGCAGCGCAGAAGGCCAGCCACGGGGGCCAGGGACGCATCCTTCTTAGGGACCCCCAGAGTCATCTAGCCGAACCCGCGGCAGCGCAGGAATCTCTTCCCCAACCTGGGGCTCGAACCCAAGACCCTGAGATCAAAGAGACTCATGTTCTACCAACTGAGCTCCCCTGCCTTATTCGGGTTTATTTCTGCAATTCGCGTAGCTCCTCAGAGAGGGAAAATGTGAGCTTGGTTTGCTCCACCTTGCAAAGGTTAAAAGCAACTGAGATTAATATTCCTAGAGAAGACAGAAAAATAAGGTGGAGATGCGGTCCTCCGGAGCAAAAGCCCCTCCCACTTTCCCAGCTTCCTCCCTGCAAGTGGGGGAATGTGGTTTTCGTCTCTGCAGGAGCTGCCTCAGTTTCCCTTCAGGGACCTGGTGAGTTTCCTCTCTTTTCTGCCTTAGGGTGCACTGGGGAAAAGTGGGGCGGGTCCATGGGGAGCCTGCTCGTCTCCTGCAGGGGGGTCCCCAAGCCAGGGATAAGAGGTTCTGCCCCCCTTCCTCTCTGCAAAACCAGGGAGGCTGCAAGTAGCAGGTCTGCAACTCTCGTTTTCCTTTGCATCAAGATGCGGCTAGCTCCTTTGAGGCGGGGATGGGGAGGTGTCACTGAGTCAGGAAGAAAAGGGCATGCAAAGGAACCCCGATGGGATTGAGGAAACAGTCACGTTCATTAACCCAGGTGGCAGCCAGGTGGACACATTTGGAGGTAGGAATAAAACCTTGGGCTCTGTGATAAATAAAGTCCTTCCTTGTCACAATGCACACTTAGACCCATGGAACTGCCATCCACATGAGGAAGGGATGGCCACCAAGCCAGAGGGCATGAGAAGAGGATGAGGCCAATTCAGGGAGGAGTAGAGGTCTAGTGGTGGCTCCTGGCCCCACAGTTGGAGGCAGCCATGCTTCTGAATGCCAGCTGCTGGGAAGTGCAGGGGGAGAGAGTTATCCCTGGGCTCCAGCCCTGCTGGTGGGCTTCCCAGAAGAGGCGCCAGGTTGGCCTCAGTGAGAACAGGAGGCTGGACTGTCTTCACCCAAAAGGTTAGCAGAGCCCAACCTGGTGATAACAGAATAAAGAATGCAAGGAGGGAGCTGCATGGACTGGGTGGGCAGAGAGGAATGGTGAGGGGAACCAGCTGGGGAACCCGCAAGGGAA
This sequence comes from Podarcis melisellensis, assembly GCF_964234715.1. NCBI lineage: Eukaryota > Metazoa > Chordata > Lepidosauria > Squamata > Lacertidae > Podarcis > Podarcis melisellensis. The sequence continues at coordinate 86,090,787 of NC_138540.1, forward strand.
GGAGGCTCTGGGCCAGGCGAGGGGTTTGGGGACAATGATGAGTGGTCAGAGGGAGGAGGAGTTGTCTGAAGAGGTAACGGGGCTTAGTGAGCGAGGGGAATCTGTGGCAGAGAGCAATCTAGATCCAGAGGCAGGAGATTCGGATGAGGGAGGCCAAAAGGTAGGGATGATTCTGGCTGGTGAAGAGGAATAGGGGTCTCCCCTCCTCCTGTGACAAGCTCCCCCCCATCATTATAATCAGTAACTTGATGTTCACCCAGAATTCCCATGGCGGATTAAAACAATAAATCACAATATTAGGCAGAGTATAAAATTATTACAGTCACAGAAAGAAGGCAAATCCTGTATCTCTCTTTTTTAAACACTGTCCTTTGGCCCCCCACACAAGTTATTTGGTCCCACCCACCTGTTCTTTGGCCAGGTGAAGTTCTGGCCCTCAGAATAAAGAAAGAGGGACCCACCCCAGGAGTTTTGAGAATGTGGGAGACTGCAAGTGCTGGAACGTGAGGCAGCGCGAACGGCAATGGCTGCCAGCTCCTGAACGGGAGAGGGTAGCTCCGTTGAAACGGGTCGCCCGCTACGGCGAAGCGGGGGCCCATCCAGAAAAACCACGGGCAGCAGAAGCCTGTGGTCCTGAGACCCGGCGGGCGCCAAAAGCAGCCCCTAAAACGACGAAGGGACCCCGTAAGGGGCTCCGGACCGCGGAGGGGGTAGCGGCGCTGTGGGTCGTTGCGCGATCAACGGAGCGAAGCCGCGTCGCTGTTGCCGGTGAGCGCTGACCTTTCTTCTTGAAACTGCTAACTTTGGAAAGCAACAACCCGTGAGTAATTTGGACACTATACTTCTAAAGCCTCTAAAAATTGTGAATTTGGCTGAAAGCGGAGTGACGAAAAACAGGAAGTCCGTCTTCCGCTGACACTGAACTTGAAAGTAAAGAGCAGGAGGAGTGGAGACAAAGAGTAATTTTTTGCATTGACTGATCTGGCATCTATTTAAACTGTTGTTTCTGGCTGATTTAAAGACTTTAAGTGGCTGTTTTTTGGACCTTCATTGAGACAAGGGTACCTGTCTTCTGTTGATCTATTGGATTACAAATAAGAGTAAGAAACCCAGGTACTGGAGCTGCCTGAGTAACTGAGCAGTCAGCCTGCAAGCTTTGGATACTTTGAATCTGAACTTTGGAACATACTGAGTTTGAATTTGTTACTTTGAAACACTTGTGGTCTAAGCACTTTTGGAAACAATGTTTGGCTTTAAGTTTTAACTCTGCTAAAACTTATCTTTGTGAAGATCTTTGGAGATCAATTCAGACTTACTAACTTCAATTGGATTGGACTTCCTCCCCAAAGACATTCTAAGCTCCACCTAGAGGATTTTTGGATTTACAGCAGTGACTTTGTTTTACTTTCTCTTTCCCGGCCTCCTGTTTGAGTGTTACCATCTGGGCTCTTACTTTCTCATGGGAACAATTCAGTTTGACCTTGGCTTTTAGATAACTTTGGAATGAGTGGAACAAGAAAAAGGGGAAGAACCAGACAAACAACGTTAACTTTACCGACAGTCTCACAGCGTAGATCATCTGTGCCTGCCTTGCCTACTACTTTGCCTCCTGAGGCAGAAGCGGCCTCCCTGCTACAATCAGGGGAGGGAGAAACTGAGGAATTACAATTGGAAGATATGGCCTCAGGAGCAAGTGGCACTATTTTGGAGAAAATTTTTGAAAAATTGGAGGCTCTGGACAGAAAGGCTGACCAGCAATCAGCTAAAATTGACTTAAACACAGAAAGTTTAAATAGACTAACTGGACAAGTTGCACAGAATGTTCAATCTATTGGAGAATTGAAGGAGGCTGTAGGTGAAAATCGGAAACTGGCGGAAGACACTAGCCAAAGATTGGGACAGCTTGAAAAAGAAGTAAGACCACTCAGCAAACAAGTAGGAGAACACCAGATCTATTTTTCCATGACAGAACTTCGGAACAGGGAGGCCAATTTAAGGATACGCTCAATTCCAGAAGTGGAAGAAGGTAACTTAACTGAGTTCCTTACCAAGGAATTTTCCAAGTTTTGGAACTTAGAAGAAAAAGACTTTAAAATACTATCTGCTTTTAGGCTTGGAAGACTTATAAAGAAGGAGAAGCCCAGAGACTGTTTGATAATATTGAGATCAAAGGAGGAAAGGGACAAGATTCTAGGCCTGCACTACGGAAAGTCACTGGATATTTTGGACAAAAGAATTGAAATTTATAAGGATATTCCTAAACAGCTGTTGGATCTTCGAGCAGACTACTCGGAATTAGTAAAACTGCTAAGGAGCAACTCAATCATCTTCAGGTGGGAGTTTCCCCAAGGGTTGTCGTTTACTTTCAGAGGGAGGAAGATTAAAATTAGAACGCCGGAGGATAGAGACAAGTTTTTGGTGGCACACGGAGAAGATCTTCATAAGGGACTTGGATTACCCCCAGGGCCTGAACCTCCGGGGGTTCCTGCACCCTCGGACCCCCAAAAATCTGACAATAAGGTACCCCCACAGCAAGAATAACCAGATATATTCAGGATGTCTCTGCAACTTTTGAGCTGGAACATAAATGGCTGTAACATTCCAGGAAAAAGGAGAAAAATCTTTCACATTTTAAAAAAGGAACATTTGGACATTATTTGCTTACAGGAAACACATGTGACCAGGCTCCACAGAAAAGTGTTAATAAATAAAAGACTTGGTCAGGAATTTATATCTTCGGATACAGTTAAAAAGAGAGGTGTGGTAATTTATGCAAAAGAGAGCCTTTCACCTAAATTTCTGTTTAAAGATGAGCATGGAAGAATTTTGGCGATAGAAATACAACATCAAGGGGAAAAAATACTGATATTAGGAATTTATGCTCCAAATGAAGGAAAATCGGAATTCTATAAGAAGTTGCATGAGACCATGCTGGACTATCTGGACTACAACAACATCATTATGATGGGAGATATGAATGGAGTTGTATCAACCAATATGGATAAGTCACAGAGCCAAAAAATTTCTAAAGATGGGAGACTACCAAAGACCTTCTTTGAAATGACAGACAATATGGACTGGATTGACATTTGGAGAGTGAGAAACCCCTTGGGAAGGGAAGGAACATTTTTCTCTGAAGCCCAACTGACTTGGACAAGAATCGACCAGATATGGATAACTAGAGGTCTGGCACCTAAGATCAGAAAGGTGGAAATCTGCCCAAAGACATGCTCCGACCATAACGCACTGAGAATGGACATGACATTGATTCCAACCGGTTCCTTCAGATGGAAGATGAATGATGGCCTGTTTAGAGATCAGGAGATCACTAAGAAGGCCCAAAAAGCCCTAAAGGATTATTTTGAGATCAATATGAACACCACAGTGGAAAAAAGAACTATCTGGGACGCAAGTAAGGCCGTGATGAGGGGGTTCCTGATACAACAGAACACAGTAAAGAAAAGGAAACAAAACGAAAGGAAAGATAAAATTTTGGAAAAAATCAAGGAGTTGGAGAAGAAGTTAAGACTTAATCCGAAGTCCCAGCCGATTCTGAGAGAAATCAAACTTTACCAAGCACAGTATTGTAAACTGATAAATCAGGAAATAGAATGGAAAATCAAACTAATGAAACAAAAAACTTTTGAGTCGGCTAATAAATGTGGAAAACTGCTAGCTTGGCAGTTGAAGAGGAGACAAAAGTTAAACACAGTGACAAACTTAGAGATTGAAGGAAGATGTATCCAGAACCCCGGAGAGATTAGAAAGTGTTTCCAGAGATATTTCAAAAAATTATACACTCAAGGGCCACAAGATGAAGCAGCGATTAAACAATTTCTAAAGACAAATGGACTGGCAAAGTTGTCAGAAGAAAATAGATCAATTCTGAATGGCAAAATAACACGACAAGAGATTGAGCAGGCCATCCAAAATATGAAACAGGGCAAATCACCAGGACCAGATGGGCTGACCTCCAAGTATTATAAGACATTGAAAGACTATTTGATACAACCACTGATGGAGGTCAGCAATGAAATTTTAGAGGGGAAGAAGGCGCCAGAATCGTGGAAAGAAGCTTTCATCACATTGATACCAAAATCGGAAATTGAAAAGACACAGCTTAAGAACTACCGTCCCATCTCCCTTTTAAATGTGGATTACAAAATATTCGCAGACGTTTTGGCAAGTAGATTCAAGAGGGTTTTAAACAAAGTAATCCATAAAGACCAGGCAGGCTTTCTCCCAGGTAGACACATGTCTGCCAATACAAGGAACATTATAGATATATTGGAGCTTTTACAAACAGACATAAACACTAAAGCTGTTTTAATTTTTATAGACGCGGAGAAGGCCTTTGATAACATATCCTGGAAGTTTATGAAAGGGAATCTAAAAGAAATGGGAGTGGGCCGGGGGTTTGAGAATGGGATTGATGCAATATATTCAGAACAAAAGGCTAAACTGATAGTTAACAATGTGGTTACAGAAGAGTTTAAAATTGAAAAAGGAACACGACAAGGCTGTCCGATTTCCCCGTTACTATTTATCTCGGTCCTGGAGGTGCTCTTGAACACGATTAGAGGGGACAGGTTGGTGGAAGGGATACAGGTCGGAGCGAAACAATACAAACTTAAAGCGTTTGCAGATGACTTAGTTCTGACATTACAGGAGCCAGAATCTAGTACGAAAAGAGTACTACAACTAATCCAGGATTTTGGTCGGGTGGCGGGATTTAAACTAAATAAGCAAAAAACCAAGGTGTTGGGAAAAAACTTGACAGATATTGAGTCGGAACGGTTTCAGAGAGAGACAGAGTTAACTGTGGTTAAGAAAGTTAAATACCTAGGGGTAAACATAACAGCAAAGAATTTGAGTCTGTTTAAAGATAATTATGAAAAATGTTGGTCTGAAATTAAGAGAGACTTGGATAGCTGGTCAAAACTGAAACTTTCATTGTTAGGTCGAATAGCTGCTATTAAGATGAATGTATTGCCAAAAATGTTATTTTTGTTTCAGACATTGCAGATTGTAGATAAAACGGAGTGCTTCCGGAAGTGGCAGAAAGATATCTCCAAATTTGTCTGGCAGGGCAAAAAGCCCAGAATTAAGTTTAAGATATTAACGGACGCAAAAGAAAGAGGGGGCTTTGCCCTGCCAGACTTAAAGTTGTACTATGAAGCCGCAGCTTTCTGCTGGCTAAAAGACTGGCTACTTCTGGAGGACACGGATGTGCTGGATTTGGAAGGTTTTAACAATGCATTTGGATGGCATGCATATTTATGGTATGACAAGGTTAAGATCAACAAGGTCTTTAAGAACCATATTGTCAGAAAAGCAATATTTAATGTCTGGACAAGATACAAAGACTTATTAGAAAACAAAACACCGAGGTGGCTGTCACCTTTGGAGGCCAAGGCCCGAAAAAGACCCAATATGGAGGCCAATTGGCCAAAATATTGGGAAATACTAGAAAGGGATGGAGACAATTGGAAACTGCAGAGTTTAGAGAAAATGAAAGATAAAGTGCGAGACTGGTTACACTATGCTCAGATTAAGGAAGTGTTTAAGATTGATAAAAAGTTAGGATTCCAGGTGGAGAAATCGAAACTGGAGACAGAACTGCTAGAACCTAAGACCAAGGTACTTTCAAAAATGTATAACTTGCTGCTGAAATGGAACACACAAGACGAATTGGTTAAATCGGTTATGATAAAGTGGGCCCAGGATATTGGGCACAACATTATGTTTGAGGACTGGGAAAGGTTATGGACTACCGGGCTGAACTTCACAGCATGTAATGCTCTGAAGGAAAATGTAATGAAAATGATATATAGATGGTACATGACCCCAGTGAAATTGGCTAAAATACACCATTCGTCTGATAACAAATGTTGGAAATGTAAGGAAAATGAAGGAACATTCTTTCACCTCTGGTGGACCTGCCCTAAAGTGAAGGCCTTTTGGGAAATGATATATAATGAGTTAAAAAAGGTATTTAAGTATACCTTCACCAAGAAACCAGAGGCCTTCCTTCTGGGCATGGTCGGCCAGAACGTGTTAAAGAAGGATAGAACATTTTTTATGTACGCTACAACGGCGGCAAGGATACTTATTGCTAAGAGCTGGAAAACCCAAGATCTACCAACACTGGAAGAATGGCAGATGCAGCTGATGGACTATATGCAACTGGCCGAGATGACTGGCAGAATCCGCGACCTGGGAGAGGAGAGGGTTGAAGAAGACTGGAAGAAATTTAAGATTTATTTACAAAAGTATTGTAATTTGGTTGAATCCTAACAAGGAAGCCAGAGCAGAAATAACTGTCTACCATTAAAATTATAATTTTTTATTTGAGTTTAACCTAAACATTGCACTTAAGAGTATAAACAAGATGATAATTTGCTTGGAAAAATTCGTTTTTAATGATGAGAGTGGAAGCGGGAGACGTGAGGGAGTCCGCAATAGAATGAAAAGATGTTATGAAACCTATTTTGTTTGTTAAATATGTATCTGTAAAAAATTTTAATAAAAATTTTTATAAAAAAAAAAAAAAAAAAAACAGAAGCAGGAAAGAAATGTGCCCTGACATTTGGGGGTGGGAGGGACCCCCACTATTGCCCTGGGTCCAGATGACTCACTCACTCATTCATTCTTCCTCCTTCCTACCTTCCCTTATTTTTTAAAGAAAGCTCAGTCTGAGTTGTGGTGCAGTCCAGCCCTGGTTCCTAGCAAGACTCATCCACGCTTGTCCAGGGAATATTTTTATTTACCTGACTGTGCATCAGATTTACCGGTATATCAGAAAAATATATTTGCTTTTTAGGATTTGCTAAAACCTCTCATTAGGACAGGCAGAATTTGGCAGAAAACATAGGGACTTCTTTTGATTTCCTAGAGGTGTCCTGAGGACAGGGATGGATGAGCAAGACTCAGCTGGGCCTGAAGCAGGAAGAGGCCATTCCATCCAAACTCTTAGCCATGCAGGAAAACGGGGAAAGTCTGTCCAAAGGATCCTGGGTGAGGAGGACACCCTCCGCTCAGATGTGCAGAGCCAGCACCTTGGGCGGCTTTGCTACCAGGCCAAAGGACCCCGAGAGGTTTGCAACCGACTCTACCACCTTTGCCATCAGTGGCTGAAACCAGAAACCCACACGAAAGCTGAGATGCTGGACCTGGTGATCTTGGAGCAGTTCCTGGCTGTCCTTCCAGCAGAGATGGAGAGCTGGGTGAGGGAATGTGGAGCGGAGACCAGTTCCCAGGCGGTGGCCCTGGCCGAAGGTTTCCTCCTGAGTCAGTCAGAGGAGAGAAAGCAGGCCGAGCAGCAGGTGAGAGAGACTTTCCTCTGGATACTCCCAAGGGGCTCCAAACGTGAGGGAGAGTATCCCCAAATGCTCAACTAATTTGCCCATCCTTTTTTGGAAAGCATCCAAGGAATGATATTTGATACCCCTAAATTGTGTATGTCCTTTGCCATTCGAGTTACAATCTAATAGTTTTGATTGCTTGTTGCTCTTGCAGGGGAAGGATCAGTTTCCAGAAATGGGTCCGGATTCCTCTGAGGTAGAGAGAACTCGATTGGACTCCAGAGTAAGGCCACTGGGTAAGGAGGAAGGACTTTTTTCTCCCCCGTTTTGTCACATAATGTTGTTTTTGAACCTAATCCGTGAATTATTCTCATCTTTTTTGGAGAAGACACGTTAAGCCAAGAGCCCAGAAAAAGGGTGATGTATTTTTGCACATGTGAAATGATTATTAACGTCCACGTTCACATGGTTACTCTTACTTTTTAGAAGGCCCACATGTAGTTTTCCTTCTGACTGAAGCATGCACTTACCTGTTTCTCTCGTAGGAGACCGAACGATGCCAGCAAGACCTGTTTGTCCATCTTTTCTTGGTGACGAAGGGGAAGCTGCCCCTGTGGAAGCAGAGCAGGTAGGAGGAAGGAGCCATGTGGGGAAAGAGGATGTCATGGACGGGTTGGACACAGAGGAAAGGTGGGAGGAACTGCCAAGGAAAGAAGGGTTGAATGCTAAAATAGGCTTCTAGACAGTTTACACACCACACCAAACAGTGGCCAGGATTGACCCCATCAGTCGCACAATGGGGTTTTCCCCCTCTCATCCCCCTGTCATTGCCCCCCCGTGCACCTTGATGTTGTCTATAGGGCATCAGGAGGGTCCTCCCCACCCGGCAAGAACAGCACACAGGGAAAGAAGGAAGGGGATCCTTCCATGTGGCAAATGGGAATGTGGCCATAATGAAATGTGAAGAAGAAAAATCCCATTAAAACATAACATCTATTAAGAGGTAGAAGACAACAGAGCAAAGTGTAACTGTTCACCTTGATGTTGTCTAAGAGGACTACCTTTTTCTTTTAGGGTCCATTATGCTTTGAAGATGTAGCTGTGCATTTCACAGACGAGGAGTGGGCGTTGCTGGATCCTGACCAGAGAGCTCTGCACAAGGAAGTCATGGAGGAGAATCTTGGGATCTTGGACTCTCTCGGTAAGGCTTCCTCTTGGATCATTCTATCTGCTTTGAAATCCGAGACATATCTCTATGGGTGGAGCCTCTAAATTTTCGATGGGGCTCAACAGCAGCACCCACAGCCCCTGGGATTATAACACTCCCACAGAAAGCATTGGATGGAAGAGTATTGACTGCTTTCCCTGTGAATATTCTTCCTCCAGTTCTGCCTTTTCAAAGCATGAAACCCAGCCAGGTGGGCGGGTTATAAACAATAAAATTATTACAATTATCATCATCATCATCAGGCCTACCCCCCTCCAAGATGGCTCCCCTTTTGTTCTTGAAGGGCTGGCCTGTCTGCAGCCCCACAGCCTCCCATCAGGGCCCCTTCACCAGGGGCAGCAGCACAGGAAGGGCCTCAGGAACACAGCCATGACTCCAGGGCTGTGAACCATCTGGCCAGATGTAGAGGAGGAGGAGGAGGAGGAGGAGAAGGAAGGCTGACCCCTCTCCTTCCCCTCATAGGGCCAGGGCCACCAGAGGCGCAGGGTGCTGAGCAGGGGAAAAGGAGCTCAGCTGAAGAGCCTCTGGGGGAGATCAGATACCCCTCCATATTTGTTCCAGGCTCCTCTAAACTGCACAAGGCCTTCTTAAATGTAGGCTTCTAAGGGATTCAGGAAGTTCAAGTAGCTTCTGTCAGATTTTTTGTTTCTGTTCTTGCTTCTTTCTGTCATTAGTTGACTTAAGAGACGAGTGACATTGGAGATGGCACAGATCCCCTGATTGGGCCAAACAAAATCCACCCCAGAAAATAACCAGGCTTTTTGAATCTCAGGCAGTGAACCCTGGAGGAAGACCTCACATCTAACTCCCTTCAGTTCTTCCTGAATCACAAACATTAATTAGCACTGCTCCCTGATTTGGGACTCCATTGCTTCCTGAGGCTCCAATGTATTTCTCTCTCAGTTGCAGGTGGTGATGAATTGGAGCTGAAGAACGAGGGAGACCACGACAAAAGCCACAGAGTGGAGAAGTCCTATCCATATTCAGAGTGCAGAGAGAGCTTCAGTCAGAGCTCCCATTCCACTTCAAATCAAAGAACTCCCCTTGAGAAGAAAGCCTATCAGTGCTTGGAATGTGGAAAGAGCTTCAGGGAGAAAAACAAGCTCACTGTCCACCAGAGAATTCATACAGGGGAGAAACCCTATCAGTGCCAAGAGTGTGGAAAGAGCTTCAGTCAAAAGAGCAGTTTAACTACCCATCAGAGAATTCATACAGGGGAGAAACCTTATCACTGCTTGGAATGTGGAAGGGGCTTCATTGACAGACGCCAGCTCACTGTCCATCAGAGGATTCATTCAAGGGAGCAACCTTATCAGTGCTTAGAATGTGGAAAGAAATTCACCCAGAGCTCCCATCTCGCAACCCATCACAGAATTCATACAGGGGAGAAACCCCATCAGTGCTTGGAATGTGGAAAGAGATTCATTGAGAAAGCCAAACTCACGATCCATCAGAGAATTCACAGCGAGGTGAAACTATTTCAGTGCCAAGAATGTGGAAAGAGCTTCAGAGACAAAGGCCAGCTTAATGTACATCACACAATTCATACAGGGGAGAAACGCTATCAGTGCCAAGAGTGTGGCAAGAGCTTCAGAAAAAAGGACAGTTTTGCTTCCCATGAGAGAATTCATAAAGGGGAAAAACCTTATCAGTGCTTGGAATGTGGAAGGGGCTTCATTGACAGACGCCATTTCAATGTCCATCAGAGGAGTCATTCGGGGGAGAAGCCCTATCAGTGCTTGGAATGTGGAAGGGGCTTTGTTGACAGACGCCAGCTCACTGTCCATCAGAGGATTCATTCGGGGGAGAAACCCTATCAGTGCTTGGAATGTGGAAACAGTTTTACTTGGAAAACAAGTTTCACTTCCCATCAGAGACGTCATACAGGGGAGAAGCCATATCAGTGTTTCGAATGTGGAAAGAGCTTCATTCTCAGAGCCCTTCTCCGTGTCCATCAAAGAATTCATACAGGGGAGAAGCCATATCAGTGCTTGGAATGTGGAAAGAAATTCACCCAGAGTGCCCATCTCACAACCCATCACAAAATTCATACAGGGGAGAAACCCTATCAGTGCTTGGAATGTGGAAAAAGATTCATTGAGAAGGCCAAACTCACGAGCCATCAAAGAATTCACAAGAGAAAACCATTTCAGTGCCAGGAATGTGGGAAGAGCTTCAGTCACAGCACCCGCCTCACTTCCCATCAAAGAACTCACATTGGGGGCAAATCATAGTAGTGGCTGTATACAGATTTAATTTCAGGCGACTTTAGTTTGTATGAGGTGAGAATTGCAGTTGGGTTCTTTGCCACATCTGGTGCCCCATAGCTATTTCTACTACCTACCCAGAACTGTGACTTGGCCAAGGTGTTTAATACCTTCTTCAGAGTTGAAGGTATTCCTTTCTCTTGGCAGATCAAGATGAGCAGGAGACAGCAAAGGTTGCAATTTGAATTGGGTTGCAACGCTGGGACAATTAGAATAAGATCCACTATTTTACTATTGACTCAAAACCCTAGAATGCATTTTATATAACGGACTTTTTATTTTTATTCTTTGTATATCATATTGTTGTTTTATTGGTATGGCAAGTGGCTGACGCAAATAAAGATTTATTCATTCATTGAACATTTTCGTCGCGTCATGCCTGGGGTGAGGGATAAGAGTGATTTGGCGACACTGATGAGATGGCTGTCCACGCTGAACTTTCCTAGGAAGGACTTGGGGTAAAAATTGTGATAGTTGATTGAATATTAGATATTATAGATTTTGATTCTGTTCGAAGTGTCCTAGTACTTATTGCATTTAGCCTTTTCAATAGAATGTATTAGGCATGATTTTTGTATGCCTGCATTTTGTAATCGCCATGCCACCCTCCTGCACTGTGTAAAGCTGTGATGTGTATATTGCCTACCTCTTCTAGACTTATCTGACCCTAGAAGGGCAGGTGATGTTTAGAGAAAGAGGGAGGAGTTGAACTAGCATCCGTGTGAGAACTCACATATCTCCTCAAAGGTCTTTGACATCTTTTGGTACCAGGGAAGTAAGATATGGGATTGAAACAGTCCCATGGAAGTCCTGGTTGCCATGGGCATGGTTGCAAAGTGAGACACAAGAGACCCAAATGACCTGGGCGCTCGGGGACACAGCAAGGTATTTTCAGAGGAGTCAATATCCGCATGAAGACATGCATCCCATGACCTGTTACTTTTCTTGATGCAAGTGGAAGAGTGTCCTGGCATTTTATGAGTCTTTGTGTGTTGTGTATATAATCTTTCTTCTAATATGCCTCCTGGCAGCCTTTTTGAACTAGCCGTTTTGATGAATAACTGGTTAGCTAGGATGTCCTCTTGCAATAGTTTGAATAAACCGGGTCCCTGCAGGATGCTGAGATTGCTCTCATTCTCTTTGTTCTGAATTTTTATTTCAGGTATTCTCTCTACTGAGTCACGAACCTGTGATATAGAAGCAAACTCTGATCACATAAGCAATTCACATACTTTGTATTTACCTTTCTTCTGTGAGAAACTTAAGTCAAGGATTCCCTTTCTGCTGTCCTCCGATCATTCACAATGGGCATATGCCAAGAGGAAAGAATCGTATCCATGAGGAAGCAGAGTTCTTGGTTCATCTTACGCCAAAGGGAGCAAGAGATGGACAAGTTTGTTTGCTTTAGGGTCCTCCAGGGTATCTCTTCAAAGATGGAAGAAAGGAGATGAAGGGAAGAGCTAAGGGCAGAAATGAATCTCATTGCATTGTTCAATAAAATGTTGCATCCCAGGTACAAAGTTCCCATCCTCATTTCCGTCGCTGATTGTGAGGTGAGGGAAGAAAGGTAGTGACATCTAAAGGATACTAGACAAATAAAGATTATTTGATATACAGCGGAACCTCAGTTTTTTAGCATCTTTGAACCTTTATGTTTCTGTTTTCGAATGCCGAAAACCTGGAAGTAATTGCTTTCGAACGCGCCTTGGACGTTGAACAGCTTCCGCTGCGTGTTTTTCCATTTTTTCTTTTGCGCCTGAGTTTTCGAATGTCTAACGGATTTTAGTTCTACATAGTGATACAAATAGTTATACAGTGGTGCCTCAGGTTACATACGCTTCAGGTTACAGACTCCGCTAACCCAGAAATAGTACCTAGGGTTAAGAACTTTGCTTCAGGATGAGACCAGAAATCATGCTCCGGCGGCATGGCATCAGCAGGAAGCCCCATTAGCTAAAGTGGTGCTTCAGGTTAAGAATGGACCTCCGGAACGAATTAAGTACTTAACCCGAGGTACCACTGTATGTACGTTTATCTAGAGCTTTAACATATCACAAGAAGGGTTTTCTTTATTTGGGAAAATAGGAAATATTAAAAGGAAAATGCTTTACAGTGGTGCCTTGGGTTACAAACACCTCAGGTTACAGACTCCGCTAATGCGGAAGTAGTACCTCAGGTTAAGTAATTTACCTCAGGATGAGAACAGAAGTCGCACGGCGGCAGCGGGAGGCCCCATTAGCTAAAGTGGTGCCTCAGGTTACGAACAGACTCCAGAACGAATTAAGTTCGTAACCAGAGGTACCACTGTATTAGGAAGACAAAAATAAGAGAGAAACGCCGAAGGAAATGGGGTTGGGAAGAGGCTGGTGCGGTTTTAAGGCCGTGTTTGGCCTCAGAGTTCAGGTCTCGGTCCTTTCAAGGTGCTGCTGGCATCAAAATGAGAGCCAGGCTGGGGGCGAGGAAAAGGCCCGCCAGGAGGATGTCCTTGCAGGACCTTTCGTGCTCCTCCTGCTCCTGTTTCCGAGGGAGGGAGCAGCTCAGGGTCCCCCAAATAAGCCCCCCCCCCTCCGGGTGCAGAACATGCCCGGGGCTCCGGCTTTGCAGAGGGAGAGAGGCGGGAGCTGGAGCGCCCGGAGCGCCAAGGGTTAAAAGGAGCGGAGCTGGATTCCTAGAGAGGACCGGAAATCAAAGGAGAGAGTTCTCCCCCATCCCTTCCTGCAAGGAGGAGGAGGAGGGCTGTTGTCTCAGCTCCTTCTGGGATCCGGTGAGTCTCTTTCTCTTCTGCTTAGGTTGTGTTGGGGAGATGGGGGAGTCCCCAGGGGGCAGGGCTGCTCCTGCAGGGGGATCCCCAAGTCAGGGATAAGAGGTTCTGCCTCCCTTCCTCTCTGCAAAACCAGGGAGGCTGCAAGTAGCAGGAGGTCTGCAACTCTCTTCTTCCTTTGCATCAAGATGCGGCTCGCTCCTTTGAGGCGGGGGTGGGGAGGTGTCACTGAGTCAGGAAGAAAAGGGCATGCAAAGGAACCCCGATGGGATTGAGGAAACAGTCACGTTCATTAACGCAGGTGGCCGCCAGATGGACACATTTGGAGGTAGAAATAAATAAAGTCCTTCCATGTCGGAGTGTGCAGGTAGAACCAGGGAACTCTCATCCACAGGAGGAAGGGATGGCCACGAAGGCAGGCGACTTTAGAAGAGGATGAGGCCAATTCAGGGAGGAGCAGAGGGCTAGCGATAGCTTCTGGCCCTCACAGTTGGAGGCAGACATGCTTCTGAATGCCAGCTGCTGGGAAGTGCAGGGGGAGAGAGTTATCCCTGGGGCTCCAGCCCTGCTGGGGGCTTCCCAAAAGGTGCCCCAGGTTGGCACCTGAGAGCAGGAGGCTGGACTGGCTTCACCCAAAAGGAAAGCAGAGCCCAACCTGGTGATAACAGAATAAAGGATGCAAGGAGGGAGCTGCATGGACCAGCTGGGGAAACCACAAGGGAAGGAGGCTCTGGGCCAGAGGAGGGGCGGTGGGGCAATGATGAGTCGTCGGAGGGAGGAGGAGGTGTCTGAAGAGGTAACGGGGCTTAGTGAGTGAGGGGAATCTGTGGCAGAGAGCAATCTAGATCCAGAGGCAGGAGATTCGGATGAGGGAGGCCAAGAGGTAGGGATGATTCTGGCTGGTGAAGAGAGGAATAGGGGTCTCCCCTCCTCCTGTGACAAGCTCCCCTCCCCCCCCCCCATCATCATAATCAATTACTTGATGTTCACCCAAAATTCCCATGGCGGATTAAAACAGTAAATCACAATATTAGGCAGAGTATAAAATTATTACAATATTAGGCAGAGTATAAAATTATTACAGTCACAGAAAGAAGGCAAATTCTGTATCTCTTTTTAACACCGTCCTTTGCCCCCCCCCCAAGTTATTTGGTCCCACCCACCCCAGGAGTCTTGAGAATGTGGGAGATTGCAAGTGCTGGAACATGAGGCAAAAGCAGGTAATAAATGTGCCCTGACATTTGGGGGTGGGAGGGACCCCCACTATTGCCCTGGGTCCCAGTTACACTTAGTACAGATGACTCACTCATCCATTCTTCCTTCCTTCCTTCCTTCTTCTTCCTTCCTTTATTTTTTAAGGAAAGCTCAGTCTGAGTTGTGGTGCAGTCCAGCCCTGGTTCCTAGCCAGATTCATCCACGATTGCCCAGGGAACATTTCTATTCACCTGACTGTGTATCAGATTTACCGGTATATTAGAAAATTATATTTTCTTTATAGAATTTGCTAAAACCACTCATTAGGACAGGCAGAACTTGGCAGAAGACGTAGGGACTTCTTTCGATTTCTTGAAGGTGTCCTGAGAACAGAGATGGATGAGCAAGACTCAGCTGGGCCTGAAGCAGGAAGGCTTCGTTCCATCCAAACTCTTAGCCATGGAGGAATCTGGGGAAAGTCTCTCCAAAGGATCCTGGGTGAGGAGGACACCCTCCGCTCAGATGTGCAGAGCCAGCAGCTCGGGCGGCTTTGCTACCAGGAGGCCAAAGGACCCCGAGAGGTTTGCAACCGACTCTACCACCTTTGCCGTCAGTGGCTGAAACCAGAAACCCACACGAAAGCTGAGATGCTGGACCTAGTGATCTTGGAGCAGTTCCTGGCTGTCCTTCCAGCAGAGATGGGGAGCTGGGTGAGAGAATGTGGAGCGGAGACCAGTTCCCAGGCGGTGGCGCTGGCCGAAGGTTTCCTCCTGAGTCAGACAGAGGAGAGAAAGCAGGCAGAGCAGCAGGTGAGAGAGACTTTCCTCTGGATACTCCCAAGGGGCTCCAAACTGGAGAGTATCCCCCAATTCTCTACTAATTTTGTCATCCTTTTTTTTGGAAAGCATCCGAGGAATGATTTCCGAAACCCCTAAAGTGTTTGTGTCCTTTGCCATTCCAGTTCTAATCTAATTCTTTTGAATGCTTGTTGCTCTTGCAGGGGAAGGATCAGTTTCCAGAAATGGATCTAGATTCCTCTGAGGTAGAGAGAACTCTGTTGGACTCCAGAGTAAGGCCACTGGGTAAGGAGGAAGGAGTTTTTTCTCCCCCATTTTATCACATTATGTTGTTTTTGAAACTAATTTGTGAGTTCTCTACATCTTTTTTGGAGAAGACATGTGAAGCCCAGATCCCAGAGAAACGGTGATATATTTTTGCACAACTAATATGTGAAATGGTTACCAACGTCCACGTTTACATGTTGTTGTTGTTGTTGTTTAGTCGTTTAGTCGTTTGATCTTAGAGGTTTGATCTTCTTGCAGTCCATGGGACTCTCAAGAGTCTCCTCCAGCACCATAATTCAAAAGCATCAATTCTTTGGCGATCAGCCTTCTTTATGATCCAGCTCTCACTTCCCTACATCACTACTGAGAAAACCATGGCTTTAACTATACGGACCTTTGTTGGCAAGGTGATGACTCTGCTTTTTAAGATGCTTTCTAGGTTTGCCATCGCCTTTCTCCCAAGGAGCAGGCGTCTTTTAATTTCGTGGCTGCTGTCACCATCTGCAGTGATAAAGAAAGTAAAGTCTCTCACTGCCTCCATTTCTTCCCCTTCTATTTGCCAGGAGGTGATGGGCCCAGTGGCCATGATCTTCGTTTTTTTGATGTTGAGCTTCAGACCATATTTTGCGCTCTCCTCTTTCACCCTCATTAAAAGGTTCTTTAATTCCTCTTCACTTTCTGCCATCAAGGTTGTATCACCTGCATATCTGAGGTTGTTGATATTTCTTTCGGCGATCTTAATTCCGGCTTGGGATTTTTTGTCTCTCCTTGCTATTCTTTGGAAATCTGCATTCAATTTCCTGTATCTTTCACTATCTCCCTCGCATTTTGCTTGCCCTCTCTCCCCCGCTATTTGTAAGGCCTCGTTGGACAGCCACTTTGCTTTCTTGCATTTCCTTTTTGTTGGGATGATTTTAGTTGCCGCCTCCTGTATAATGTTACAAGCCTCCATCCATAGTTCTTCAGGCACTCTGTCCACCAAATCTAAATCCTTAAACCTGTTCCTCACTTCCACTGTGTATTCATAAGGGATTTTACTTAGATTGAATCTTACCGTCCCAGTGGTTTTTCCTCCTTTCTTCAGTTTAAGCTTGAATTTTGCTATAAGAAGCTGATGATCTGAGCCACAGTCAGCTCCAGGTCTTGTTTTTGCTGACTGTATAGAGCTTCTCCATCTTTGGCTGCAGAGAATATAATCAATCTGATTTTGATGCTGCCCATCTGGTGATGTCCATGTGTAGAGTCGTCTCTTGTGTTGTTGGAAAAGAGTGTTTGTGATGACCAGCTTGTTCTCTTGGCAGAACTCTTTGCCCTGCTTCACCTTTGCCCTGCTTCGTTTTGAATTCCAAGGCCAAACGTGCCAGTTGTTCCTTTTATCTCTTGACTCCCTACTTTAGCATTCCAACCCCCAATAATGAGAAGAACATCCTTCTTTGGTGTCATTTCTATAAGGTGTTGTAAGTCTTCATAGAATTGCTCAATTTCAGTTTCTTCAGCACCAGTAGTTGGTGCATAAACTTGGATTACTGTGATGTTAAAAGGTCTGCCTTGGATTCGTATCGAGATCATTCTATCATTTTTGAGATTGCATCCCAGTACAGCTTTCGCCACTCTTTTGTTGACTATGAGGGCAACTCCATTTCTTTTACGGGATTCTTGCCCACAGTAGTAGATATGATGGTCATCCGAACTGAATTCGCCCATTCCCGTCCATTTTAGTTCACTGATGCCCAGGATGTCAATATTTATTCTTGCCATCTCATTTTTGACCACATCCAACTTACCCAGGTTTATGGTTCTTACATTCCAGGTTCCTATGCAATATTTTTCTTTACAGCATTGGACTTTCCTTTCGCTTCCAGGCACATCCGCAACTGAGCGTTCTTTCGGCTTTGGCCCAGCCGCTTCATCAGCTCTGAATCTACATGTACTTGTCCTCCACTCTTCCTCAGTAGCATTTTGGAGGCCGTCCGACCTAAGGGGCTCATCTTCCAGCATCATAACTTTCATATGCCTGTTGTCTTTGTCCATGGAGTTTTCTTGGCAGGGATACTGGAGTGGCTTGCCGATTCCTGCTCCAGGTGGATCACGTTTGGTCAAAACACTCCACTATGACCTGTCCATCTTGGGTGGCCCTGCACGGCATAGCTCATAGCTTCTCTGAGATATTTAAGCCCCTTCACCACGGCAAAGCAGTGATCCATGAAGGGGCCACGTTTACATGGCTACCCTTAATTTTTTGAAGGCCCACCTATAGCTTTCTTTCTGAGTGAAGTATGCACTTACCTTTTTTCTCTCATAGGAGACCGAACAATGCCAGCAAGACCTGTTTGTCCATCTTTTCTTGGTGGCGAAGGGGAAGCTGCCCCTGTGGAACCAGAGCAGGTAGGAGGAAGGAGCCATGTGGGGAAAGAGGATGTCATGGACGGGTTGGACACAGAGGAAAGGTGGGAGGAACGGCCAAGGAAAGAAGGGTTGAATGCTAAAATAGGCTTCTAGGCAGTTTACACACCACACCAAACAGTGGCCAGGATTCACACCATCAGTCACACAATGGGGCTTTCCCTCTCTCATCCCCCCGGTCATTGCCCCCCTGCGAACTTTGACGTTGTCTATAGGGCATCAGGAGGGTCCTCCCCACCCGGCAAGAACAGCACACAGAGAAAGAAGGGGATCCTTCCATGTGGCAAATGGGGATGTGTCCATAATGAAATGTGCAGAAAAAGAATCATAACATCAGTTAAGAGGCAGAAGACAACAGAGCAAAGTGTAACTGTTCACTTTGATGTTGTCTAAGAGGACAATCTTTTTCCTTTTCTTTTAGGGTCCAGTGTGCTTTGAAGATGTAGCTGTCCATTTCACAGACGAGGAGTGGGCATTGCTGGATCCTGACCTGAGAGCTCTGCACAAGGAAGTCACGGAGGAGAATCGTGGGATCTTGGACTCTCTCGGTAAGGCTTCCTCTTGGATCATCCTATTTGCTTTGAAATTCAAGACATATCTCTATGGGAGGAACCTCTGGTTTTTCGATGGGGCTCAACAGCACCACCCACAGCCCCTGGGATTCTAGCACTCCCACAGAAAGCCTTGGATGGAAGACTATTATCATTATCATCATCTGTCAGATTTTTTGTTTCCGTTCTTGCTTCTTTCTGTCCTGGGTTGACTAAAGAGAGGAGTGACATTAGAGATAGCACAGATCCCATGAGGCTCCAATCCGTTTCTCTCTCAGTTGCAGGTGGTGATGAATTGAAGCGGACAAACAAAGGAGGCCACAACAAAATCCACAGAGTGGGAAAGTCATATCCATATTCAGAGTGCAGAGGGAGCTTCAGTCAGAGCTCCCATTCCACTTCAAATCAAAGAAATCCCCTTCAGAAGAAAGCCTATCAGTGCTTGGAATGTGGAAAGAGCTTCGGTCACAAAAACAAGTTCACTATCCATCAGAGAATTCATACAGGGGAGAAACCCTATCAGTGCCAAGAGTGTGGAAAGAGCTTCAGTCAATCGGGCACTTTAACTTCCCATTACAGAATTCATACAGGGGAGAAACCTTATCATTGCTTGGAATGTGGAAAAAGCTTCATTCAACAAGGCCAGCTTACTGTACATCAAAGAATTCATACAGGGGAGAAACCTTATCAGTGCTTGGAATGTAGAAAGAGGTTCAGAATATCAAGCCAGCTCACAGTCCATCAGAGAAGTCATACAGGGGAGAAACTTTATCAGTGCTTGGAATGTGGAAAGCGCTTCAGTCAGAGCAGCCGGCTCATTGTCCATCACAGAATTCATTCTGGGGGGAAACCATATCAGTGCTTGCAATGTGGAAAGAGGTTTACTTGGAGAATAAGTTTCACTTCTCATCAAAGAATTCTTACTGGAAATAAAACCTATCACTGCTTGGAATGTGGAAAAAGCTTCAATCACCAAGGCCATCTTACTATACATCAAAGAATTCATAAAGGGGAGAAACCTTATCAGTGCTTGGAATGTGGAAAAAGCTTCAGTAAACAAGGCCAGCTACTGTACATCAAAGAATTCATACAGGGGAGAAACCAATTACAGATAGGTAGCCGTATTGGTCTGCCATAGTCAAAACAAAACAAAATTCCTTCTAGTAGCACCTTAAAGACCAACTAAGTTAGTTCTTGGTATGAGCTTTCGTGTGCATGCACACTTCTTCAGATACACTGAAGATACACAGGGGAGAAACCAAATCAGTGCTTGGAATGTGGAGAGAGCTTCAATTGGAAAATAAATTTCATTTCCCATCAAAGAATTCATACTGGAGATAAACACTACCACTGCTTGGAATGTGGAAAAAGCTTCAGTTACCAAGGCCAGCTTGTTGATGTTTAGTCGTGTCTGACTCTTCGTGACCCCATGGACCAGAGCACGCCAAGCACGCCTGTCTTCCACTGCCTCCCGCAATTTGGTCAAACTCATGCTGGTAGCTTCGAGAACACTGTCCAACCATCTTGTCCTCTGTCGTCCCCTTCTCCTTGTGCCCTCCATCTTTCCCAACATCAGGGTCTTTTCTAGGGGGTCTTCTCTTCTCATGAGGTGGCCAGATATTGGAGCCTCAGCTTCAGGATCTGTCCTTCCAGTGAGCGCTCAGGGCTGATTTCCTTCAGAATGGAGAGGTTTGATCTTCTTGCAGTCCATGGGACTCTCAAGAGTCTCCTCCAGCACCATAATTCAAAAGCATCAATTCTTTGGCGATCAGCCTTCTTTATGGTCCAGCTCTCACTTCCCTACATCACTACTGGGAAAACCATGGCTTTAATTATACAGACCTTTATTGGCAAGGTGATGTCTCTGCTTTTTAAGATGCTGTCTAGGTTTGTCATTGCTTTTCTTCCAAGAAGCAGGCATCTTTTAATTTCGTGACTGCTGTCACCATCTGCAGTGATCATGGAGCCCAAGAAAGTAGTCTCTCACTGCCTCCATTTCTTCCCCTTCTATTTGCCAGGAGGTGATGGAACCAGTGGCCATGATCATAGGTTTTTTAATGTTGAGCCTCAGACCATATTTTGCGCTCTCCTCTTTCACCCTCATTAAAAGGTTCTTTAACTCCTCACTTTCTGCCATCAAGGTTGTGTCATCTGCATATCTGAGGTTGTTGATATTTCTTCCGGTAATCTTAATTCCGGCTTGGGATTCATCCAGCCCAGCCTTTCGCATGATGAATTCTGCATATAAATTAAATAAGCAGGGAGACAATATACAGCCTTGTCGTACTCCTTTCCCAATTTTGAACCAATCAGTTGTTCCATATCCAGTTCTAACTGTAGCTTCTTGTCCCACATAGAGATTTCTCAGGAGACAGATGAGGTGATCAGGCACTCCCATTTCTTTAAGAACTTGCCTTAGTTTGCTGTGATGGTGATGGTATTCCAGCTGAACTATTTAATATTTTAAAAGGTGATGTTGTCAACACAAAGGCTTTTGCATAGTCAAGAAGTAGATGTCTTTCTGGAACTCTCTAGCTTTCTCCATAATCCAGCGCATGTTTGCAATTTGGTCTCTGGTTCCTCTGCCCCTTCGAAATCCAGCTTGCACTTCTGGGAGTTCTTGGTCCACATACTGCTTGAGCCTGCCTTGTAGAATTTTAAGCATAACCTTGCTAGCATGTGAAATGAGTGCAATTGTGTGGTAGTGCGAGCATTCTTTGGCACTGCCCTTCTTTGGGATTGGGATGTAGACTGTGGCCACTGCTGAGTTTTCCAAATTTGCTGGCATATTGAGTGTAGCACCTTAACAACACCACCTTTTAAATTTTTTAATAGTTTAGCTGGAATACCATCACTTCCATTAGCTTTTTTATTTGCAGTGCTTTCTAAGGCCCATTCAGTGGCGTAGCGTGGGCTGTCAGCACCCAGGGTAAGGCAAGTAATTTGCAACCCCTAACCCGTGGATTTGTGCCCCCTAACCCTAACCCCCAGATGTTGTGCCCGGTGCGGCCGGGCCCCCTGCACCCCCCACGCTACGCCACTGGGCCCATTTGACTTCACTCTCTTTTTTTATATATATAAATATTTATTAAGGTTTTTTAAAAAGAAAATACAATAATAATAAACATTATTGCTTTGTTTTAACAAAGTTTCGTAATATTCTTGAGCTTCCTCACGTCTCCCGCTCCCATTTACATCTTTAATAATTTTTGTCAAGCAAATTATCATCTTATTTCCAAATCTATAACCACATGCTTAAATATCAATTCTTAATCTATTTTAATGATGGCCAATTATTTATAACCAAGCATCCTTCTTAACATTCCACTAAATCACAATATTTCTGCAGGTAGGTCTTGAATTTCTTCCAATCTTCTTCAATCCTTTCTTCTCCCAGGTCTCGGATTCTGCCAGTCATCTCCGCCAATTGCATATAGTCCATCAGTTGCATCTGCCATTCTTCCAGTGTGGGTAGATCTTGAGTTTTCCAGTTCTTAGCAAGTAGTATCCTTGCTGCTGTTGTTGCGTACATGAAAAATGTTCTATCTTTCTTTAACACCTTCTGGTCGACAACGCCCAGAAGAAAGGCCTCTGGTTTCTTGGTAAAGGTATACTTAAACACCTTTTTCAACTCATTATATATCATTTCCCAGAAGGCCTTCACTTTAGGGCAAGTCCACCAGAGGTGAAAGAATGTTCCTTCATTTTCTTTACATTTCCAACATTTGTTATCAGACGAATGGTATATTTTGGCAAGTTTAACTGGGGTCATGTACCATCTGTATATCATTTTCATTACATTTTCTTTCAAAGCATTACATGCAGTGAAGTTCAACCCAGTGGTCCACAACCTTTCCCAATCCTCAATCATAATGTTATGCCCAATGTCCTGTGCCCATTTTATCATAGCCGACTTAACCATTTCGTCTTGCGTATTCCATTTCAGCAGCAAATTATACATTCTTGAAAGTACCTTAGTCTTAGGTTCTAACAGCTCTGTCTCCAACTTCGATTTCTCCACCTGGAATCCTAGCTTTTTATCACTTTTAAAAGTTTCCTTAATCTGAGCGTAATGTAACCAGTCTCGCACTTTATCCTTCATTTTCTCCATACTCTGCAATTTCCAGTTGTCCCCATCTTTTTCTAACAGTTCCCAATATTTCGGCCAGTAGGCTTCCATATTGGGTCTTTTCCAAGCCTTAGCTTCCAAGGGTGAAAGCCACCTCGGAGTTTTATTTTCTAATAAGTCTTTGTATTTTGTCCAGACATTAAACACTGCTTTTCTGACAATATGGTTCTTAAAGGCCTTGTTTATCTTAACTTTGTCATACCACAAATATGCGTGCCACCCAAAAGCATTGTTAAAACCTTCCAAATCTAACACGTCAGTGTCTTCAAGAAGTAGCCAATCTTTCAGCCAACAGAAAGCTGCGGCTTCATAGTACAGCCTTAAGTCTGGCAGGGCAAAGCCCCCTCTTTCCTTTGCATCTGTTAGTATCTTAAACTTGATTCGGGGCTTTTTGCCCTGCCAGACAAATTTAGAAATATCTCTCTGCCACCTCCGAAAACACTCCGTTTTGTCCACAATTTGCAATGTTTGAAACAAAAACAACATCTTTGGCAACACATTCATCTTAATGGCAGCGATTCGGCCTAACAAAGAAAGTTTCAATTTTGCCCAACTTTCCAAGTCTCTCTTAATTTCAGACCAACATTTTTCATAATTATCCTTAAATAGACTCAGATTCTTAGCTGTTATATTAACCCCTAGGTACTTTACCTTTTTCACCAATGATAATTCTGTTTCTCTCTGAAACCGTTCTGACTCTGCATCTGTCATATTTTTCCCTAACACCTTCGTTTTTTGTTTATTTAGCTTAAATCCTGCGACCTGTCCGAAATCATGTATCAATTGTAAAACTCTTTTCGTACTAGATTCTGGCTCCTGCAATGTCAAAACTAGGTCATCTGCAAAAGCTTTAAGTTTATATTGTTTCGCTCCGACCTCAATCCCCTGCACCAGCCGGTCACCTCTAATCAAGTTCAGGAGCACCTCCAGGACTGAAATAAATAACAGAGGGGAAATCGGGCAGCCTTGTCGTGTTCCTTTTTCAATTTTAAATTCTTCCGTTACCACATTGTTGACTATCAATTTAGCTTTTTGCTCTGAATATATTGCGTCAATCCCATTTTGAAAACCCCGCCCCGCTCCCATTTCTTTTAAATTTCCCTTCATAAATTTCCAAGAAATGTTGTCAAAGGCCTTCTCCGCGTCTATGAAAATCAAAACTGCTTTAGTGTTTATATTTGTTTGCAAAAGTTCCAAAATGTCTATAATGTTCCTTGTATTTGCAAACATATGTCTTCCTGGGAGAAAGCCTGCTTGGTCCTTATGAATTACTTCATTCAAAGCTCTTTTAAGTCTGCTTGCTAAAACATCAGCAAATATTTTGTAATCCACATTTAAAAGGGAGATGGGGCGGTAGTTCTTCAGTTGTGTCTTTTCAGTTTCTGATTTTGGTATCAACGTGATAAAAGCTTCCTTCCACGATTCCGGCGCCTTCTTTCCCTCCAAAATTTCATTGCTGACCTCCATCAAAGGTTGAATCAAATAGTCACTCATTGTCTTGTAATACTTGGAGGTCAGACCATCTGGTCCTGGAGATTTGCCCAGCTTCATGTTCTGAATGGCATGTTCAATTTCTTGACGTGTTATTTGACTATTCAGGAGTAGTCTATTTTCTTGTGTAAATTTTTTAAGACTATGTTTTTTCAAAAATTGTTCAATCTCAACTTCATTTTGCGGCCCTTGGGTATATAGTTTCTTAAAATATTTCTGGAAGGATTTTCTAATTTCCACAGGGTTCTGAATATTTCTTCCTTCAATTTCTAAATTTGTTACTATATTCAACTTCACTCTCCAGGGTGTCTGGCTCATTCTATCATTTTTGATATTGCATCCCAGTACAGCTTTTGCCACTCTTTTGTTGCCTATGAGGGCAACTCCATTTCTTTTACGGGATTCTTGCCCACAGTAGTAGATATGATGGTCATCCAAACTGAATTCGCCCATTCCCGTCCAGTTTAGTTCACTGATGCCCAGGATGTCAATATTTATTCTTGCCATCTCATTTTTGACCACATCCAACTTACCCAGGTTCATGGTTCTTACATTCCAGGTTCCTATGCAATATTTTTCTTTACAGCATTGGACTTTCCTTTTGCTTCCAGGCATATCCGCAACTGAGCGACCTTTTGGCTTTGGCCCAGCTGCTTCATCAGCTCTGAGTCTACTTGTACTTGTCCTCCGCTCTTCCTCGGTAGCATGTTGGACGCCTTCTGACTTGAGTGGCTCATCTTCCAACATCATAACTTTCATATGCCTGTTGTCTTTGTCCATGGAGTTTTCTTGGCAGGGATACTGGAGTGGCTTGCCGGTTCCTGCTCCAGGTGGATCACGTTTGGTCAAAACTCTCCACTATGACCTGTCCATCTTGGGTGGCCCCGTACGGCATAGCTCATAGCTTCTCTGAGTTATTCAAGCCCCTTCGCCACGGCAAGGCAGTGATCCATGAAGGGGAAGGGCAACTTACTGTACATCAAAGAATTCATACAGGGGGAAAACCCTATCAGTACTTGGAATGTAGAAAGAGATTCAGACTAAAAAGCCATCTTACTGTCTATCAGAGATGTCATACAGAGGAGAAACCCTATCAGTACTCGGAATGTGCCAAGAGCTTTATTCGAAAAGGCCACCTCTTGGCCCATCAAACAATTCATACAGGAGAGACACCCCATCAGTGCTTGGAATGTGGCAAGGGCTTCAGAAGAAAGGGCAGTTTAACTTCCCATCAGGGAATTCATACAGGGGAAAAGCCTTATCAGAGCTTGGAATGTGGAAGTGGCTTCATTGACAGACGCCATTTCACTGTCTATCAGAGAATTCATACAGGGGAGAAACCATATCAGTGCTCGGAATGTGGAAAGAAATTCACCCAGAGTGCCCATCTCACAATCCATCACAGAATTCATACAGGGGAGAAACCCTATCAGTGCTTGGAATGTGGATAGAGATTCATTGAGAAGGCCAAACTCATAATCCATCAAAGAATTCACTGTGAGGTGAAACTATTTCAGTGCCAAGAATGTGGAAAGAGCTTCAGTCACAGGGCCTGCCTTGCTTCACATCAAATAACTCACATTGGGGGCAAATTATAGTAGTGGCTGTATACAGATTTATTTTTAGGATACTTTAGTTTGTATGAGGTGAGGATTGTAGCTGGGTTCTTTGCCACATATGGTACCCCATAGCTATTTTAACTACGTATCCAGAACTGTGACTTGCAAGTTCTTGGCCAAGGTGTTTAATACTTCCTTCACAGTTTCCTTTCTCTTGGCAGATCAGGATGAGCAGGTGAGAGCAAAAGTTGCACGGTTTTTAGCTGGGACATTTAGAATAAGCTCCACTATTTGACTATTGACTCAAAACCTTACAATGTATTCTATATAACGGACTTTTAATTTTTATTCTTTGTATATTGTATTGTTGTTTTATTGGTATGGAATCTTCACCCAGTCAGTATTATATTTAAACCACAATGGCAGCAAAATGCTCTTTCAGGCATGCTTGTGTATTTCAAACAGTTGCCCTTGTCGTAAATAAAGTCTTTCTCCAAATCGAATCCTTCTCAGTGGCTGGTTGAATTAGCAAGTTATTTTATCTCCTCTAGTTCAGAGCCTGCCTGTTAGTTAAGTCCAATTTTTTATCTTAAAAGACAGAGGAGTCCTCCACTCCTGGCGCTGGCTTTGGAGAGTTGCTGTGATGAGCAATGCATTGTACCCAGCATCCCCCTGCCCCCCCCGCATTCCTTCAGCCCTGGGGGGGCAGTTGGGAGGATTATTACTCCCATATTATCCTCGTTATCCGCACGAAAGGGCTCCGCTGTTATGGGTACAGCTGTTCACCATGGCAGCCAAACAGGAAGTTCATCATGTCTCCTCTCAGTCTCCTCTTCAGGCTAAACATACCCAGCTTGTTTTCCAGACCTTTTAATTTTTGTGGCTGAACTGTATTCATAGAATATGGTCTCTTACAATGCTTCATTTTTGAACGGCTAAAGATTGGATTGAAGCTCTGCTAGAGCGGCTGTGTGTGTGCTTGCCTTGCATCCTTTGAAACAGGAAATGGCTGTTTTTCTTTGCTCGCTATCCAACACATGTGGTTCTGTAGAGGATTGCATATACTTAATATGACTCTCTCTTCTAATAATTAAATAGCCATCAAAATAAACTTCTCCTTCCCACAACCACTTTCCCACAGGTTGGCCTCTAGGGTTCCCTCGCATCCGGATGGTTCCCTCATTCCACAACACTAAACAGGTTCACACAGAAAGTAGGAAAACTGGCCCTTAAAAAGCTCAACAGCTTTAGGGGTGTCCTGGTTTTTACATGGGAAATACAAGATAAACTAGGGGACTCCTGGGCCCCTGAGTTCGAGGAGCCAGAAAGGGAGAATCCAGCCTTGTCTTCCCCCTATTTCTGCAGGTAGACCCCTTCCGCTTGCATTGACTCTTGGGGTGACGAAGCAAGATGGCCCAGGGGTCAAACTCCCCTGAGGGAACCCTCCACCTCTGAGGAGAAAAAAGCCCTTCTTATCCTCCTTCTTAGGCCTCAGAGGGGCTTTCTCTCCTTGCCCCCTTTGCTTGTTCTGGCCGCTTGCCTGAGATCTCCCAATGGAGAGGCCTCCATTGGGCCAACATGACAAGGAGAGAGGCTGTCCTGCAGAGGCAAAGCCATCATGGCAGGAAGGCAGCTAAGGACGCCCCATGAGCGCTGGTACCCAAAGGTGCCGCCCTCCTTCTGCTGGGAGGAGAGAGCATGAGAGCCACAAGGCCCACAAGGGAGCCATTGCGTCTCTGGGAGCGGCTGGGGCCTCGGGAAGAAACAAAATGGCGTTCCCGCCTTTTTCGGAAAAGGGCGGGAAACGCCATCTCCTGGCCCTGCCGCCTCCTGGCCCTGCCGCCTCCTAGGCCTGCCTGGCCATGGGGGTGGGGGGTAGAATCCAGCTGCCCCCAAACTCTTCCCTGCCCCAGACAATGGGGGGGGGGTGAACAAGAAGCTGGAAGGGGGAGCAGCCAAGAGGAAAACTCAGGGGGCAAACTCCCTCAGGAAACAGGACGAAGAGAGGACGAGGCCAGGGAAAATCCTCACAAAACTGGCAACCGTTTCTCTCAGAGACACAAAGGCCCTGCCTGTCTCCAGAAGGGGAGTCTTCCCCATCTAGTAAAAGACTCTATGAACTGAAAGTGGAGGCACTATATGTAGTTTTCATTTGGGGTGAGCTGGCCTGACCAAAACCCCCTCACAGCTATGGGCAAAGGCTGGGTGGAGGCATCCTAGCCTGACCCACTGGAGCAGCAGAAGGGGTTGGGTGGAAGCTGAGGGCAGGCTCCCTCAGAAAATGGTGGCCTCTCCCTCCTCAGAGGTCTGTTTTTGATTGTTTGTATTTTAAGAAATATTTTCATTTGTCCAAAGATATACAAAAGTTCACACCGAATACGAAGTATCTTTTAATGATACAGCAGAATAAAAGTGCTTTTACAATCTAATCTTTAAAAGAAAAGAACAGTAGCAAAAAGAAGAAAGGAAAGAAAGGGGGAAAGAAACAGAAGAGAGAGAGAAAAGAAAGAAAATGGAAGAAGAATAAGAAAAGATTAAAAGACTTCTGGTTCTCTGTCCTGCAGCTAAATACAGTATCCACTCATTAACCTCCAACTATTTTATTATCTACAAGCCAGTGATTTTTTCAATCTTTAAATCCAGATGTCATAAGTTCATTTTCTCTTTCATGCAAAAAATCCATTAGGAGATTCCAAATCTTAGTAAATGTCAATAATGATTTTTCTCTAATTAAACACATTAGCTTTGCCATCTCAGCTAAGTCCAATAATTTTCTCAACCATTCCTCTACAGCAGGTAGAGCTCCATCATGCCATGTTTGTGCATATAACAACCTCGCTGCCGTAATCATATGTTGGAATAATCTTCTGCAGTCCTTTTCCAGTTGTGCTTCCTTGGAGGTTTTTAAGTAGAGGTTGGATGGCCATCTGTCAGGGGTGCGATTTTTGCATTGCAGAGGGTTGGACGAGATGATCCTTGAAGTGCCTTCCAACTCTGCAGTTCTAGGAGACTGTGAAAGCACAGAGCGGGGCTTAGCACCACTGCAGGGAGAAAGGCTTGGGCCATGAAGAGCTCACCTGTTACTGGAATTTTAAGGTGTCATAAATAAGATGAATGTTCCTAAGTGCACAAGGTAAACATACATGTGTATAAACCACATGTCTGAAATGGTACATGAGAGCAAGACCAGGGCCATCTTTAGGCCCCCGTTATAAGACTCCCTCTAACGCAGGTAGAAGGAAGCTTTTGACAAAACCTTTCCCAATAGGCGGAGTTCTTTTCACTTGCTTATCCCTCAAATCCACTAATAGAGAAGCTTCTCACCAACCCCAAAATTTAGTTCCAATTAGTTCCTGCCTCCACTCATTCTTCTCTGGCAGATAATGAACCTAGGGGGATACTGGGTCCCTTGATGGGGAGTTGGGCTGTACAAGCCAACCCCAAAATTTTGTCTAATATCAGACTCAAGGAAGAAGTCACAGGCAGAGCCTCCCTCTTCAGCAGAGTCCTACCTAGGCTCCCTTACACCTGGGGAAAGGAGTTGGGATACTCAGGGGTAGAAGGGGGGGAGGCTTTGGCCTGCAATGCTCGCTCTTCTCCCCTGCAACGAAAGTGGAGGACGGAAGTTAACTTGGGGCTTAGCCACACTTCCTCTTGGCACCATTTCCCTTGGGGGAAACCGCGCTCTGTCAGCGCAAATGACAATTTGGGTTCCTCCCGGATAGCCATTTGTGCTGAATTATCACTAAAGAGCAGTTTTTCCCTAGGAAAGGAGGGGGGGCAAAGGAGAAACAAGGCACAGCATAAGCGGAAGTTTGGAGGAGCCTTCGGCCCCACAGCATACTATGAGATGCACATCAATAGATAGGAAGCTGCCTCATAATGAGATCATTCATCCACCTAGCTCACTATTGTCTAAACGGACTGGCAGCCATAGTTCTCCAGGGTTTCTGGCAGGAACCTCTCCCAGTTCCACCTGGTGACACCATTGGGGATTGAACCTGAGACCACTGCATGCCAAGAAGACGCTCTACCTATGACCGTTCCCCTTTAATGGCAGGTGCCAGTTTGGAAAGACCCCACATATAAATTGTAGGGATGGCTAAGTCGGGGCTAGAGATCCTTTGCTTTTCAGTCACACAACACATGCTCTGAAGGCGGTGTGGGTGTGGAGATAAAGGAAGAACTCCCACCTCCTTACAGACGTTCACCTGAAGAACCAAACTCTTGGCAAGACGTCAGCTTCATCCCCGTGCATGGACACTGGAGCCTCCTAAAGTGTGGGCTGCCTCTTAAAAGGCATCCATTCAAGACTCAACATGTGGGACCCTGCAGTACAGAATGGTCATATCTCAGGGGTCCTTTGCTAGTGCCTCCCGCTCCCCGGTTTCACATTGGCAGGAAAGCATTTGCTAGCACAGAAAAAAAGTGCTGTGGGGACCCCCTCCATGGAGTCGCCTCCCTCCTCCCACCTCCATAACAGAACCTTCTCAACTTGGCAACTTTGGAACCGAGTGACTGTTGCATCATCTCTCGTTCCGGAGTCAGGCCGGGGTTCTCTTGGCTCCAGGGCGCGGCTGAACCTCTCTTTGCAAGAAGCCACGTTGCACCCGTGTTCCTGAGCTTGGGCGAGCCCAGAACGATGGTCACAATCGAGTCGGAATCGGACTTCTACGACGTGTTTGAGATCCTGGGGAAGGGCACCTTCGGGGAAGTGGTGAAGAGCTGGAAGCGCAGCACAGGCGAGATGGTGGCCATCAAGATCCTGAAGAACGACTCCTACCGGAGCAGGATCATCAAGAACGAGCTGAAGCTTCTGCAGACCATGTCCGAGGTGGACTCGGAGGAGTCCCACATCGTCCAGTTCCACGAGTTCTTCCACGACGAGCTCAAGTTCTACCTGGTCTTCGAGCTGCTGGAGCAAAACCTCTTTGACTTCCAGAAGGAGCACAACTTTTCCCCGCTGCCCGTCCGGCACATCCGGACAGTGACCATACAGGTGTTGAGGGCCCTGGCCAAGCTGAAGGAGCTCTCCATCATCCACGCGGACCTGAAGCCTGAAAACATCATGCTGGTGGACCAAGTCAGGTACCCTTTCCGAGTCAAGGTGATCGACTTTGGCTCAGCCAGCATCTTCAACGAGGTGCGCTACGTCAAAGAGCCCTACATCCAGTCCCGCTTCTACCGGGCGCCCGAAATCCTGCTGGGCCTGCCCTTCTGCGAGAAGGTGGATGTCTGGTCCTTGGGCTGTGTGATGGCCGAGCTGCACCTGGGCTGGCCCCTTTACCCTGGCAACAACGAGTACGACCAGATCCGGTACATCTGCGAAACGCAGGGGATGCCTAGGCCCGCCCTGCTCAACGCGGCCAGGAAGGCTCACCTTTTCTTCAAGAGAAGCCAGCACCCCGAGGTGGTCAACTCCTGGCAGCTGAAGACCCCGGCGGAGTACCTGGCAGACACCAAGGTGAAGTCAGTGGAGAGGAGGAAGTATGTGCTCAAGTCCCTGGACCAGATGGAGACGGTCAACGTCCACAGGATGATCTACCCGGACACGGAGGCCCTGGCCGAGTACTTTGACCTGCGCAGCATGGTGGAGCTCATCAAGCGCATGCTGACCTGGGACTCACACGAGCGCATCACGCCCAGCGCTGCCCTGAAGCACCCGTACGTCTCCACCCAGCCTCTGAAGCAGAACTACGACCTTACCCAATACTACCAGTTCTGCTTGCGCAGCCTCCACGAGTCGCTGCCCAGCCACAGCAAGACCGAGGAGGAGGCGCAGCTCTACAGCGCCATGGAAGAAGAGCGTTTCTACTCTGTGCGCGACAGTTTCCAGGAGGAGAACAGTGCCCACGGCATCCAGAGGACCACCAGCCAGATGGATGACCTCAGCATCGCCGAGGCCGGCCAGGAGGCACCCCTGAAGGTGTGGGGAGAGGGGCCCAGCGGGGGGCTGTATGAGCCGACCCACCCCGGGCCCCCGGAGGCGGCATCCGGCCGGCGCAAGCCTGTCCTGCAGAGCCTACGCTTGCGCCAGGAGCAACCGCAGCAAGAGCCCATCCCGGCCTACTACCGGAACCGCCGCGGCAGTCCCCGGCACCGCAAGGCGTCCCACCATGCCAAGCCAGACCCCACCTTCGAGAACCTGATCCTGCTGGGGCAGTACTCCCCCGAGGAGCCCCCCACGTGGGAGAAGGAAAGCAACGCCAGCACAGCCTCCCTGCCAGAGTCCAACGCCAGGGAAGACCCCGGCTACCCCAGGGGCTTGATGCTTTCGCCCACTGCTCAGGTAACGAGGGCTGGGGAGAAGGGGCCACAGCAGGGCAGGGGGGCTGACTTGCGGGGGTCTCAGAGGAGCCATGAGCCCAAAAGTTGAGGCAATGGATGGGTCTTAGCTGAAGATGGGTCTTGGGGAAGAGTCATGGCTCAGGGCAGTGCATCTGCAGGTTCAATCGCTGAAAGCATCTCTGGGTAGGGCTGAGAGCATCATAGAATTGTAGAGTTGGGAGGGATCCCGAGGGTCCCTGCTGCAATGCAAGAATCTCACCCATGACAGATGGCCACCCAACCTCTGGTTAAACGCCTCCAAGGAAGGAGAGTCCACCACCTCTCATGGGAGTCCGTTCCACTGTTGAGAACCAATCCCCGAGGGCTGTTGCTGCTGGTCCGTGTGAACAATACTGATTAAGATGGGCCAAAATGGCCTGACTCGGTATACAGCTGTGTTCCTCTTCCTGTGTACCAAAGTAAGAGTCCAAGGCGTGTCCTCAAGTGTTAGAACTGGGCCACCACCAAGCCTCTGGAGCAACGTCTGCAGTGGGCTGAGCCAGGAGAGGGTGCACCTGTGAAGGAGGAAGGAAGGGTCTCCAAAGTTCCAGAAGGTGCTGGAAGGTCCCTTGCAAACTCTGGCAATACTTTAGTTACCAGGGTTAGGCTCCCTTTCCCTCCACCCAGATAGAAAAATCAGGCTGCCCACCTGCTCTCAGGCCAACAGTGAGCCCTATTGCCCCCTGTATTGCTTTGTTGCTTTCCACACGTGCCCCATTGGTTCCACGAACTTGTCCCTAGTGCCCCCTATCCCACTCGATTAGAAGCATTATTCAGACCAGCGCTTGGCATGACCCACCAAGGAAGGTAGCATCGCCATAAAAATTACAAACATTCACAATTTATCCAAAAGCCACACAACTATTTAGCTGAATTCAGCAAAACTGATTAACTTGGTCTAGAGATGCCTGGTTTTCAAAATCTGACAGTCCTTTGGCAAGAGTCTTGGGTACCACATTCAGCAAATTCAGTAAATTCCTAACACGATGATGATATCAGTGTCTGGTTTAAAGACCCTTAGCAGGGGCTGTAAATCACCACCTCCAGCACCTCTTAGCACCCCCACTAGGTAATTCCACTGTCTCCCCAGAGGGTGGGCCCACTCCCTTCCTCTGGGAACTGTTGGTCTAGATCAGTGTTTCTCAACCTTGGGTCCCCAGATGTTGTTGCACTACAGCTCCCATCATCCCTGAGCTCTGGCCTTGCTAGTTCAACAACATCTGGGGGCCCAAGGTTGAGAAAGGCTGGTGTAGATCTTTCCTGCCTTCCAGACAAGCTTGAGCCAGGAGGAACCTAACATTAAAAGGCCAGGGTGAGGGAAGAGCACCATCAAAGTCAGGGCGGTTTGAAGGTGCAGGGGTCCCCCTCCCTCAAGGTCTACTGCCTTACAGGGAATCCTTTCACAGCATGTGAAGAGCATGGTAAGGGGGCAGGAGCTTTTCAGAGCTTGGTTGTCAAGAGTTGCTCCCCATAGAAACAACTTGCCAGCTGCCTGCAGGCCTCTGACCTCCCCCTCCCACCCCAAACGCAATGGGGCAAGGGGCATTCCCAGCCTGCCTCCCCTTTCTGCCTGGCACATGGTGATTGCAGCACAGATACACTCCTTGCCAACCTGCCAGGACCACGGCTTCACTCGCCTAGCTGCAGTTTTGGCTTGGAGGCCAGTGCCACCTGACACCAGCTGCTCGGAAGCCTGGAAGTGAGGGTTAGGTGGTGATGTGGTTAGAGTGTTGGGCTAGGACTTGGGAGAAACCAGGGCTCAAATCCTGCCCCCCACAACTCAGCCATGATGCTGATCTGGGGCCAGGCACTGTCTCTCTCAGCCTTGCAGAGTTGTTGTGGAGATTAAATGGAGGGGAGAACGATGAACATCACATTGAGCTCCCAGGAGGAAAGATGGGCTATTAAAATGAGAGAACAAGGCTTGGAGGTAAACGGCTGAGAAAATTATGTGAAGATGGAAATAAATGGGGGTGTGGTGGGGAGTGAAGCCTGACACCAGGCAGGGAAAAAGCAGAATTTCTCCATCTCTCAATGATGGTGAAAAGGATACAGATGTCCTATTATCACAAAATCCAGGTGAGATTCAGGTCACAGCATCAGGTGTGGGGTGAAACCATCCCACCTACTCCAGTGAACCAGTGGGTCTTGTGGGGAGAGAATTTTGTGCCAGCTTTGTGCTGCAGCAGCGAAAGAGGCAAAGCCCATCCTCTGGGAAGAGATGCAGAGCGAAACAAGTATCTCGCTGCTGTGAGCTGCGCATGGGCATAGGCACATCTGGGAACGAGTTGCAGTTCCGACGGCCCCACTTCCCAGTGGGTATAGCAGAGCTGGGGAAAAGGGCCAACTGCCTTACTCCCCACCTCCAAAAACGGGACAGATAAACCAACAGGTGTGATAAGGTGGGGGAGTCTGTAATAGGGGATAATACGAGAAAAGGTTAGGGAGGAGGGAGGGAATATTATTATTATAGAAAGGTCGCAGTGCTTGGGACTTAAATTTATTGAGAAAAGTGAAAGAAACTTCTAAAACTATTCATGCTATGGGGAAAATTCATAATGCTTGATAGAGCTCCCAGGCAGATAGCCACTGGTCAGGGATTCTGTAGCTGTGATTCCAGCATTGCAGCGGGTTGGACTAGATGACCCCTGGAGGACCCCTTCTATATAGCTATTATCTCCAATCACCTAGAGCTACTGCTTCACGAGTGCCCTGAAACATATCCCCCTCCCTGCTGATCACCAGGGCTGCTTGCACCATGAATGCAGAACGAAACACAGAACCACAGAGCGGGAAGGAGACCCCCGTAGCCACCTAGCCTGCAGGGAACCAGGGGGGCTGGCGTTGGTAACGCAGTGCCGTCTTTCTCTTTGGCAGAGAGCGCAGCCAGAGGTGTACGAGCCAGCCGCCCAGCTGCCTGGGCCCACCAGCTGGCTGCCGAAGGAGAACTGGCTGGCAGAGCATGGCATGGAGCGGGGCCCCCTCAAGGCAGTGCTGCACGCTTCCCGGAACCGCCACCAGCTGCAGCCGTACCTGCAACACATCGCCAGCCACCACTGACCCCGCGGGCCCTCCCCACCCCCCCACCCGGAAGAGGGCAGGCGCAGCAGAGAGATGGCCCCAGCCGGGGGCCCTCCAAACAGATTCCTTTGTAGCCACTAAATATATAGACTGTTCCTCGCTGCCCAAAGCTACTTGCTTTAATAAAAGCCACCTTACTCTTACCGAACTATGCGGAGCCCTGATGGCAGTGCGACAAGGTGCACCAGGCTGGATGGGGCGGAGGGGGTGGGGAAAGTCCCCTCTATTCCAGAGCAAAAAAAGGCCTGCCAGTCTGTCTTGGCAAACGGCAGCCTGCCCCCCCCCACCGCCTCTATCCTCCCGGCAGCGCCAGATGCACACAAACACACTTGACCACAGCAATAATAAACTCTTTATCCAATTGCAGAAGGCGTTGGCGGCACGTTTGTCTAGGGACTGGTCCATGCCCCACACAGACCAATGCATGGCTCCCCACCCTGGGCGATGGAAGGGTTTCAGTCCCACGGGGCAGCTTCTGCTTTTTAGGCCAGCCACTTGCTTGTGGGCCCCATCGGTCCATCTGATAGCTGGGTGCTCATTCCCCCACCCTCGCCCCATGGTGGTTCAGACCGGCACAGCTCCTTGTGGGGCTGCCTATGGGGTTTGTGACCAAAGGGCGCGCCCAACAGAGGCTTCTTGCACCTGCTGCATTGCCCCACTTGCAACACAACAGCCCTGTGTTGTAAACAAAAATCTGCCCATTTTTCCCTTATGGGGTATCCAAGAGCCCATATAGAGTCCTTACAAAGTTTCCCTATTGGTAGGAGAAAATAACAGAGGCCAACCAGAGAATATTTAGAAGCAAAGCCTGATCTTTATTGATCTGTTGCAACAGGGTCCTCACTCACCACACGCAGGAGGGAGGAGGAACCTCGAACAATGGCACGCAAGGCCTTATATAGACATTTGAAATTCCCTGCCCTGGAGCTCAAGACCACCCCTCCATACATCATGCACACATCACAGAGGGGTGTAGTTCAAGACCCCCCAGATACATCATACCTACATCACAGAAAGGGCGGTCTACAGCAGAAATCTGAGTGCTATGTTTACCTCTTGTCTGCCAGGTTACCTGTTTAATGGTCACTTGATTGGATTGCCTGGGGAGCCTGGCCAGTCTTTTGTAATGATAGATACTTTGTTCCTGAGCCAGGTCGAAGGCTCACATCCTATTCATATCTTAAATGTGCCCTTAAGACAGGATTTGTGAAGGGAAAGATAATGGGGAGGCTTTTCCATTTTCCTTTGACCTTGCAGAGGAAACATTTGGGAATCAAAAAGGGTTTCAGGTCGGTCTTCCTATGCTGATCTATGTACGTGCTTGGTTGGTACACTTATGAACATTTAACATATATCGAAGACCTCAAAATTCCTATCACACCTGCAGGGCTACCAGGGGGCACCCAGTACTCCTCCGTTCATCCGACATCCCTGCGGTTTACGTAGGAGTGTAGAAGCAGCCCACACTCTCTCCCAGACCTCAGGAGGGTGTGATGGTCAATTACAACTGCAGTCCTGAATTCCCAGTAGCCTGAATGCCAGGTAATCCTAAAGCCCTGAGGGTGACCACTGCACACATGTTTCAGCCTCAAATTCAGGCACTTGCTCGGGAATAAAAGGAAAGGGAAGGGGGAAGCAGGCAGAAGGGAAAGGCAGAATATGAAATAACCTGAGCACTGCCTCTGCAATGGAACAAATCCAAGCCGATCCACTACACTCCTTGTTCAAGTATCAGCAAGGGGGGTTGACCTCACAGTTTTTATTGTTTGACATTTTATTATGTTTTTATATTTTGCTGGAAGCCGCCCGGAGTAGCTGGGGAAACCCAGCCAGTTGGATGGGGTATAGATAATAAAATTATTAATATTATTATAGAAGACCCTGCCTTGGATCCCTGATGTTGGAAAAGGAAAAGGATCCCTTGATGTTGGGAGGGGCAGGAGCTGAAAGAAGCAGCCCAGCTTTGGAAAGACTCCTTGCTCCCTTTCTCATGGCAGGAGGTGACTCTTGGCTCCCTGTGGTTAGGTTTCTCAATCCCTCAGGTACTCACTTTAAGTGCCCTCTTTGCACATGAAGAGGCTTGGCAGGAGATCCCTGACACACAGGAATTGTGGGCAGCTGCCCTTTCTTTGCAAGTGCATTGGCAGGCAGCCACAGAATTATTAGAAGCATAGGTTGGAGGGGACCCCAAGGGTCATCTAATCCAACCCCCTGAAGTGCAGGAACCTCAATTAAAGGATCTATGGCAGAGGGTCATCGAAGAGTCCTGGCAGGGAGAGGGTGTGGCAGGCCTTGGAAATGGTCTCTCTGGGGCACACAGAGAGAAGGAAGTTGCCCTGAGAGGACAGAGTCTCAAAGATGCGCATTCCCAGCATGTTTGCACTTCCCTCGCAGTGATGTCTACGCTGGCTTGGTCCAGGCTGCAGAACGGAAGATAGCAGGATCCCCAAGGTGGGCTCTGTGGGGAGATGGCGTCAGGCACCAGGCTCACTGGCAGACCAAGTCTGCACTACAAAGATGTCTGCAAACATGACATGAAGGCTGGTGCCATCCATCATGTGGGAATCCCTTGCAGACAACCACAGTGCCTGGAGACAGGCAGGTTGTGTGGCCATAGCCATGACCAGAGGAGGAAAGGCCACTGGGAGGAGCACAGAGAGAAGAAATGCCCTGGTGCATCTGCAGCAGCACAACCAGACGCCTTCCTCTGCCCTGGCAGCAAGAAAACATGTCTCTCCCGTATCGGTTTCTGCAGCCACAGCAGGTGCTGTGATTCTCCAACTGTTTGACTTCACCCCCCCGAAGGTGCACCCTCTCGAGACAGACGGATGCCAACCATATCTCATACTTTCCAGTTAATTTCCCCATCACATTTTTTGTGGGGATGGAATTGATTGCTCAAGAGCCCTAAACCTTAGTTGCAGAACCTGAATTTGCCAGTATGGGATTGAATCCCACCACGAAACAGCGACATTTTGGTATCTATTATTATTATTATTATTATTATTATTATTATTATTATTATTATTGAATTACAGGGCAACTCTCGCTTCCTGCGGCTTCCAGCAACTGGTTTTCAGAAATACTGTACTGCTACCTTCGACTGCGGAGGCAGATCAGTTTCCAAAACTGCACGGCCATTGCCATTTGCAAGTGACACAAAGAGAGCACTGCAGACGAGGGGGAGCCCAGTTTCGATCTGGGGTGCAGGAAGGATCCAGAAGAGCCAGACAAAAATCTCTGCAGGTAGAATCAAAGAAGAAACTAAGGCAGCAGTTTGGGGCATTCTCCTCCCGTCCTCGTCGCGGCCACCTAAGAGTTAATAGAGCATGGGGAGGTACCATCAGACACCTTGGGGGGCGAACGGATGCAGAGCAGGGGGTTCTGACCTCTTTTCCCAGGGCACAACAACAGAAACCTCCACCCGCTTTTTATCCCATTTTATTCCTTACTATTCAGGGCTACTGCGCCCAGTTCCTTCCCTTCCCGCTTCAGAGTGCCCCCCTTCACTGGCTATAATGGTTCGTCCTGAGCGGTCGCGGCTCCCTTTGTCTCGGGCGTCCTGGGAAGGAACCATTCTCACAGAAGGGGGGAAAGGAATGGATGAATTCGTTTTCCAAGGGTGGCGGTCAAAGTCAAGCTGCCCCTCCCCGTCCGCCACAGAATAATTTAAGTCAGGGGCATAAACTGGAAGCAGAGCTGCTCGGCTTTTCCGCGCTGTG
The DNA here is from genome assembly GCF_964234715.1 of Podarcis melisellensis. Taxonomy (NCBI): domain Eukaryota; kingdom Metazoa; phylum Chordata; class Lepidosauria; order Squamata; family Lacertidae; genus Podarcis; species Podarcis melisellensis. The sequence continues at coordinate 86,129,868 of NC_138540.1, forward strand.
AAGAACACGCTTTCGCCGCCTCCTCTCCCGGGGGCAGATGGTACGGTCCCAGGTGGTGCTTAGGAGTTCCATTCAGGGGGCGGAGCCTCTGCCTCTGCTTTTAACTCGCTCTTTGCCGGCGAGGAGCTCGCAACTCCGGGGGAAAGGGGTGGGATGCTGTGACCCGCTCTGTGATCAGGGCGAAGGGCGGCATATGTTAGTAAATAACCACAACAATAACCATAACCTGCTGGGCAGGGTCCCCCCCCCACCTCCGTCCTCCCACTCACAGTCTGGCTGCTGGGATCGGGTGGGCAGCAGGGAGGCACTCTGCACGTGCTCAGAGGCGCAGCCACCACCCAGCAGGTTCCGGGGCGGCGGGGGCGGATCCTGAGCGAGAGCCCCGCCTGGGGGCCGGCTGGCCGGCTGCCGCGTCTCCGCCCCGCCCGGGGCTGCCGCTTGTCCCCGTCCGGAGGAAAGCGCCGTCGCCGCCACGACAGCTGTTGCTCCGCCGGCCCGAGGTAAACGGGGGTGCGCGGCGGTGGGGCCGGGCCGGGCGTCCCTGGTGGGGCGGATCCGCTTTTGTGGGGCGCACAGATTTCGAGACGGCTTGGAAGGCGCATTGAATTCCGATCGGGGCGCGTCTGGGGCTCTCCTTTGACCTGGCCTGGAGGAGGTCTCCCCCCCCCCCCCTATTTCTTTCTCCCCACCCCAGCTTCCCATTAGGAAGCAATCGGGCCCCGCCTGCCTTGCACCTGCGGGCTCCCGCGTCACGTCGGAACGGCGCCCTGGACGCGCGGGGGGCACCCTGGGGTGCCCAAGGGCGTAGCACCCAGTCACCGGGCGGGCGCGCTTCTCTTCCCCCCAGCCGGAGTCCAGCAGAGGCCGCCTCCCTGGAGCAGGTGGCAAGGTCAGGGGTTGCCCGACTCTCGTCAGCCCCACACACGGCCAAGGGTCAGGCAGTTCGGCAGCATTGGAGGGCGCCACGTTGGCTACCGCTGCGAGGCTCTCCAAGCATCTCCCAGGTCTGAGAAGCCCCGAGCCTCAAGGGGGTTTGGGTCCCGCGACCCTCTGGGGGTCTCCTCCCAATCCGGATTACAGAAAGTGTCCTCCGGCTGAGTTCAGATTCATAAAGCAAAGGCCACTGGCCAATCTAGGTTAGTATTGTCTGCACTGACTGGCAGGTGGGAGGACCATCCCAGTTGCCCCTGGAGATCCGTTTTACCAGAGAAGGGCCATAACTCAGCCGGAGAACAGCTGCCTTGCATGCAGAAGGTCCTAAATTCAGGCTCCAGGCAGGGCTGGGAGAGTTCTGCTGCTGCCAATCAGTGTAGGCGATACTGGCCTAGATGGCCTCACTCTGTATATGGCCAATTCCCAGATTCCTGCATGCAGAGTGGATGCTGATAATGCTGAACTGCTTGGGGCTTCTTCCCCCAAAACCATGTGATTTGTTCCTGATAATTTTCGCTGTGTGTTGGCCTTCAAGAGAGTAGTGTCAGCATTTCAGGAGAGAAGCGTTAGCTCAGCCGCAGAGCCTGGCTTCGCGTGAAGAAAGTCCCAGGTCTGGTTTCCAGCACTTCCAGTTTAAGGAAAAGGGCGGGGTTGGGAAGGCTCCCTTCCTCCTCTCCTAAGATAATTCTAGAGAGCTCAGCTGCTGCCAGCCAGAGCATGCAGTGCAAGGCTCAGTGGTGAAGTATGCTTCACGAGTGAAGATTTTTCAGCCTGAGAGCTGCATTCCCTTCAGGAATTAAATTTCTATACCGGCCTTCACTCCAAGACCACAGGGCTGTTTACAATATAAAAATACAAACCATAATACAAGAAGAAGAAGAAGAGTTTGGATTTGATATCCCGCTTTATCACTACCTGAAGGAGTCTCAAAGTGCATGTGGAGAGCGGGGAAGCGAACCCGGTTCACCAGATTACGAGTCCACCACTCTTAACCACTACACCACACTGGCTCACAAGAAAGAGACTCAAGAGATTGCCTTGCCAGCACCCTCAGCTACCCTGCAGCAACAAAGGTAAGAAGAAGAAGAAGAAGAAGAAGAAGAAGAAGAAGAAGAAGAAGAGGAGGAGGAGGAGTTTGGATTTGATATCCCTTGGGCACCATTGTTCTGGGTCCCTCCTCCTCTCCTGCGTGTGAGGGGAGGACCCTGTTGCAACAGATCAATAAAGATCAAGCTTACTAGCTGCTTTGCTTCTCAATATTCTCTGGTTGGCCTCTGTTATTTCCTCCTACCGATAGGGAACCTACGTAAGGACTCTGAGTTTGTGCAGAGTGCACTGTCTTCTCCAGAGAGTAGCCTTCCTGCCCATGTTCTCTGGGGTTTCATGCCACAATGTTGGCATTTCAGACAGACCCATATTTCACTTGAAAAAGCAGGGTAGGGTTGGATGTCAAACCACGCTGGGCTCTATATGGGCTCTTGGATACCCCATAAGGGGAAAAAGGGCAGATTTTTGTTTACAACAGTTTGCATCTTTTAAAAAAGAAGGAGAAGGAAAAGAAGGGGGGATGCAAATTATGGGCATGGTGAAATACAAGAAAAGAAATTGCATCAATATAGATTTTACAATACGAAGCCTATTTGTTTTCTGTGGTCTCCCTTGCTAACTGGCCCTTCAACACAATTGGTCCTAAGAGGCTGCTTCTGGTTAGTACAGCATGAATTTTAAAAAATGTAATAATTATAGTTATTTATATATATTGGTCCTTTACTAATAATCCCAGCGTGGTTTGACATCCAACCCTACCCTGCTTTTTCAAGTGAAATATGGGTCTGTCCGAAATGCCAACATTGTGGCATGAAACCCCAGAGAACATGGGCAGGAAGGCTACTCTCTGGAGAAGACAGTGCACTCTGCACAAACTCAGAGACCCTCTCTTCCATGGCTATACTTAATGGGTTCCAAGGCTGAGCCCAGAGGTTGCAAACTGGGAGTAAGTCCTAATTTTGAGAGCCACTGGCACAGCTGACCCTTTCCTCCTTCATTCCTTATTTTTTAAAATGGGTCTCTCTGTGGGCAGCTGCTGAGTTGAAGTAGGTATGAACTGGGCAGCACCTTGGTCACCTCTTGTAATAAAGTGGTGCTTTTATTTTAAAAGATATATTAAGTTCCTCACACAACTTTGATGGCAGAAAGTGAGGAGGAATTAAAGAACCTTTTAAGGAGGGTGAAAGAGGAGAGCGCAAAATATGGTCTGAAGCTCCACATCAAAAAAATGAAGATCATGGCCACTGGGCCCATCACCTCCTGGCAAATAGAAGCGGAAGAAATTGAGGTAGTGAGAGATTTGACTTTCTTGGGCTCCATGATCACTGCAGATGGTGACAGCAGTCACGAAATTAAAAGACGCCTGCTTCTTGGGAGAAAAGCAATGACAAACCTAGACAGCATCTTAAAAAGCAGAGACATCACCTTGCCGACAAAGGTCCGTATAGGTAAAGCTATGGTTTTCCCAGTAGCGGTGTATGGAAATGAGAGCTGGACCATAAAGAAGGCTGATCGCTGAAGAATGGATGCTTTTGAATTATGGTTCTGGTGGAGACTCTTGAGTGTCCCACGGACTGCAAGAAGATCAAACCTCTCCATTCTGAAGGAAATCAGCCCTGAGCGCTCACAGTGTTCTCGAAGCTACCAACATGAGTTTGACCAAACTGCGGGAGGCAGTGGAAGACAGGAGTGCCTGGCGTGCTCTAGTCCAGGGGGGTCACGAAGAGCCAGACACGACTAAACGACAACAAATCCTGTTGCTCACAGCCTTAACCCAGCACTTGTGACCCAGATTAGAGCAGGAAGTTACACTCCTTTAATCCAGCTGCTGGTTTTGCATTTTGGAGGAGTTGTTGCTCTCCTCCATAATTGCCTGGGCTGACTCACATCGCCTGCCTGCCTGCCCTGCAAGCCCTTCCCACCCCCCCACTCTCATTGGGACCTGGCCAAGTTTTTGTCCGAACCATGTGGAGGGCACCAAGTTGGGAAAGCCTGCTTTAAGGGCATGCAAAAAAAAAGGGGGTGTTTCTGTGCAGAATTTCAAGTAGCTCCCTTGGTCTACTTCACATTCTCCTCCTCCTGCTGCTGCTCCTTAGGCATCTGTTTGCTTCTGGCAGAAGCCCCAACCTCACCTGTGTTTTGCTGCCTTCCCGCTGCTGTTCTTGGCCAGGACAGGGGGGCGGGGGAGGGGGGCAGGGAATGAGAATGCTGGAAGTTTCAGGACAGATAAAATGAAGTATTTATTTGCGCAGCACATAGTTGTTGTTCTTTTTTATTAGTTATATTTTTGTCTGTGTTTCGCTGGGTATTACATTCATTTCATTTTCATAATATGCTCTTTTTAATTTTTTTATGAAAGATTCTTGATTTACAAAAGTGCGTGCAATGTCTCTCTCTCTCGTATATTCCCCCCCCCCCATGTAACATTTTTACAAATCAGTTTTATTTGTTGAGACATTGGGAAGAAAAGGGGGAAAGGGGGGGGAGATGGGTGGGGATGGGGTCGGGTGGCGATGTTTCTATTTTACTTACTATATGTAGGGTTTGGTGTCAGCGTTGCTTGTGCAGGTTCTCTGCTGTTCGCTTGTGTTCCTTTGGTGGTGAGAGAGGTTGGGGTAGGCCAAAGGTGTCGTTGTTCATTTGTGGTTGGCTGTGGTGGTCTTTGTTTTCATGTGTGAGTGGGGTGGCTGGGTGTTTTGGATCAGGTTAGCCATATTGATTTGTAGAGAAGTAGAGAAGATGGGCAGAGATGCAGAGGATTGTGGGATGTTAGCAGAAATTATTGTCAATGACTCAAGCCCAGTCAAGCAATGCTTTCATCGTGGACACAATGGCGTGTTCCATTTTTCAAAATTCCTCATAGCAATCCCACCTGACTGGAGGGTGCCACTTTGGTTCTGGCCCTCCCCAATTCCCCCCACAGTCAAAATCCAGCACAGCTGCTGAGTCCCTTGCTGACCCTGCAGAGGATGCTGGGGCTCTGGCCTGCCCAGGTGTGATCCTGCGCTTGAGGCCGCATGAGGCAACTTGGCCAGATGTCGGTTTGCCTTTGGCTACCAGGGAGATCCGGCCGCAGAGTTCCTCTGTGACGCTGTAGCTGCCTTCACTCTCCTCCTTGTCTCCTTCCCAGGCCTCCAGAGGTTTTTCCTGCTCGTTCTGCCTCGGCCATGAAGCCCCATGTCACCTACCACCAGGTAAATCCTTGCTTGCCTAAATCGGGTGTGTCCAAAGGGATGGATCAAACTAAACCGTTGCACCAGAGGAGCCAGTGCAAAGCGTTCCTCTGCTGCCCCAGAACAGTGCCCAGGGGGCAGGAGGAAACCTCATTCTGTTTGATACCCTCAAGAGCTGGCATAACTCAGCTGGGAGAATGTGAGCCAGTGTGGTGTAGTGGTTAAGAGCGGTGGACTTGTAATCTGGTGAACCGGGTTCGCTTCCCCGCTCCTCCACATGCAGCTGCTGGGTGACCTTGGGCCAGTCACACTTCTCTGAAGTCTCTCAGCCCCACTCACCTCACAGGGTGTTTGTTGTGGGGAGGAAGGGAAAGGAGAATGTGAGCCGCTTTGAGACTCCTTAAAGGGAGTGAAAGGCGGGATATCAAATCCAAACTCTTCTTCTTCTTAATCTCAAGAGTCGTGGGTTTGAGCCCCAAACTGGGTAAGAGATTCCTGCGTTTGAATCGGGCTGGACTAGATGACCCCGGGGTCCCTTCCAATGCTACAATGCTATGATTCTAAGTGCTTGCATTGACAATCATAAAAGTGCGACACTGAACTCCTCCCAGACGCTGGACGTACGGCAAGTGTGTCCCCGCCCCCCCAGCCTAATGAATGAATGAATTTTGTTATTTCGGTCGCAGACCAGTTCCAGCCCACATACAATATCAAGGAAGTCATAAAACACGATAGGGATACATTTGAATTTGCAATAAGGTATAACAGGGACAATACAGATACTGTGGTACCTTGGGTTACATACGCTTCAGGTTACATACGCTTCAGGTTACATACGCTTCAGGTTACATACGCTTCAGGTTACAGACTCCGCTAACCCAGAAATAGTGCTTCAGGTTAAGAACTTTGCTTCAGGATGAGAACAGAATTTGTGCTCTGGCGGCGCAGCGGCAGCAGGAGGCCCCATTAGCTAAAGTGGTGCTTCAGGTTAAGAACAGTTGCAGGTTAAGAACAGACCTCCAGAACGAATTCAGTTCTTAACCTGAGGTACCACTGTATAAAGGTAAAGGTAAAGGTACCCCTGCCCGTTCGGGCCAGTCTTGACAGACTCTGGGGTTGTGCGCCCATCTCACTTAAGAGGCCAGGGGCCAGCGCTGTCCGGAGACACTTCCGGGTCACGTGGCCAGCGTGACATCGCTGCTCTGGCGAGCCAGAGCCGCACACGGAAACGCCGTTTACCTTCCCGCTGGTAAGCGGTCCCTATTTATCTACTTGCACCCGGAGGTGCTTTCGAACTGCTAGGTTGGCAGGCGCTGGGACCGAGCAGCGGGAGCGCACCCCACCGCAGGGATTCGAACCGCCGACCTTTCGATCGGCAAGTCCTAGGCGCTGAGGCTTTAACCCACAGCGCCACCTGTGTCCCCACTGTATAAATTGACATAAATTGAAACTTAGTCATTAACGTATAACCTAAAATTATCATTTAAAACTTTAATCATTATGATAGCACAGCTTGTTCCCTAAGTTTTATGGCAATCGCACAGAATTTAGCTACCCTTAGCGTGATCTCAGGATCCTTGTCCTCTACCAGGGATTTTAGACATTGAAGTTTGGATTCATTTGGAGATTTTTGCATAGCAGGGTTAATAAATACTGAGCGTATATCCCTTTAGAAACGGCAGTGTAACAAGGCAGGAGAGACAGCAGCCTAATGATTTGTTTGCTTATTTTGTAAAATTTATGCGCTGCCTTTTTGCAAAAGGAAAATGCCCTCAGAATTTGCAAAAAAAGTTCAAACCGTAACATCCGTAAGGGAAATTAACAGCAGTGATTTAAGGCTTTCAAAAAGGTAAAAGGACCAAGTAGAGTAAAAACGGACTAGAACTCGCATCTCAGGGTTGTGTGTTCAAACGGCATGTTGGGCAAGAGATTCGGAGTCCCTTCTAACTCTGCAATTCCATGATCACCATTCTAAGCCACTGTGATCCACGCGACGGTCACCTCCAGACTGGATTATTGTAACTCGCTCTACGTGGGGCTGCCCTTGAGACCGACCCAGAAACTCCAGCGGGTGCAGAATGCTGCAGCGAGACTCCTTAAGGGGTCCTCACTACGAGATCACATTCACCCGGTGCTATACCAGCTGCACTGGCTCCCGGTGGAGTACAGGATCAGGTTTAAGGTGCTGGTTTTAACCTTTAAAGCCCTATACGGCCTAGGACCCTCGTACCTATGGAACCGCCTCTCCTGGTATGTCCCACGGAGGAACTTACAATCTTCAAACAAAAACATGTTGGAGGTCCCAGGCCACAGAGAGGTTAGGCTGGTCTCAACTAGAGCCAGGGCTTTTTCGGCTGTGGCCCCGATCTGGTGGAACGCTCTGTCACAAGAGACTAGGGCCTTGCGGGACTTGACATCTTTCCACAGGGCCTGCAAGACAGAGCTGTTCCACCAGGCCTTTGGCCAGGGCACAGCCTGACTCCCTCCTTTGGCAATCTTCACAGAACTCCACCCAATGGTTGCCATCAATTTGAGTTGAATTAATTTTATAATGAAATGATTTTAGAATGTTGTATTATTTTATTGTTGTTAGCTGCCCTGAGCCCGGCCTCAGCTGGGGAGGGCGGGATATAAATAAATAAAATATTATTATTAATATTAATAATAATAATATTAGCACCTGGACAGGCTTGTCTAAAGAAAGATGCTTTTAGCAGGTGCCGAAAAGAGCACAGAGAAGGCGCCCGCCTGATTTCAAGAGGCAGGGAGTTCCGAAGGTTGCGGTCTGCCACACTAAAAGGTCAAAGTTCTTACAAAGGCAGGACAGGGATCGTGTTGCATCTGTGACAGGGACAGTTCTGCCAGTCCCCCCCCCCCCACTTTTCCTCTCGCATCAGCTCCACTGTGGTGAATGGGAGCTGGGGGAGCTATTTGTGCAAGCCTCGTTCCCCTTGAGGAGGCAGACTTCCCCTTGTAAATGTGTGGGGAAAGGAGAAGCCAGCTGGGCTTCCTGCCTCTGGCTCCGACGTGGGGCTGGATGTCCCCAAAGGGGTCGCAGGTGAGTGCAGTTCACCTGCCTGTCTGCACACACAGTGGATCCTGAGATCCTGCTGCCTGGAGTTCCCAGGGTGTTTCATCTCTCCGTTTCCTTCCTTTCAGCTGAAGGCGCTGCACAACCCTGAGGAGCCCCCACTGACCCAGCAGCCCAGCTTGGCTCCAAAGAAGGTTAGTCTCCTCTTCCTCCTCCCCTTCCAGGTTCTGGTGAAGAGCCTGAGCTGGGATAAAGTCCCATCTCCCACCCCCCCACCCCCCCAAATAAAACCACACTTCTCAAGCCATGGAAAAAGAGGCACAGTCCTATAAATGGATCAATAACTGGTTAAGGAACAGTTTGGCCCACAGAAGAATGCAGAAACTGGAGTTCCCCAAAGGTTAACATTGTGACCTGTGCAGTGGGGACTCCCTCTTCAGACCTGGGTCTGGGTGCAATTATTATTATTATTATCATTATTATTATTATTATTATTATTATTATTATTATTATTATTATTATTTACCCTGCCCATCTGGGCAGCTCCCAGTAGAATATTAATAATAATAAAATGATAAAACATCAAATATTAAAAAGTTCCCTAAAAAGGAATTATTATTATTATTATTATTAGTAGTAGTAGTAGTAGTAGTAGTAGTAGTAGTAGTAGTATACTGCCCTATACCCACAGGTCTCAGGACGGTTCACAAGATAAAATCGCAATATGAAAGCAAAAAAATACACAATCAAAATAAAAACAAGAACAACCCAATAATCTCCGGCTTCCACAACACAATTCAAAAGGGCGCTGAATGTCAGTAAGCCAAAGTCCTTGTTAAAGAGGAATGTTTTGAATTAACATACACAAATTTATTGGTTGATAACATGGTAGATGATGCTTTTGAATTCTGGTGCTGGAGGAGACTCTTGAGAGTCCCATGGACTGCAAGAAGATCAAACGTATCCGTTCTGAAGGAAATCAGCCCTGAGTGCTCCCTGGAAGGACAGATCCTGAAGCTGAGGCTCCAAGACTTTGGCCACCTCATGAGAAGAGAAGACTCCCTGGAAAAGACCCTGATGTTGGGAAAGATGGAGGGCACAAGGAGAAGGGGACGACAGAGGACGAGATGGTTGGACAATGTTCTCGAAGCTACCAGCATGAGTTTGACCAAACTGCGGGAGGCAGTGGAAGACAGGAGTGCCTGGCATGCTCTGGTCCAGGGGGTCACGAAGAGTCGGACACGACTAAACAACTAAACAACAACAACATGGTAGACAGATAATGTAAATATATGTATAATTTTATAACATGCAGAGAATAACATGTGCTGAGAAATCAGAGAGGAACTGAGGGAAGCTGGGGGAGAGAGGGTGGTGGGAAAGAATAATGAATATGATATGTTTTGATATTTTGTTTTGCTGAAATTGTTAACAAAAACCTTTAAAAAAAGAAGTGCCGGACACCCACTTCCGTTCCTCTTTCTCCTTCGCAGGACTTCCGCTGTATCCTCGTGGTGGCCATCCTCTTGACGATGCTGGCAACCGCCCTCCTTTTCCACATGTTCATTCTCCCCTTTCGTGGTCTGACCTCGGCAGGGAAGGCGGCTGCTGCCGGGCCTTACCTGGGCAACAGGTGCAACGATCCCTGCAGGTGAGGGCTCTGCCTGCGGCGAGGCTGTTCTGGGCCTCTTCTTGGCACAGTTATTGCCCTTGGAGGAGGTAAAGGTAAAGGGACCCCTGACCGTTAGGTCCAGTCGTGGCCGACTCTGGGGTTGTGGCGCTCATCTTGCTTTACTGGCCGAGGGAGCCGGCGTACAGCTTCTAGGTCATGTGGCCAGCAGGACTAAGCCGCTTCTGGCAAACCAGAGCAGTGCACGGAAACGCCGTTTACCTTCCCGCCAGAGTAGTACCTATTGATCTACTTGCACTTTGACGTGCTTTCGAACTGCTAGGTTGGCAGGAGCAGGGACTGAGAACGGGAGCTCATCCTGTTGCGGGGATTCGAACTGCCGACCTTCTGATCGGCAAGTCCTAGGCTCTGTGGTTTAACCCACAACGCCACCTGCGTCCCTGGAGGGGGTTATAATGAATTAATTCAATTTGTATAATGCCCTACGGCCATAGGTCTCAGGGCGGTTCACAACATAAAATGACAATATGAAAAACAGAAAAGGCATAATAAGAAAATTAAACAAAGCATGAGCTGCTTCTTCGCTGAGACTGTGTCTTAAGGAGTAAATGCTGTTCTTTTTTCTTTTTTTCATAATATTTTTATTAAATTTTCAACAAAAATAACAAAAACAAAAAACACACAATAACAAATGCAATAACAGCGACAAAGAAAAATATACATAAAAACAATATCAAATCCATAAAATGGCGTTCTCCGAATCTTATTACTTCCCTCCCTCACCCCACCCCTGGTTCCTCAAATTTTCTTTTCAGCTGCCTATCATTTCTACTCCAAATTATTATTTTTTACCTCATATTCCTAAAATTACAAGTGTTTTAAAAACCCTGCCAGTGTATTAACCTGTTTACAATACTTTTGCAAATACATGTTTACAATACTTTTGCAAATACATAATAAACATTTCCCATTCTTTTTTAAATTCCTTGTCATCTTGATTTCTGAGCTTTCTGGTTAGTTTTGCCATTTCAGCCTAGTCCATTAACTTGGTTTGCCAGTGTTCTTTGGTCGGGACTGCTTAACTTTCCAGAGTAAATGGCGTTCAATTCTCTGAGATTTATAGCTGAGGGACAGGGCAGCACATGGAGGCCATGTGGAAATCTCTGGAGGCCGGGATGGCGAGAAGCACAATTCATTTTCACCTTGGCAACCTTGCAAAAAGAAAAAGGTGCCTAGACTAGGGTTACCAGATGTCCCCATCATAGCTGTCAAGTGTCTCTTATTTGAAGGGACAGTCCATTATTCCAGCGCCATGTCCCGCTGCTGTCCCTTATTGATGGATGTCCCTTAAATGATGTCCTTTAAATTTCAAAGGAAGCAGCTCCTCTCCCTCCCTCCCTCCCTGCCAGCCACACTGCGCACAGTTCCCACAGCGGCCAACCAGTTGCCCATGGAAAGCCCTCTTGTTGGAGGGCGGTCGGAGGATGGATGGCGGCTAAGAGATTGAGGTTGAATCCTGACAAGACAGAAGTACTGTTTTTGGGGGACGGGGCGGGCTGGTGTGGGGGATTCCCTGGTCCTGAATGGGGTAACTGTGCCCCTGAGGGACCAGGTGGGAGTCATTTTGGACTCACAGCTGTCCATGGAGGTGCAGGTCAGTTCTGTGTCCAGGGCAGCTGTCTGCCAGCTCCATCTGGTACACAGGATGAGACCCTCTCTGCCCGCAGACTGTCTCGCCAGAGTGCTGCATGCTCTGGTTATCTCCCGCTTGGACTACTGCAATGCGCTCAATGTGGGGCTACCTTTGAAGGTGACCCGGAAACTGCAACTAATCCAGAATGAGGCAGATAGACTGGTGACTGGGAGCGGCCGCTGAGACCATATAACACTGGTCCTGAGAGATCTGCATTGGCTCCCAGTACGTTTCCAAGCACAATTCAAAGTGTTGGTGCTGACCTTTAAAGCCCTAAATGGCTTCGGTCCAGTATACCTGAAGGAGCGTCTCCACCTCCATCGTTCAGCCCGGTCACTGAGGTCCAGCTCCAAGGGCCTTCTGGCGGTTCCCTCACTGAGAGAAGCCAAGTTGCAGGGAACCAGGCAGTGGGACTTCTCGGTAGTGGCACCCGCCCTGTGGAAGGCCCTCCCACCAGATGTCAAAGAGAGACTTTTAGAAGACATCTGAAGGCAGCCCTGTTTAGGGAAGCTTTTAATGTTTAACAGACTACTGTATTTTAATACTTTGTTGGAAGCCACCCAGAGTTGCTGGGGAAACCCAGCCAGATGGGCGGTGCATAAATAATAAATTATAATAATAATAATAATAATAATAATTATTATTATTAGAGCTTACATATCTGAGTTTCTAACCCTGCCTACAATAATAAAACATCAAGAAAGTTTAGATTGGTACACACACGGTTGTGAGTCTTCCAGACCTACCAGCCTGCAGTCCAAGGAGACTTGCAAGTGGAGAGGGTGTCTTGCCCCCCCCCCCTGGCAAAAGCTGCCCTTCCTCTCCTCCTCTTCTTCTTCAGGAGCGTCCTGGTGGAGAGCATCCCCGAGGGGCTGACGTACGACGACAACAGCACCCTCAACCCTTCCATCTTCGACGCCTGGAAGACCCTCCTGGCAGACGCCACCAGCAGTGTGGACATCGCCTCTTTTTACTGGACCCTGAGCAACAAGGACACCGGCACCCAGGACCCCTCGGCCAGCCAGGTGGAGAGCTCTGTCCGGAAACGGCCTCGGTCAAGGGACATCACGGCTCAGGGGTGGGGGGCACCAGAGGGTCCTGGGTTTGGTCCCTGGGTACATCTCCAGGTGGGGCTAGGAGGGGCAGCCCATCTGACACCCTAGAGAGGCGCTGCTGCTGCCGGTTGGTGCAGGCAGTCCTGAGCGAGGTGGAGCGCTCGGTGCCAGCTGCTTCCTTTGCTGCAGAATGGCTTTCCCAAGGGTTGCTCTTCCCACAAGCCTTCTCAGGGGTTGCAAATGGGCATATGGAGTCTTTTCATAGAATCATGATTGAGTTGGAAGAGACCACAAGGGCCATCGAGTCCAAGCCCCTGCCAAGCAGGAAACACCATCAGAGCACTCCTGACATATGGTTGTCAAGCCTCTGCTTAAAGACCTCCAAAGAAGGAGACTCCACCACACTCCTTGGCAGCAAATTCCACTGTCGAACAGCTCTTACTGTCAGGAAGTTCTTCCTAATGTTGAGGTGGAATCTTCTTTCTTGTAGTTTGGATCCATTGCTCCGTGTCCGCTTCTCTGGAGCAGCAGAAAACAACCTTTCTCCCTCCTCTCTGTGACATCCTTTTATATATTTGAACATGGCTATCATATCACCCCTTAACCTCCTCTTCTCCAGGCTAAACATGCCCAGCTCCCTTAGCCGTTCCTCATAAGGCATCGTTTCCAGGCCTTTGACCATTTTGGTTGCCCTCCTCTGGACACGTTCCAGTTTGTCAGTGTCCTTCTTGAACTGTGGTGCCCAGAACTGGACACAGTACTCCAGGTGAGGTCTGACCAGAGCAGAATACAGTGGCACTATTACTTCCCTTGATCTAGATGCTATACTCCTATTGATGCAGCCCAGAATTGCATTGGCTTTTTTAGCTGCCGCGTCACACTGTTGGCTCATGTCAAGTTTGTGATCAACCAAGACTCCTAGATCCTTTTCACATGTACTGCTTTTCAAGACTGGTCTGGTGGAACGCTCTGCCTCATGAGACCAGGGCCCTGCGGGATCTGATTTCTTTCCGCAGGGCCTGTAAGACAGAGTGGTTCTGCCTGGCCTTTGGCTTGGAACCAGCCTGATCCCCTCTTTCCTTTCTCCTTCTGTGATGGAACCCCTATTTGGGGACTTCCCTGGCTTTTTTCCGACCCACATAGGACCAGTTTGGATAGTTAGCCTTGGTGAAGATTTGATGTTTTCTCCCCCCAAACAGTTTTTGATCTGGGCCTCCGCCAAAATGAGGCTGCATTTGAAGTAGTATTTTAATTTTGTTTTTAAGTTGTATCTTAGGGATGTGGGTGGCGCTGTGGGTTAAACCACAGAGCCTAGGACTTGCCAATCAGAAGTTCGGCGGTTCGAATCCCCGCAACGGTGTGAGCTCCCGTTGCTCGGTCCCTGCTCCTGCCAACCTAGCAGTTCGAAAGCACGTCAAAGTGCAAGTAGATAAATAGGTACCGCTCCGGTGGGAAGTTAAACAGCATTTCCGTGCACTGCTCTGGTTCGCCAGAAGCGGCTTAGTCCTGCTGGCCACATGACCCGGAAGCTGTACGCCGGCTCCCTCGGCCAATAAAGCGAGATGAGGGCCGCAACCCCAGAGTCATTTGCTACGGTCAGGGGTCCCTTTGCCTTTACTAAGTTGTATTTTAATCAATTGTTTTTATACCTGATGTTAGCCGGCCTGAGCCCGGTATTGGCCAGGGAGGGTGGGGTATGTATAAATTAAATAAATAAATACCCCCACATTCCCTATTTCAACACGAAAAGTACCCCTTGGTTGATCAACCCAGCCAGCCCCCGGCTGCTGCAGCTGTTTTCTTGGTGGTGAAGCTAAACCATTCATTGTCATGTATAAATCGAAGCAGAAATGGGATCCACAATATTTTATGTACCTATTCCATTTCTAGCCCACCTTTTTTCTCCAAGAGCTGTCATCTCTCCTCTTCTTCCTCATTTAATCTTCCCAGTGACCCTGTGAGGTAGACCAGGCTGAGGGTCAGCAACTGGCCCAAGGTCGCCCAGTAAGATTCATGGCCGTGGGGGGCGGGATTTGAACCCTGGTCTCCCAGGTCTTTCTCCAACACTTGTGAGGTAGGCCAGGCTGAGAGGCAAGGACTGGCCCCCAAGGTCACGCAGGGAGTGGGGGGTTTGGACCTGGTCTCTCCCAGGGCCTAGTCTGGCGCTCTAACCACTACACCACACTGCCTGTCGGTGTGTCTGAAAAGGTGGCTGCCTGCCTGTGCCAAAATATGCAGCAGCGAAGGCGCTCAATACCCGGCAGACCCTGTCAAACCTGCTTGCAAACAGGCATCTAATTGCCTGGGGTGGCGGCGCCTCCTTCAGCCTCTGTGCCCATCAAAGGGCCCTTTGAGGAAAGCAAAACATCCGTTTTTCGCATGTCGGTCACGGCCTGCGCCTGCGGGCGTGTTGGAGAGGCAGCCGCTTTTGTTAAAACTCCAGAGCAGAATTCACGCCTGTCCTGGGTTGTGTGAGAAGCTCTAAATCCCAGAGCCTTCCAAGTTGCAGATAATCTGAAAAAGGCAGCTCCAAACAGACAAGCAGTGTTGCAAATTTTTACATTGGGGAGACAGCGGCGGTTCAGTGGTTAGAGCAACCTGCTTTGTGGGGCAGCCGGCTTAGAGTCGTGTTTAGAGGGCTGGACTTGGACCCGAGAGAGACCAGGGTTCGAATTCTCGCCCCTGCCCGTGCAGCTCACTGGATGCTACCTTGGGGGCCAGTCACTCCTCCCACCCTACCTTACAGGGTCGTTGTGAGGCGTCAATAAGAGGAGGAGAGCCGTGGATGTTGCCTAGAGGTCTTAGGAAAAGAAGATGGAATGTAAAAGTAATAAACGTGGTGGATGACAGGTTCAGCCCCCTGGGGGCGACTGGGAAAGGCTCCCCAACCCTAAACCCTGGGGAGCTGCTGCCAGCCAGTGTGGAGCTATATGGGCCAACGACATGTCCCATAGGCATTGTATTTTGCTTTGATGAGCATCGAACCCAAAGCCTCCCTGTGGGGTCCAGCTTGTTAGAGATTTGGCTGGTGGCTGCCTGGCTCTCTCGTCAGCAGGCGAACAAAATGGGTAGCCCCCCCCCATGCACTAGCCAACCTGAGATCTAAGATGCCCAGCCCTGGCTTGCAGCCTCAAAACAGTTGCAAACTAAGAGGATTTAGCCTCTGGCTGGATGAGGGGCATGTTTCGGAAGAGCTCAGCTTTCAGTTTCCCCATTTGGATGGGTAAAGTGCAAATTCAAGATGTTCCTCCCCTCCCCCCCCTCAAGATGTCTCTATCCCACCCCAACAAAGAATCATAGCGTTGGAAGGGACCTCCAGCGGTCATCTGGCCCAACCCCCAGTCGAAGGACTCATCGCAAACCATTTGAAAGGGTTAATTGGCCGGACGGATCCTGCACCTGGGAACGGGGATGGCCTGTCCAGGAAGGGCCCTGTTCACCTGGCTCGGATCGTGGCTGCTGACGGACCCCCTCTCTTTTCCCACAGGGGGAGGAAATCCTGGCTGCGCTGAGGGAGGTCCCCAGCAGAGGCGTCACCCTGCGGATAGCCGTCAATCCTCCTTCCTCCCGGATGCCCTGCTCTGACCTGCAGCTGCTGGAGGAGAGCGGTGAGAGAGAGAGAGCACCTGGATTTCATCACGGGGGGGGGCAGGGTGGGGGGTCCTCCTCTCTGTACCCCCCAAAGAGACAGCTATGATCATAATAATCATAATAATAATATTCTTTACACCCTGCCCCTCTGGCTGGGTTTCCCCAGCCACTCTGGGCAGCTTCCAACAAAATATTAAAAACACAATTAAACATCAGACATTAAAAACTTCCCTAAACAGGGCTGCCTTCAGATGTCTTCTAAAAGTCAGATACAGTGGACGCTAAGGTTGCGAACGTGATCCATGTGGGAGGCACGTTCGCAACCCACAGGGTTCGCAACTCACCGCGTCTGCGCAGGTGCGGGTTGCGATTCGGCGCTTCTGCGCATGTGCAAAGTGCAATTTAGTGTTTCTGCGCATGTGCGAGTGCCGAAACCTGGAAGTAACCCGTTCTGGTACTTCCGGGTTTGGCGCAGTACGCAACCCAAAAACACGTAACCTGAAGTGTCTGTAACCCGAGATATGACTGTAGTTATTTATGTCCTTGGCATCTGATTTTAATGATGGTTTTAATGCAACTACAAAGCGGGCGGGGAGAATTCAGAAAGAAGGGACAGGAATTCAATAAGAAAAGGTGTAACGAAACAAAATAAAAGATATATGTTTGGAGTTACGTGATAATTGGGAAGATTTAATAAAACCCAGAAGCAATCGGCTTTGAATTCAGGGGCTGCTTAGCTTAGAAGATGACAGAGATGGGTAAAATTATGTAAGAGACTTCCCCCCCCCCTCGCTCGTAATACTAGAACGAGGAGCCCCCCCAATAGAAGGGCCTTTCTCATGCAAGAGATTCAGGCCAGACCTACTGAAAAGGCTCAATTACTATTGGTCGCTTGCAGGATCAGAGAGGCTGGTCCTTGCCCCCAGGAGCTTACACTCTAAAACCAAGTGTATGGGCTGGATTTGCGGGCGAGGCTTTAAAAGGTGCTGAGAACTAGCAGCTCCCTTCCTTGTCTTGTTCCCAAACTCCTCCAGGCGCCCAGATCCGCAAAGTCAACTTCCCAGAGCTGACTGGTGGGGTCCTGCACACCAAATTCTGGATCGTGGACCAGCAACACATCTTCCTTGGCAGCGCGAACATGGACTGGCGTGCCCTCACGCAGGTGATGCCCACAAACCTCCGGGAGAGCTTTTGTGGGGCGGGGGCCCCCCGTTCTGGCCTGTGGGGCTGGGGCCAGGGTTGTTCTTTTTACGGGAAGGTTGGGACCTGGCCTGATAGTTTCTGGGGTCACCTGCTAGAGAGAGTCCTCATTTGGCCGCGTCTCTCACATCTGAAGTGGGGGCTCAGGGGTTCCCCTCGGGTGCAGCAGCACCCCAGTTCTGGAATGGTTTCCCCAAGGAGGGAGGGAGGGAGACCCACCTGGATGCCAACATGATGTTGTTGTTGTTTAGTCGTGTCCGACTCTTCGTGACCCCCTGGACCAGAGCACGGCAGGCACTCCTGTCTTCCACTGCCTCCCGCAGTTTGGTCAAACTCATGTTCGTAGCTTCGAGAACACTGTCCCACCATCTCATCCTCTCTCATCCCCTTCTCCTTGTGCCCTCCATCTTTCCCAACATCAGGGTCTTTTCCAGGGAGTCTTCTCTTCTCATGAGGTGGCCAAAGTCTTGGAGCCTCAGCTTCAGGATCTGTCCTTCCAGTGAGCACTCAGGGCTGATTTCCTTCAGAATGGAGAGGTTGGATCTTCTTGCAGTCCATGGGACTCTCAAGAGTCTCCTCCAGCACCATAATTCAAAAGCATCCATTTTTCTGTGATCAGCCTTCTTTATGGTCCAGCTCTCACTTCCATACATCACTACTGGGAAAACTATAGAAAACTATACAAATCTTTGTTGGCAAGGTGATGTCTCTGCTTTTTAAGATGCTGTCTAGGTTTGCCATCGCTTTTCTCCCAAGAAGCAGGCGTCTTTTAATTGCGTGACTGCTGTCAACATCTGCAGTGATCATGGAGCCCAAGAAAGTAAAATCTCTCACTGCCTCCATTTCTTCCCTTTCTATTTGCCAGGAGGTTATGGGCCCAGTGGGAGGCCAACATAATATTATATTATTATTATTATTATTATTATTATTATTATTATTATTATTAATATTATTATTATTAATACCCCCCCATCTGGTTGGGTTTCCCCAGCCACTCTGGGCAGCTTCCAACTGAATATTAAAAACAGTACCGCATCAGACATTAAAAACTTCCCTAAACAGGGACGCCTTCAGTTGTCTTTTAAAAGTAAAATAGTTGTTTATTGCCTTGACATCTGGTGGGAGGACCTTCCACAGGGCGGGCGCCACTACCGAGAAGGCTCTCTGCCTGGTTCCCTGTAACCTCACTTCTTGCAGCGAGGGAACCGCCAGAAGGCCCTTGGCGCTGGATCTCAGTGTCCGGGAAGAACGATGGGGGTGGAGATGCTCCTTCAGGTATACTGGGCCTTTGAGACCGTTTAGGGCTTTCAAGGTCAACACCAACACCTGGTTCCCCTCCAGGTGTGCAGGGGGAATTCTTTTTACTCACCTGGGCATTAGGCAATCATATGAGCAGCTGCTTTTAGTAAATAAAAATAAAACCAGCGTCTTATCTCCCGCCTTTACTCTGGGTGTCTCTTTCGACGTATTTGTGTTCATGTTGTTGTGAACCCGCCTCCTATTAAATCCAGCAAGGTGAACAGTGGCATCTTGGCATTTTTAAGCCAGCCTTTGCCAACCGGGCACCCTCCACATGTTGTTGGGCTGCAGCTGCCCTCCTCCCCAGCCAGGATCACTGTGCTGCTCCAAACCTTGGTGTCCTATGGCTTTGCTGCAGATAATAGCCCAAAAGAGCAGCTCGGAGTTAAACTGTGGAACTCCCTGCCACAGGAGGCAGCCATGGCCACCAACCTAGATGGCTTTAAAAGAGGAATAGATAAATTCAAGGAGGAGGGGAGGGCTCTCGAAGGCTCCTAGCCAGGATGGCTCTGCAGTCGGACGCAGCAATGTTTCTGAATGCCAGGTGCTGGAAACCACAGGAAGGGAGAGTTTCTCTTCTATTTTAATCCTGCTTGTGTGTTTCCCATTGGGGCATCTGTTTGGCCCCTGAGAGAACAGGATGCTGGACTGCATAAGCCATTGGCCTGGTCTAGCAGGCCATTCCTATGTTCTTGTGGAACCTCCAGGCCCAGAGCATAGCTGTCAACTTACAGATTTGAAAATAAGGGACCAGCAGCCAAAATAAGGGATTTTCCAAGGGGCACAGGTATGTTCAACTTCTGAGCCCCTCCAAGCCAAAGGCAGGAAGCCCAGCCAGCAGCCAAACGAAGCCTCAAGCGGTGGTTCCCACAGCGCAGAAACCCGGCAAAGGGGATGCAGCAAGGAAAACCACCGTCACCTCTCCGCTGGGAAGCGCTGAGCAAAGGCGAGTCCCCAGGCAAGGCAGCCGATTTGATCGGCACAAGGCATGGAAGCTCCACCCCCCAGTCGTTCTTCGACTCCTTATTGGATGAGCAACGCAGCCAAGCTACACAGTTGGAGCCTCCCTCCTCCCTGGCAGGGAGGGAGGGAGGGAGAGGAGCTGCTTCCTTTGAAACCCAGGAAATTTAAGGGACGTCATCAATAAGGGACAGCAGCGGGACACTGCGCTGGGATAAGGGAGTTTCCCGCCAAATAAGGGACAGTGCCCAGCTATGGCCCAGAGGCAGTCTATCTCAATTTCTTGGTTATTAGGGGCGCTTGGCCACTGGAAGGCCAGACTAGATGGGGGCTCTTTGGCCTGATGCAGCAGCTGGGCTCCTCTTATCTTCTTTTCAGGGCACCAGGTTGCCAAAGGCTGCTTGGGTCAAGATGGGACTACTACCCTCTGGGGCTGATTTTTTTTTAATATACATGCATTTTTATTTTTTTTAAACATATCGTTTCCAACAATCATATAACATTACTTCTTATCTTACACAATATTTTAGACTTCCGTCAACACCTCTTGATGATTTTCCGTTCTTTACCACTTATTCTGCATTACTTAATTTCTCTATTACTCTTAATTATCTTTAACTAATAATTCTCCTCATAGTCTTTCTTGCAATATTTCTTTTTTTAATTATTTTTTGTTAGACAAACCATAAACAAAAACAAACATAAATAAACAAAGTAAAATAATATAAATTTCCATTACAATTCTTCTTTAGTTACATCATCTTGTTGATATCACCTCTATATACACATATAGACCTCCCTCCTGGTTGCGGGCTTCTTAATATATCTTCCTTTTTGCAGTTTCGTTTTTAATAGTCTACACATCGTAAGATTTATGTTAATCCTACTGTGGCTCTTAAACTTCTAAAATTTCCTTCAATATATGTTATAAATTTACTCCAATCACTAATAAACTTTGTACCTTTTTGGTATCTAATTTTTTGTGTCATTTTTGCTAGTTCCACGTATTCAAATAATTTTATTTGCCAATCTTTAACAGCTGGAATGTCTGGAGTCTTCCATTTTTGTGCTGTCAATACTCTGGCAGCCACTGTCGCATATTGAAATAATGTCTGATATGTCTAATATGTCTAATATGTTTCTTGCAATATTTCAAATAGTCTTCCTTACAGAACTTCTTGCAGTCCTACTAGCGTAATCTGTTCATTACAATTGCTTTTCAAATAGTTCATGTATTTAGTCTTCTAAGAATCTCTGGTCCCGCAGGTTTCGAATCCTTCCTGTTAATTTATCCAATTCTGCTTAGTCCATCAACTTCATCCGCCATTCTTCTTTCATCGGTAATTCTTCTTGCTTCCATTTTTCCTCTGGGGCTGATTTCAGGTGTCCCAGGTGCTTCTCCCCTTAAATCCTGCAGCCTGCATCAACTGTACCTGGGCTCTATCCTGTGGCCTCCTGCTAACCTCTCCATTTCTTGGCCCGCAGGTGAAGGAGCTGGGCATGGCTATCTACAACTGCAGCTGCCTGGCCCAGGACTTGGGGAAGATGTTTGAGGCCTACTGGGCTCTGGGCCTGTCCAACGCCACCATCCCGTCGCCCTGGCCAGCCAATTACTCCACCTCCTATAACAAGGAGACGCCGCTGGAGCTGGAGCTGAACGGCACGGAGGCCGGGGTCTACTTCTCGGTGAGATGGGAGGGCAGGGGCCCCCTCTGCTCAAGACCCCCTGCTCCAGTCTCTGCTGGCATCCTTGGTGCTCAGATGCCGGGGGCCGACTCGGGGGGTTTCCTTTACGATACAATACGATACCTTTATTGTCATTGTCCCATACAGAACAATGAAATTGAAAAATCTACATAAGACATTCAAAAACCCCTAAGAACTCTGAAACCCCATTTTAAAATACAATATACTCCTATAGAGCAGTGTTTCCCAACCTTTTTTGGGCAAAGGCACACTTGTTTCATGGAAAAAATCTCAAGGCACACCACCATTAGAAAATGTTTAAAAAATTAACTCTGTGCCTATATTGACTATATATAAAGTAACTCTCTTTAATAGGAATCAAATTAACACAAAGATAGTATTTTATAATTACTTTATTATGAAATAGTAAGTAAACAGAAATATGAAAAATTATAAAATACTTTATTCAGTGCGTGTGATGGGACGATGAGCTGCTTGTGCGTAAAATGCAAGTCCCTCAGAGTTTGATCAGGTTTTCAAACCTCTGCCTGTGACGGAGCCCCTCCAGCATGGCTGCGTCAATCACTAGTAGAATCCGAAAGTGGCTACTTTCGGAATCTTTTCCAACATAAAAGCTCTTTAACGGAAACACGTCGTCTGGCCTCTCGGCGTGACAGTTTCCGGCGAGGTGTGGGTGTCCCTATAGGAGGTCCTGAGACCTCCCCACTGTTTTCGCTGGAAGTGTCTCTGAGCCATCCCTCCGACTCACTTTCCCTTGGAGTTCTTGCTCGCCCTCTACTGGTTCCCTCTTCCGCTGCTACTCCTCTCTCAACCTCAGTGAGCCTTTGCGCCCCCGGCGCTTTAGATGGCAGTTCCCTGACATCCACCTCCCCTCCAGGGCCCCCTTCACCCCCTCCCGTCTCCTCCCCTACTGGCGGTGAGGAGGTAAAACCCCTGAAAGAACCTCCCTCATCTTCCGACGTCGCGAACACTTCCCTCCACTTGTTGCTGTTCCTACTCTCTCGGTAATCTTCGTCATCGGAATCCACTCCCTCTTCCAACTCCGACTCCGCGAACCCTTCCATTTCCTCTTCCTCATCGGTGGTGCCGAAATACTCCCTCCTAAACCTTGCTATCGGCTGAGGTTTCCTCGGGAACCTTTGGTGGAACGTTTCTGTTAAAACCTCGTCATTGACTTCCTCTGCACTTACCCAGGTGTTTTCTGACTCCGGTTCCCCTTCCCACGCCACCATATACTCCACCTGATTTCCCTTCCACCTGGAATCGAGGATTTCCGCTACATGGTTGCGGCGTTCCCTCTCTTCCAAGGCTGGTCCCCTGACGTACTCCCCTTCACGTCCCCCCCTGTATGGTGACAGTAACGACCTGTGGAACACTGGGTGCAATTTCATGTGGTTGGGTAATCGGAGTTTGAAAGCTACCGGGTTGACCTGCTGAATGACCTCAAAGGGTCCCAATCTTCTGGGCCTCAATTTCTTACAACCCCCTTTGAACGGCAACCCTTGGGTTGACAACCACACTTGATCCCCCACCCTTATGGTTTCACCTTCCCTTCTGTTCTTGTCTGCCTGCTTCTTATATTGTGCCTTAGCCCTTTCTAAGTTGAGCTGGAGCTGATGATGGATCGCTTCCATCTCTTCTACAAAATGTTCAGCCGCTGGGACGCTCCATCTCTCCCCTCCTTCCCCTGGAAATGCCCTGGGGTGACACCCGTAATTAGCCAAAAAGGGACTCATCCCTGTGGACACATTCTCCGCATTATTGTAGGCAAATTCTGCCAACGCCAACTTTTCGACCCAATCGTTCTCTCTGTCATTGACATAACACCTCATATATTGTTGAAGAATGCCATTTGCTCTTTCCGCCTGCCCGTTGGTTTCAGGGTGCCGGGCGGTTGAAAAATTGACTTCCACGTGCAGCAAGCTCATGAGCTTCCTCCAGAACCTGGAAGTAAATTGTTTGCCGCGATCTGAGATCACCCTCAAGGGAGCCCCGTGCAACCTAAAGATGTGTTCTACAAACAACTTCGCTGTTTCTTCCGCTGTGACTGCATGTGAGCATGCTACAAAGTGGCACATCTTAGTTAACAGGTCTACTACTACCATGATGGCTGTTTTCCCCTTGGACTTTGGCAGATCCGTCATAAAATCTATTGATATCGCTTCCCAAGGCCGTTCTGGTGTGGGTAATGGTTCTAATAACCCTGCCGGCGCCCTTCTTTCCCCTTTGGCTCGCTGACATTGGTCACACCCTCTTACATACTCCCTTACATCTTCCCTCACCTTAGGCCACCAAAATTCCCTGGTAACCAACCACATGGTCTTGTGTTGTCCAAAATGTCCCGCCGTGGGGCTATCATGCAACTGCTTGAGTACTCTCCCCCTCAATTCACCTTCGGGTATATACAGTGCCCCTTTGTAATACAATGCCCCATTTCTTTCCTCAAAACCTCCAGGACTCTCGCCCTCCCCCCTGAGACCTCTGAGCTTATCCTGGGCATATTCATCATTTTCCGTTTCCTCTACCAGTTCTCGTTGCCCCACCAGCGCCGCCCCACACACCCAGCGGTCCTCAGGGATGACATGTCTCTCTTCGATCACCCCCTCCCCTTCCCAATACTCTGGTTTGCGTGAGAGCGCGTCCGCCCTGACGTTTTCTGGGCCTGGCACATAACAAATTTCAAAGTTGAATTTGGAGAATTCCTGTGCCCATCTCACTTGTCGTTGGTTGAGCACTCGAGCTGTTCTCCAATACTCTAAATTCTTGTGGTCGGTGCACACTTGCACCTTGTGTTGTGCCCCAATTAATAAATGTCTCCACCTCCGGAATGCTTCGTGAATGGCAAGTAGTTCCCTGTCATACACCGTGTAATTCCTCTCGGATTTATTCAGCTTCCGCGAGAAGAAGGCACACAGTCTCCACTCCGACGCACTCCTCCCCGGTTGAAGAAGGACCGCCCCTACCGCCCGGTCGGATGCATCGGTTTCCACTCTCATGGGTTTTCGTAAATCCACATGCAGAAGTTGTTCTTCCGAGGCGAAAGCCCTTTTCAGTTCTTCAAAGGCTCGATCCGCCTCTACCGTCCAAACAAATTTCTTCTTGCTGCTGAGGCAGTCGGTGATGGGCGCCGTCAAGTGGGCAAAGTTCTTGATGAACTTCCGATAAAAGTTCCCAAACCCCAAGAATCTTTGCACGTCCTTCTTGGTCTTCGGTGTCTTCCATTCCAGTACCGCTTGGACCTTGCCTGGATCCATGGCCAATCCCTTGTCTGACAAGCGGTACCCCAGGAATTCCACCTCCTTGGTATGAAACTGGCACTTCTCCAGTTTCACCCACAGCTGGTTGGCTTGCAGCCTGCCCAACACTTCTCGAACGTCCCTCACATGCTGTTCCTCATCTTCCGAATACACCAACACGTCGTCTAAAAAGGCCACACAATTCTTGTAGAGCAAAGGTCCCAGAACGTGGTTTATAAAAGCTTGAAAACACGCGGAGCCCCCTTGTAGACCGAAGGGCATAACGAGGTATTCAAAGGCTCCCAAAGGGGTAAACATGGTGGTCTTCCATTCATCTCCCTTCCTTATGCGTATCAGATTGTACGCCCCCCGCAGGTCCAGCTTTGTAAAAATCTTTCCCTTCCTTACTCTGGTCAAAATGTCATCAATTCGGGGCATAGGGAAAGCCAGGGGCTCCGACACTGCATTGAGGGCCCTAAAGTCACACACCAGTCTCGGTTTGTCTGTGTTCTTTTTGTCCACAAAAAACACTGGGCTGCCCCCCACCGCTCGGGACTCTCTGATGAAACCTCGCTTCAGGTTTTTGTCAATGAACTCCCTCAGCTCCTGCATCTCCCTGTCTGACATGGCGTACAGCTTGCCTACTGGGAGTTGGGCCCCAGGGAGTAGGTTGATTTGACAGTCAAAGGGTCTATGCGGTGGCAGTTTGTCTGCTTCCCTTTCGCTGAATACGTTGCTCAGATCTGCGTATTGCGGGGGCACCTTCCCTTTGTCCATTACTTCCATCCCGGCTAGGGTGACTCTGTCTCCTCCCGAAACCTTCCCCTCCTTGCAGTGTTCTAGGCAATGCGCTGACCCAAAGGAGACCACCCTCTGATGCCAGCCCACTAGCGGATCGTGTAGCGCCAGCCAGCTCATCCCCAAAATGATGGGCGCTCCTCCCAGGATGGCCACATTAAACGCTATCTGTTCGGTGTGCCTTGCCACCCTCATTATCATCGGGACAGTCTGTTGGCTAACTTCTCCCCCCAACAGCTCTCTGCCGTCAATCGTAGTCACCTGCAAGGGGTTACTTAAAGGGATGGTCTGTATCTGATGCTCAGCTGCAAACTCCTTACTCATGAAATTACAGGAGCTGCCTGAATCCAAAAGCGCCTTGATCTTTAGTGGGTGTCCGTTTGGCAGTTCTAGTAACACCTCTATCACTAAAGCGGGTCTGGGAGGTTCCGGCGTGGGCACTTTCACTGCTCTTTGGCCTGGCTGCTGTGCCCCGACGGTGGCAGCCAGGCGTTGGCTTTTACTTGCTCCTTGCCTTCCTCTTCCTTTCCCCCAACAGCTCCTGCCATCCCTTGCCATTCCTTTCTTTGTGGGCAGACTCTGGCAAAGTGCCCTGGCTGTTGGCAGAGATAACATCTCTTGGCGCTCTTTCCCTCCTTCTTCCGCCCTTCACTGGGATTTGAAACTGCGCGCGCCCGCGCTGTTCCAACTTCCATCGGCTCTGCCGGCGGGAAAGGTGGCTCTGGAATGTCTGGAATGCGGAACTCCCTCCAACGGTCTCCTTTCCCTTCCCGCTTTTCCAAAGCCCTCGCCTCCTGGCGCGCTCCTATGGACAGCGCAGATTTGGTTAACTGATCCATAGACTCCGCCCTGGGCCCCCGGGAAAGCTCATCTTTGACGGTTGAAGAAAGCCCCTCTTCGAAAAGCATTTGGATGGGCTCCGCCGATAGGTCCCACCCCAATTTATGAATCAGCATAGTAAATTCAGTCCAGTACTCACGGACAGATCTGCTTCCTTGCTGGCAAGCCATTAACTGCCTTCGCACCACCCCCTGCTCAATATCGCTGGAAAACATCAGGTCCATGGCACGAAAAAACTTCCTCGTGTCCTTTAGGATCTCATTATTCGCTGCCATCAGGGGTCTAACCCAATCTTTCGCCCCGGATTCGAGATGGCCAATCACAAAAGCCACTCGCGATTCCTCGTCGGGGAAGTCATCAAACTGCAAGTTTAGAGCGTATTGCATCTCTGTTCTAAAGGCATGATAGTTCCTGGGATCCCCCCCGAATTTCTGCACCAATCCTGGTACCTTTCTGGCGAGCGGGGTGGTTTTCTCCTTTCCCTTTTCTGCATCCTGAGCCCTCCTCTCCTCAAGCCTCGCCGTTTGCAGCGCCAACTGGATCTCCAACGCCCTGTACCTTTCTTCCAGGCTTGGACCCCCTCCAGCTGCTCCTGCTCCTCCGGTTCCGGCTGGGTTGCTCATGATGCTTCTCCCTGCACAAGCTGGCTTTCGGTGACTTTCGGATTGCTGTGATGGGACGATGAGCTGCTTGTGCGTAAAATGCAAGTCCCTCAGAGTTTGATCAGGTTTTCAAACCTCTGCCTGTGACGGAGCCCCTCCAGCATGGCTGCGTCAATCACTAGTAGAATCCGAAAGTGGCTGCTTTCGGAATCTTTTCCAACATAAAAGCTCTTTAACGGAAACACGTCGTCTGGCCTCTCGGCGTGACAGTTTCCGGCGAGGTGTGGGTGTCCCTATAGGAGGTCCTGAGACCTCCCCACTGTTTTCGCTGGAAGTGTCTCTGAGCCATCCCTCCGACTCACTTTCCCTTGGAGTTCTTGCTCGCCCTCTACTGGTTCCCTCTTCCGCTGCTACTCCTCTCTCAACCTCAGTGAGCCTTTGCGCCCCCGGCGCTTTAGATGGCAGTTCCCTGACAGTGCGCAACCTGGGCCTGTTTACCATGCGCACAACATCATCCAACACATGAACTAGGTCTGCTGGTAAAGTCTTGGCTACGAGGGCCTCACGGTGCAAAAAACAATGCGTAACAATCACATCTGGATTTCTTTCCTTCACTCTGCTTACAAAGCCTTTGAAACCTCCCTAGATATCATCGTCATTTGCATGCTGTTTCCATAGTTAAAAACCATGCTCGAGGCGGCTTACGACATGGCAATATTTACATAATTACCCAAATGCACTCATAAGAAACCGTATCAAAGCGCCCACAACGAAATTAAGCAATCCCCACACAAGTTATAACGAGATCTATAAAGAGTAGTTTAGTATCACGAACAGCAAGCTGGACATAAACAAAATAAAATCTTGACTCTAACAACCCCACCCGGCCTAAATCTCCTGCGTGCACCGATGCCCACGCAGGCATTTCCAGCAGCTCTTCCTCCTCCACCTCTTTTTGCGTTGCCAGCAAAGAAGGAATGAGGAAGAAAAGGCGCAGCGGCGAAGAAGCGCGCCTTCTCAGAATGCCGCTGCTGCCTGAGGACTACATTTCCCAGAATGCTGCGGCCGCCCAGCCGAGATGCGCCCTGATTGGACGGCGTTGCTAATCCGCTCGGCGCCGGGGCTGAGCGTTCGGCAGAGGCGCGCGCCATAAGACGGGCGTCGCGCGCGGAGTCTGGCTCGGGTCGCCAATGCTGCGGGCGGACATGGCGAGCTGGGCGGGACTCGGGCGCGCGCTGGGCGCCTGCTGCCTCTTGGGCCTCTTCTGCGGCGCCGCGCTGCCCTTCTTGCTGCAGGGCGCGAACGAGAAAGCGCCCGCCTCCCTCCCACGGCACACCAGCCAATGTTTCGCGGCACACTAGTGTGCCGCGGAACACCGGTTGGGAAACACTGCTATAGAGATTCCTTATACTGCGTTTAAAACCAGAATTGCATTTGGGTAGAAACTGTTTCTCAGGCGGCTAGTCCTGGTCTTTATAACCCTGTACCTTCTTCCAGAAGGCAGAAGCTGAAAGAGATCATTTCCGGGGTGCACACTATTTATTTATTTATTTATTTATTTATTTATACCCCGCCCATCTGGCTGGGCTTCCCCAGCCACTCTGGGCGGCTTCCAAAAAAATATTAAAATCCTGCGCTATCTCTGCAGCTTTCTTATGACACCTGGAAGCTTAGATTTGATCCAAGGTGGGAAGAGTGCACCCAATTATTCTCTCCGCAGTCTTTACAACCCTGGACAGCGTTGTTTAGTCCCTGACCGTGCAGCTCCCAAACCAGACCATAAGTTAATACACTCTCCACACTACAGTGGTAAAATGCCATCAACAGGTCCTTTGAGAGATTGTTTTTCCGGAGGATTCTCAGAAAATATAACCTCTGCTGTGCTCTCTTCATCAGGTCTTTGCTGTTTTTTCCTTTAGCTGTTTGGTTCCATAATTTTTTTTTTTAATTATTATTTCTGAGAAACTGACATATATCAGGTTGCAGCTAAACCTATGGATTCTGCCTCCATTTGCCGGCCATTTGTTCCTTACCCAACAGGAAAGTCACAGGGGTGGCAAATCCCAATGAAATGTGGCTTTATTTGGTGTTCATAACATTTGGCTTGCGCTCTTTCTGTATCAGGTCGGTTTTTGCCATAGCAAATAATTCAGTCATTGGTCTCTAAAGAATGCACTTTATTTCACAAGGTAACGGCATTGACCCCTGGTTAGGTTTCTCCGTGCCTTCCTCCTGTTATTTCATATTTCCTCCGGGATTGTTACTTTAGCTCATGGGTAGGCAAACTAAGGCCCGGGGGCTGGATCCGGCCCAATCGCCTTCTCAATCCGGCCCGTGGACGGTCCGGGAATCAGCGTGTTTTTACATGAGTAGAATGTGTGCTTTTATTGAAAATGCATCTCTGGGTTATTTGTGGGGCATAGGAATTCGTTCATTCCCCCTCCCCAAATATAGTCCAGCCCCCCACAAGGTCTAAGGGACAGTGGACCGGCCCCCTGTTGCAAACGTTTGCTGACCCCTGCATTTAACTCCATAGCAAAGTCCTGAAGATTCAATAAAAATTTTAAAAACCTCATTCTGAAAAAACCCCTGCCCAGGCAGCCTAGGATGTCAACCGTATGCCTGACTTTTGGGTGCCCGTCCTCCTCCTCCTTTCCTGAGTCTCTTTTCCCTCTGCCTGCCTCCAGAGTGCCCCCCCTGCGCTGTGCGCCACAGGGCGGACGGAGGACCTCCAGTCCCTGGTGAGCATCATTGATGACGCCGATGAGTTTGTTCACATTGAGGTGATGAGCTACCTGCCCACCATGGAGTTCTCGCACCCCAAGAGGTAGGTGTGCAGCGGATGGGGCCGCGGGGCAGCTCTTCTCCCTCCCCTCCCTTGCCTGTGGGAAGGATAAGCTTTACAAACCAAGAAGCACCAGCCAGGAAGCCGTTGCAGAGGCTTCTGCTGATGCAACAGGGCTTCTCCTTCCGCCTGCCTCCCCCAAATCCACTCTGGGAAAGAGCCAGAATATGGGGAGGTCATTCTGCCTGGCAAGCAGAAATAAATCGTGCAGTTGGGTGGCCAGGTAAAGGTAAAGGGACCCCTGACCGTTAGGTCCAGTCGTGACCGACTCTGGGGTTGCGGCGCTCATCTCGCTTTATTGGCCGAGGGAGCCGGCGTACAGCTTCTGGGTCATGTGGCCAGCATGACTAAGCCGCTTCTGGCGAACCAGAGCAGCGCACGGAAACACCATTTACCTTCCCGCCGGAGTGGTACCTATTTATCTACTTGCAGTTTGGCGTGCTTTCGAACTGCTATGTTGGTAGGAGCAGGGACCGAGCAACGGGAGCTCGCCCCGTCGCGGGGATTCGAACCGCTGACCTTCTGATCGGCAAGTCCTGGGCTCTGTGGTTTAACCGACAGCACCACCCGCGTCCCTTCTGGCACCATAGCATCTCTCAATGTCCAACTTATGCTGTCCCCGTTCGAGGGGCGCTAGAGCGGGTGGCAGGCTGTCCCACGTCAAAGGGTGCAGTGCAGGATGTGGCCCTGACGCTCTTGCTTCCTTCTTCCGCTCAGGTTCTGGCCAGTGATTGACGACCACTTGCGGAAGGTGGCTTACGAGAGGAGAGTCCGTGTGCGACTCCTGGTCGGATGCTGGAGGCACTCCAAGGCCAATATGTTCCCCTTCCTGCGCTCCTTGGCTGCCATGCACGACGTTCGCACCCACTACAACATGGAAGTGGTAAGGACACCCCCGATGGCTGGGACGGGGCTCCCCAGCCCTGGAAGACTGGGCTCCAGGGCCATCTTAAGCATATCCGGCACCGTGGTGCAAAGATCTCTCCGGCGCCCCCGTTTCCCAGAGTTGTTGAGCTTTTCCCAAGCCTCTGCGGGGATCGCTCTCCTCCTGCATAGACTTGGGAAGGAAGCTGCACACCTGCCAGCCATATAGTTGGCTGGGCGCAGCTTCCATCCCAAGCCTCCATGGGAGGAGATAGATAGATAAAAACTTTATTCGCATTAGCCAATGGCCATAGCAACAATAAAACATTACAGTATACGCAGAAAGGGAGATTTGATATAAGAGCACAATTTACAGTCCTGAATCAGCCGTCAGTTAGTGGCCCTTATTCTGATTGCCCCTGCTACGAACCCAGCAACCTTTGCTGTTATCTGCTCATTTTGATTTGATAGAAGAAAGGCCATTGTGGCAGTGGTTGAGCGCCCTGGGATGGCTAGTACGAGTGGGGAGATGATCTCGTTCCTCAGGTCTTTGTAGAGAGCGCAAGACAGGAGGACGTGGGCCGCTGTTTCGGTGCTGCCATCTCCACAGGGGCAAAGGCGTTTCTCAGGCAGGATCTTTTGGAATCGACCTTCGAGTACCGCAAGATGGCAAAACATCCAGCCTTGCAAGTGTAAAAGCACGTCTGCATTTTGGGATAATAGGTTTGTGCAGATATGGGGCCAGAGAATCAAAACGGAGAGGTGGAAAATGAAGATACCAAGGGCAGAATTTCCTTATAGTGGCCGGGTTGTTCTGATGCTCGATATCTTTTAGACGTTGACTAATTAGACGGTTTGCTTTAGTGGGGCCCATAGTGAGTAGGTGTGGTGGGGATAGGCCCCAAGAGTGAAGTTTTTGGTAGACGGTTTTAAGCCAGGCACTTTTATGGAAGTCTTAAAGTACTAGGGATCATAAACTGGGGGGATTTGAGTTTAGGCAGAGCCAGAAGTTAAGAGTTCTGTGCCAAGTCCATTCTTCTACTGAAGGGAGACTTGCCTCCAGTCGCAATGATGCATTTGAGACGCAGGGCGGTACAGAAAAAAAACATCCTTAGAAATTTGGATTGAACAACTTCCAAAGTGCTAAGGTGGTTATCTGTCCAAATCTGAGCCCCGTATAGTAGCTGTGCCAGGGGTTTAGTTTAGAAGACTTCTAGGGCTGATGGTATATGTTTGCCACCCTTTGTATGGAAAAAGCGAGTCAAAGTCTTGGCACTTTGGGATGCTTTTTCTTTTGCACATTTTTGGTGTGTTCCGCATGACCCCGTGGACTGGAAGATAAGGCCCAAATATTTGAAAGCTTTGACCTGTTTGATTGGCTGATTGTCCATACTCCAACTGTGGGGCTTATATTTTCTTGAGAAACCCATAACTTTGGTTTTCTGATAGTTTACGACCAGGTGTTCTTTCTGGCAATACACTGAGAATTCTCTTATCCATCTTTTTAGGCCTATTTTTGTTTGGGATAAGAGGACCACATCATCAGCATATAATAGTACAGGGATTGGTTTTGAGGCCAGTTTAGGGGCATGGAACTCTGGAGATGTCGTTTAAAGGTTAAAGAGAGCGATCCCCACAGAGGCTTGGGAGGCAAGCTGCATGCCCGCCAGCCATATGGTTGACGGGGCACAGCTGGCGGGCATGCAGGGAAAGGGGAGAGCACCAGCAAAGCCACGCAGCTCCCCCACTTGCTGGGGCGCCCCTGAGAGGCCGGCGCCCTGGCGTGATGCA
This sequence comes from Podarcis melisellensis, assembly GCF_964234715.1. Taxonomy (NCBI): domain Eukaryota; kingdom Metazoa; phylum Chordata; class Lepidosauria; order Squamata; family Lacertidae; genus Podarcis; species Podarcis melisellensis. Next base: position 86,162,163 of record NC_138540.1, read on the forward strand.
CCACTAAGCCCAATGGGGAAGACGGCTTTGCTGGGCTCCCTGGAGAGCCATTTCCGCTTGCCTCCCAGCTGCCTCCTCTGCGTGCCAAGCACCCCCACCTCTTCCACACGCACCCCAGTTTTGTCTTTCTTCCCTTCTCCTCCGCCAGAGGCTCTTTGTGGTCCCAGCCAATGAGTCGCAGGCCAAGATCCCCTACGCCAGAGTCAACCACAGCAAGTTCATGGTGACGGACAAGGTGGCTTATATTGGTGAGTAGTTTGAGGGGCGGGGGCAGTCGTAAAGGGGAGGCCAGTTGAGGCAGAAAGCTTTGCTGGGACTAGCAGGGGCGAAAACTGTCCAGCAGTGGGAGAGGGAGAGAAGCAGCCATAAGGGGGAGAACAGAAGAGACTAAGGCCCATCCCGTCCAGATGCCTTTTGGGGAAACTCGGAAACAGGATCCGAGCCCAATAGCTCTCTCCCCTCCCATAGCTTCCAGTGACTGTTGTTCATGAGCTCTGCTGCCTCCGACTGGCTAGAAGCCATTGATAACCCTCTCCACCTCCATGAATTTGTCCCCTCCTCTTTTAAAGCCATCCAAGTTGGTGGCCATCTCTGCCTACTGTGGCAGGGAGTTCCACAGTTTCACTCCGTGCTGCTTGAAGGAGGACTTTTCTGTTATCAGTGCTGAATCTCCCAACCTTCAGCTTCAGGGATTGTCCACAAGTTCTATTGTAAGGAAGAAAAAACGTCTCTCTCGCCACTTCTTCCCTGACACGCATATATTTTTTAATAAGCCTTTATCACGTCACCACCTCACCTTTTCAGTAAAACTGAAAAGCTCCAAGCACAGCACCCTTTCCTGCTTCACCCCCTCGATTATTCAGGCAGTCCTTTCCTGAACTTTTCCCAACTCTGTAATATCCATTTTGAGACCAGGCGACGAGAACCGTAGATGAGCAGCCGTCCATAGGCTCCTTCTCCACCATGAATTTGCCTAGCCCGCCTGGTCCAGCACCCTCTTCTCATGGTGGCGAAACAATTGCTTATGGGAAACCAGCACGCAGGATTCGAACACAGAGCTCTCCCCCCTTCCTGTGGCGTCCAGCAACTGGGATTCAGACGCACGGCTGCCTCCCACCGCGAACGCCGTTGTCATCAAGCTTTGTTGCAGAACGCAGGACTCTTAAGTGTTTATTTTCCCTTCCTTTCTGGCAGGAACATCCAACTGGTCCGGGGACTACTTCCTCCACACAGCGGGGTCCGCCCTGGTGGTGAACCAGAGCCATGTGGGGGCCGGAGAGCAGCCCACGGTGCGCGATCGGCTGCAGGCGGTGTTTGAGCGGGACTGGAACTCCAGATACAGCCAGGAGCTGAGCTTGCCGGGCCAGTGGGAGCAGCTCTGCGGCACCTACTAGCCAAAGGGACACCCCCTCTGCCCGTCCCCAGCTGGAGAGGGGCTGCGAGTGCCAACCCCTTGTCGGGAGGCCGGTGGAGGGGCTTCCCCAGAGGCAGGTGGTCTCCCTGGAGAACCTTGCGGGACCCCTGCCGAGGGAACCAGGGGGTACCCAAGGCCTCCTTGGGGGCAAATGTTTGGGGTAAGAGAAACTCCTGCAAGGGAACAATTCAGCCTGGCCGAAGGATTGGGGTGGGTGGGGGGTTTGCCACGCGCAAACAACCAAGTGAGTTGCAAAGGGAGCATTTGGCGCATGCAAATTGTGGGTAAAAAGTCACTGTTCCGAACTGGGAAGCAAAAGGGTTTTGCGTGGGTGGGAGGATAATGTAGAGAAGAGGGCGTTTAGCAGTTAGTGGGAAGGGGCACGTGGGTTTAAGGAGACGAAAACGGAAAAGGCTTCCTGGCCAAAAAGATCCCTCGCAGAGGAATCTCCTTCTCCTATTAAGCAGAAGTGTGGAGAATCGCGAGAGAGGAGAATTTGCAGGCGATGTGCCGCTCAGAAGCTCCCAAGTCGGGTGGGACCTGTCTGAACCTGTGGAGAGCCTCTGCCAGTCAGTGTAGGCTGTGTTGAGCTAGATGGGCCAAGCAGTCCGACTTGGCGCTCCCTGTTCTGCCTTGTTTCTCTGCCGTTAATGCCTTTCAGAGAGGACCACACACACACCAAGCAACTAACCAGTTTCTGTCGCTGCCGAAATCGCCACTGTCCTTCCTTGACCAGTGGCTCTTAGGCAGTCAGCACTCAAAAAGTACTGGCGATGAGAACCGTAGACTCATAGAGGTGGAAGGGGTACCCAAAGGTCCTCTAGACCAACCCCCTGCTGCAATACAGGAATCCCAACTGAAGCATCCCTGGCAGGTGACGATCCAGTCTCTGCTTAGAAACCTCCGAGGAAGGAGATTCTACCCCCTTCCGGGGGAGACCTCTCCACTGCCACACAGCTCTTGCCGTCAGAAAGTTCCTCCTGGTGTTTAGTCATAATAATAATAATAATAATAATAATTTTTTATTTATATCCTGCCCTCCCCAGCCAAAGCCGGGCTCAGATCGGCCAACAACAGTAAAAATAGCACAATTTACATAAAATCACAGTCAATTAATTGAAATACAGTCTAAAATCAGAATCAAATTAATGGCAACCATTGGGCTAGAGTTCTATGAGGATTACAAAAGGAGAGAGGGGGTCAGACTGTGCCTTAGCCAAATGCCTGGTGGAACAGCTCAGTCTTGCAGGCCCTGCGGAAAGATGTCAAGTCCTGCAAGGCCCTAGTCTCTTGTGACAGAGCGTTCCACCAGATTGGGGCCACGGCTGAAAAACCCCTGGCTCTGCTCGAGGCCAGCCTAACCTCCCTGTGGCCCGGGATCTCCAAGATGTTTTTATTTGAAGACCGTAAGGTGCTCCGTGGGACATACCAGGAGAGACGGTCCCATAGGTACGTGGGTCCTAGGCCATATAGGGCTTTAAAGGTGAAAACCAGCACCTTGAACCTGATCGTGTTCTCCACCGGGAGCCAGTGCAGCTGGTATAGCACCGGGTGAATGTGATCCCGCGGTGAGGACCCTGTAAGGAGTCTCGTAGTGGCATTCTGCACCCGCTGGAGTTTCTGGGTCAATCTCCCTTCTTGTAACTTGAAGCCATGGGTTCGAGTTCTACCCTCCGGAGCAGGAAAAAACCAGCCTGCTCCATCTCCTGTGGCAGCCCACTTTAATCCATCAGGATCAGCAAAGAGCAGTAAGAAGAGCAGCTACCTCTGTCCTCTTGAACAGTGGGTCAAGTGCCAAATGCTGAGATAGGTCATAATCTAGGCTAGGAGCATTGGCAGTTTATAAAGAGAACCTTCCAGGCCCATAGATTCTGGTAGGGATGGACTCATACCATTTTCTCCCAGGTCAAACATTTATTGCCATCAATAAGAAGTGGGGAGTGCTAGAACTCTAGAATTAGAAGGAACCTCTCTAGTCCAACCCCAGACTCCCTGCGCATGATTTCAAGGGCATTATTCTCCCACTGTCTCCATAGAGGGATCCATCCTGCACGGGGTCTTGCCATGCGGCTTAGGGACTGTCAACCGGGCAATGGGGTGGTAGCCTGCATTTTTGCTGTCTTCAGTACAGACCTGCAATTAAAGGATAATTTTCCAATTTGCTGTCGTCTCGTGATTGCTGTGTGACCGGCGGGAAGGCAGAGGGCACACACAACGCTGCTGCCGTTGTGGTCATGAAGAAGAGGAAGATCTTTTGCATGATCTGCTGCAAATGCTTCCTGCGGTGGTAATTTCCCCTATACAGTGGTACCTCGGGTTAAGTACATAATTCGTTCCAGAGGTCCGTTCTTAACTTGAAACTGTTCTTAAGCTGAAGCACCACTTTAGCTAATGGGGCCTCCTGCTGCCGCCACGCCGCCAGAGCACAATTTCTGTTCTCATCCTGAGGCAAAAATCTTAACCTGAGGTACTATTTCTGGGTTAGCGGAGTCTGTAACCTGAAGCGTATGTAACCCAAGGTACCACTGTACTGTATTTAATGGCCAGGGGGAGTTGAGAGAGGTACTCTCACCCCCCCAACACAATGCACTCCCACCCCTGTTGCTAATAATAATAATAATAATAATAATAATAATAATAATAATAATAATATATTATTTATACCCCGCCCATCTGGCTGGGCCTCCCCAGCCACTCTGGGAGGCTTCCAAGAAAACATTAAAATACAGTGGTCTGTTAAACATTAAAAGCTTCCATAAACAGGGCAGCCTTCAGATGTCTTCTAAAAGTCTGGTAGTTGTTGTTCTCTTTGACATCTGACGGGAGGGTGTTCCACAGGGCGGGCGCCACTACCAAGAAGGCCTCTGCTTGGTTCCCTGTAACTTGGCTTCTTGCAGTGAGGGAACTGCCAAAAGGCCCTCGGCACTGGACCTCAGTGGTCCGGACAGAACGATGGGGGTGGAGACGCTGATGCCATTTAGGGCTTTAAAGGTCAGCACCAACACTTTGAATTGTGCTCGGAAACGTATTAGGATGGGAAACGTATTAGATTAGGATGGGGGGTGGGGCTTTAACAGGTGGTGTACAGTAGTGGTCTGGGGGTCGGATCCTCCTCCTGCAGCCTCCAGCGCCCTAAATTGGAGCCACTGGGTGCTGCAGAGCAAAACTTTGAGGAGGCTGACTAAAAAGGCAAGGGAACGGGGTGCAAGTCCTGTTCCTTACAAATGGAACTTCACGCTCAAAGCACGCCTTAAGTTGCTCATCGAATCGCAGAGTCGGAAGGGGTCCCTGGGAGTCATCTAGTCCACCCCCCTGGCGGTGCTGACATTGGAGTGCTTCAAAATCAGCAGATCTAATGGGAAAGCAGCACCTGGAGACCTGCACCCGTCGTTGCAGCGCGTGCCTCGTGATCTCTGTTGCGCCATCATAGGCTTATTGCCCAACCTTAGAAGGGGTGAGTGGGGTTTCTGGAGGGCTGGACCAGGACCTGGCAGACCATGGTTCGAATCCCGGGTGTGACTCTGGCGGTTCGAATCCCGGGTGTGACTCTTCTTCTCTCAGCCTGACCTACCCTGCAGGGTTGTTGTGGGAGGGAGGGGTTGCGGGAGGAGGAGGAGGAAGACTCATGGAAGCCCAATTGGCTCTCCAAGGAGGAAGAGGAGGACGCCGCAGATACGCGAAGCCGCCCAGAAGCGGCAATAATAATAATAATAATAATAATAATAATAATAATAATATTCTATTATTTATACCCCGCCCATCTGGGTATTTATACCCCGCCCATCTGTTTCCCCAGCCACTCTGGGCGGCTTCCACCAACACACTAAAATACAATAACCTATTAAACATTAAAACATTAAAAGCTTCCTTAAACAAAAGCAAGCCGCTCTTCCCTCCGGCCGCCAGGGGCCGCTGGCGAGCAACCTCGAGCCCCTCTAGGAGAGGCGGCCGGGCGTTGCTTCCGGTCTCTGTGGCCTGCCGGGCCGGAAGTGAGAGCGAGGAGGGCGGGAGGGGGAGAGACTTCCTCCGCCGGTCGCCCGGGAGCCGAGAGGAGCCTCCGAGGCCGGTGAGGGAGGGGAAAGAGGGGAAGGAGGGGGGAGGGATCCCCCACTCACGACCCCCCCCCACGGAGGGGCGCGAGGTCCGGAGACTTCTCCCCCCCCCACTCCCCGAGAGTGAAGCTGCGCCCGTTGGAGTTCTCCCCGTCCCGTGAGGGGGGGGGCAGAGAGGGGCCTGGGGGAGGCCTTCCCCCCCGGACCCTCAAGAAGCGCAGTCCGGCCGAGGAGCCAGAAAGGGGGGCGTCTTCCATGGGGAGGGGAGAAGAAGAATCATCATCTCCCCCCTCCCCCGCTGTCTTGAAAGGGCCCTCGAGGAGACCCCCGTGGGGCGGGGGGCTCCCCTGTCGAACTGCCTCTTTCCCCGGCCCCTGACTCTCCTGCGCCCCCGTCTCCAGCCCCCTTCGACTCCCTGCGGCTAAGGTCCCTTCTCCCCGCCCAATGAGATCTTTGTTTAGGGAACTTTTTGAATGTTTGACTTTTTATTGTGCTTTTTATTTTCTGTTGGGAGCTGCCCAGAGTGGCTGGGGAAACCCAGCCAAATGGGTGGGGTATAAATGAAATTATTATTATTATTATTATTATTAGGAAGACAGGAGTGCCTGCCTGGCGTGCTCTGGTCCAGGGGGCCACGAAGAGTCGGACACAACTAAACAACAACTATTATTATTATTATTATTATTATTATTATTATTATTATTATTATTATTATTATTATTATTATTTGAGGAGGGTGCCCTGCCCCAGTTGATGGGCATCACCATTCAAATAGTATGGGTGAGCCTCGCCTGTGCAGGGAGGGGCTGACCTGTCCCTCCCCCAGTATTTTCTTCACGTTGGCACCCCTGGCAGCAGGGCACCAGTGTGGGTCCAAGGCGGCTGCCCTGGGTGTGTGTTGCTGCTGCCTATTCTGGCTCCCTGAGTCCTGCCCTTGGAATGACGCTGGGCGGCCTCAGTGGCTTAATGTGGGGTGTTGCCTTCCCTGCAGGTCTCCTCCGGCTGACCGGACGTCACTGCCCTTGGCTTGGCACCATGGTGTCTGTCATGATGGGTAAGTTGGCCTGACACCCCCTCCCCTTTAACCCCAGTATGTCTTTGGAAGGGAGCCAGAGCAAAGCCAAACGAAAGAAGGGCTTGAGGGAGGGAGGGAGGGAGGGAAGGGGTAGCAGCAGAAACAGGGCAGCCAGATCCAAGAGTCTCTCCCTTTGTTCTGTGCAAGGCGCCTGGCTGAACCCCAGATGGGTGGCAGCAGCTGCAAATGTGGAGAATGCGAGTCTGACGCCAGCTGGGAAGAGGCACTGGAGTGATGGCTTGGGGGGTGAAACAGACCAGGGAGATAAGAGCACAAGAATAGCCTGGTGTATCAGGACAGTGGCTCTTGGGTCCAGCGCTCTGTTTTCATAGCAGCCGACCAGATGCCCATTCTGGGAATCCTACAAGCAGGATCCACGCACAAGAGCACTTTCTCCCCTCCTCTCGCTTTGCTCAGGTGCTGGTTGCTTCTGACATAATCTTCTCTGTCTTTCAGCAACGTCAGAGTGGATTCAGTTCTTCAAAGAAGCTGGGATCCCCCCGGGGCCTGCTGTCAACTACGCTGTCATGTTTGTGGATAATAGGTGAGGCTGTTGAGAGATGGAGCCTCTGTGGAATATCTCGCTGTTCTCTTTCCTGTGTCTGGAAGAGTTGGACTTCAGGAGCTCACGTGCAAGGGAATCTGTGATCCCTAGAAAGTGTCTCATCGATCCCACTGTAGGGGAGACCTGCCAGCCCTGCTTTCCATATAATGTGGGGTTGGAGGTGGGGATCTGTGCTCAGTGGCAGATGCTAAAGCCACCAGCTGTTTTTTTAAACCTCCCAGCAGACGTGGTCCAAACAAAGGAGTTACATGGCTGAAAGGATCCGTTTGTCTTAGTGTGATTAATGTCAGGAACATTGCATCGGCCTGACGTATTGGCTTGTTTAAATCTTAAAATACCAAATAGCACGCATTATGTGGCCCAAGATTATTTTTCAGACGTTTACCTCTCTGAGAAAAACAAAACAATATATCCTTTGTTTCTTGGAACAAAGGCCAAGTATTTTTTAATTCTACTTGTGGTACCACACCCTACAGAATACCACAGGGCAGTGACCCTCATATGGGCTTTTCCTCCTATTGCCCTCATGTTATGGAATGCCTTTCTGTCTCCCATATGTGAAGCAGCAACACCAGTTCCTTCAGGCTTTCCCCCTCGGATTTCCCTTAGGATTGAACCCTGCTTTCATTTGTTTAAATTCCCCGAATTTTATAAATCTATGTATGGGTGAGTGGCATTGGAGCAAATGGATATCTGAAATGTCATTATTTCTGAAGCCTTGTGAAAAAAGGCAGATGGCCATCTCCCTATTGCAGTGGGGAGTTTTTCTGTCCATTCCTTCCAGTGGTGGCTGGAGGAGTTTTCTTGCACCAGGCTGTTGCACACCCTGTTCGCAGAGTGCTTGTAGATTGCACAGTTGGGGTATGGTACATGACTCACCACCACAGACCTTGTCTCCTGCAGGATCCAGAAGAACATGCTGATGGACCTCAACAAGGAGATCATGAACGAGCTGGGCATCACCATCGTCGGAGATATCATTGCCATCCTCAAACATGCCAAAGTCGTGTACAGGCAGGTGGGTTCTCCCAGGAAACAGCTAACAATTTCTCCCACATGCTTTGCATTAAATGGCTGTGATGTTGGCTTCTAGCTGGCTGGTAACCCTCTGGCATTCTGGGTGGGATCTTTGAATATACAACAGTGTTTGGAATTCGCCAGGTGCCAGGCGCATTTTGCACCTGGCTATTGGCCACTTGCACCCAAGTGAAGATGCCCGGGCGCCAGGATGGTGCCTGGTGTCTCCACCACCTGGAGGTGCATGCCTGGGAATCCTTGGACCTGGACTGTTTTCACACACTTGCACAGGGGTCGGCAAGGTTTATGTGGCTTAGGCCGGTTCACAGTCCCGCAGACACTGCGGTGAGCCGGAGTGTGTGTGCACGCACGCATGCGCAAACGCTGTTTCTGGTGTGGAGGAGGCATGCGCAGCTCCCCATTGGCTGCAGGAGCTTCTTGCAGCCAATGGGAAGCCGGCCAGTGTTGTGGAAGGTGGTCCTCGCTCTGTTTTGTGCTGGTTAAGTGCGGTGCACGGGGGCCAACTGAGTAGGCAGCGGGCGTCCATGGGCCGGTTAAACGACCCCCATATGGGCCTTAGGTTGCCTACCCCTGCAACTAGCAGCACATCCTGTAGAATTCTATCCATTATATTTTATTTGCACAATCTAAATGAATTTTGGAAACCAAAAAGTCGTATGGAAAAATACGACTTTTGAGCCACCTGGCCCCAAAATGGCAACTAGGCATTCAGTTTTAGCAACTGTAGCTCTGGTTTAAGGAGCCATTTGGCACCTAGCTTGTGTATCTGAGTTTCTAACGTTGGTCTACAAGGTTTTTTTTGGTGGAGTGGGATCCAGCAGTAAAGCTTCAACCTAGAAGGCTATGATTGCAAGCTAGGGGGCTGTCATGAGCAACCAGCGATTGTGTGGGCTACACGATAGCCTTTGCCCAGTGCAGGGGAGAATCCTAGAATTGTAGACCTGGAAGGGACCCCTAACCCTAACCCAGTCCAACCCCTTGCAGCGCAGGGATCACAACTCTAGTATCCCTGACAGGTGGACATCGTTCCATTGTCAAACGGCTCTTGCCATCAGGGGATGTGCAAGGATTTCAGTGCTCTTTGCTGATATCTCTCGGAAAGTGAAGCAAAGGACCTGAGCTGCCCAGTGGAGCATTCAGAGAATGATAAAAGTCCTGCTTCAGGGTCTGGAAGCCCCATAACACCCTGCATGACTCCCAGGCCAGATCCGTAGGTGAAGACCTGCAGCGCTCCACTCCTCTCCTTGCTCCAGCATCCAGGAGTTTATTCTTCTAGTGTGATGCATATCTCAGACCTGGATAGCTTTCCTCTTCCTTCTACCTTCCTGCAAAGGGGTTCTTTTTTTTGTGTGGGGAGACCGTGCCTTTGCTAGGGGAACCATCTCCATCTGCCCCTCACTATTGCATTGTGGTGTTCCCTCTGTCTCTAGGAAATGTGCAAGGCTGCTACAGAATCGGTGGCTTCCAGCCAGCCCACCCTGCAGTCTGAACTCCGTCGGAATGCCAACAGCGGTGAGTAACACAAGTGGCTGGCTGCAGATGGAGGAGGCAGCCAGGCTCTCCATCTCTCCGCTCTCGGTCTCTGTCTGTCTCTCCCTCCTCCCTCTCCCTGCCAAGGCCCCTGCTCTTCTCACTGTGTGAAGTTGGCTGCTCCTTTCTGACCGCTCCAGGATGCTAATAATGTCTCTTCATATCAAGCAACATCAGCCCCACTGGTCCGGGCAGTGTAGTTCTCCTGGACCTTTCAGTTTGTTCATTGGGTCTTTTGGGTGATGTTGCTCAGACAGGGCAGGTCCTTCCTTGGGTGCCCCTTCTTCCGTTCTGTGCGGCTGCGTATTTTGATCATGGCTGTAGCTGGAAGAAGCTCACTGGCTACCTAGGATCAGACCTTTTGGAGTCAGTGTAGTGTAGTGGTTAAGAGCGGTAGTCTCGTAATCTGGGGAACCGGGTTCATGTCTCCGCTCCTCCACCTGCATCTGCTGGGTGACCTTGGGCCAGTCACACTTCTGTGAAGTCTCTCAGCCCCACTCACCTCACAGAGTGTTTGTTGTGGGGGAGGAAGGGAAAGGAGAATGTTAGCCGCTTCGAGACTCCTTCGGGTAGTGATAAAGCGGGATATCAAATCCAAACTCCTCTTCTTCTTCATCTTCTTCTTCTTCTTTTGAGCTATGAAGCTTCCCCTCCCCTTACAGCCAAGCTGCTGTCCTTTCATGTCGAATAAAAACATTTTTGTTCTTTCGCGTATTTTCAACAGTTAGCTCTTGCAAGTCCTGTTTTCAATTACATGTTGCTGGTTGCTTTAAATATACGTGCATTATGGAAAGGCATGATAATTTCAAAATAAATAAAAATAACAAATTAAAATAAAATAAAATAAATTAGATACCCCCTGCCTTCCCCACCCTCATGTGCCGCTCTGCTTCTGCTTCACTGCCTCCTGCTTGCAGCTGAACGGCTCCAGCTGACGTCCTGGCTGCCCTGCAGTGACCTCCCATAATACATCTGGCTGTGGGCATGGGTCTCACTTTGCAGGAAAAGCTCAGGCAGTGGGAGAGGATTCCATGGCCACCTCTTCCAGGCTACGCAGTTCCATGGAGGAGAAAGCCTTATCTGAGAACTCCCCATATCCTATTGCAGGGTGTATCTTTTAAACCACGCCTCTGGCATTCCTGCTATTATTGGGTTCTCAATTTCCCCGTCAACAAGGGCACTGGGCAAAAAACCTTCCATATGGTGTTGGTGAGATGGAGACAACAGCCAGTTTTAAACCCCTCCTAAGGACACGTCTATTTAAGCAGCCATTCAGTATAGTTAAAGCTGTGGTTTTCCCAGTAGTGATGTATGGAAGTGAGAGCTGGACCATAAAGAAGGCTGATCGCCGAAGAATTGACGCTTTTGAATTCTGGTGGTGGAGGAGACTCTTGAGAGTCCCATGGACTGCAAGAAGATCAAACCTCTCCATTCTGAAGAGGTTCACCTTGTTAAGGAAATCAGCCCTGAGTGCTCACTGGAAGGACAGATCCTGAAGCTGAGGCTCCAATACTTTGGCCACCTCATGAGAAGAGAAGACTCCCTGGAAAAGACCCTGATGTTGGGAAAGATGGAGGGCACAAGGAGAAGGGGATGACAGAGGACGAGATAGTTGGACAGTGTTCTCGAAGCTACCAGCATGAGTTTGACCAAACAATGGGAGGCAGTGGAAGACAGGAGTGTCTGGCGTGCTCTGGTTCCTGGGGTCACGAAGAGTCGGACATAACTAAACGACTAAACAACAACAACCCGAGCTTATAAGATCCATCACACAGCTTCATTATTTCATTATTTATTGATATTTATCTGAATGTTTTGTTGGAGGCTTCTCTGCTTTTACTGATGTGTTTCTTTGTGTTTTTGGTTTTAAATGTTGTATATCCCCTCCCCCCCCCAACTATCTTTCTGTGTTATATGTAAAACCGCTGAAGGATTTTGGCACATAAAGTGGTGTGTAACTTTGATGTTCCTGCAGCTGCCACCCGGATGATTGCGAACAGCTTGAGCCGAGACTCCCCACCTTCCACCCCGGTCCGAAGACCCGACACCAGCACCTCCAAAATCTCCATCACGGTCTCCAATAAAATGGCAGCAAAGAATGCCAAAGCAGGTAGGTTTTTTGGAATCTGCAAAATTGAAGCCTTTGGGGAAATGTGGAGAAAAATCTGTTTCAAAATCCTTCCAGCCCTAGTTCTGCCAGGCATGGCTCTTTGCTCCCCACTAGCGGCCAGATTTTCCCCATGGGTATTGCTGTTGGCTCTGAATGCCCATCCTTGAGTTGCCAGCCAGAGGCCTTTGGACTCAAGGCAGGCGTGAGCTGGCCTTTCTCCCATCCTCTTCCTGCTGCCACAGCTCTCTGCAGTCCAGAGGCCGAGAACTCCACGCTCCCAGTGAAGCGCCGCCGCGTCACGGCAGAGATGGAAGGGAAGTACATTGTCCACATGCCCAAGGGAACCACCCCCAGGACCAAGAAGATCCTGGAGCAGCAGCAGGCAGTCAAAGGTACCTGGGCCACTTCCCCTGGGGAGCGGGGCTGAAGGCCGGCCAGCTTCCTTTAAAGCTGGGGGCAGGTCCATGGCCACCTTAACTCATCCGGAGGAGTACTGTTAATTTTCCACTGCGGTGCAAAGGCCCAGCTGGTGTTGAGTGTCGCTGCTCCCATGCTGTGGAACACGCTTCTGGCAGAGATGCGGCAGGCACCCCCGCTTTGAACTTTCTGGAATCTCTTGTAGGCTTCTTTTTATAATGGCCAGCCGGCCTTTGCAGTTGCTTAACATTTCCTTGAATGGCCAGCCATTCCCTTTAAGGTATGGCTCTGTGCGGCTTTCAAAGGGTTCTTGTTGTTACTGTACCTTGTGGCCCTGACATTTTCCAAGAGGACAGTATATCAGTACTTAGGCGAATGAAATCAAACCCTCCACTGAAAGAGCAAATTCAGAACCAAGGTGAAACGAATGTGCCGAGTTAAAGCACAGCCCAAATAAAAGAGGCAAACTTAAGCAGGTTCAGCCAGCAGCCAAAATTCGTTTTGCTCTCCCAGCCGCCAGCCTGCTGCTGCTACTGCTGCCCAGCCGGCCCTTATTTTTTCTTCTGGTGCTTATGCCTGGCTCTTCCTAATTTTTTTTTTTAATTGTGACACTTTGCAAAGTCCAGCTTCCTTGTTCCACATGGCTGACGTGCTCTGGCCAGAACTAACACCCCATCACACACACACAGGTGCAGCCGCTTGTGAGATTGCCACTTGGCAAAGGTTTTGCAGTCTTCACTTGGGTGGGGTGGGGGAGAACGCAGGCCTCCGGGGTGCAAAATGGTTTCTTATGCACTATGGGCAGTGTTTCCTAACCTGCAGGGGCAAGGACTTCTGGTATGGTGTGGCTTCCAGAGACTGATGCCATCAGGCTGGCGAAAGGAGTATTTGGAAATAGTTTGGGTGTTGCACAGCAGTATTAAAAATATATTATTTAATCTTGTTCACTGCTTCAAAAGCTTTTTTGGGTGAAACACGTACTTATACGCATGCTATGAAATAATCATTTGGCCCCTGTTGCTCCTTTGAAAAGCCCTTCTCTCATTTTAACTCTGCATGGCTTCTTTCCACTGCTACCTTGTTATTGACAGGGCTACAGAGAACCTCCGTGTTTGACCGGCTGGGCGCAGAGACCAGCGTGGACACAACCACAGGAAGCAAGGTGAGAGCAAAAGGGTGGGACCTTCTTGCTCCGGGGACTCTTCTTTTGAACCTTCCCCAACTCCCCTTAAGGGAAACGGGTGGCGCTGTGGGTAAAAGCCTCAGCGCCTAGGGCTTGCCGATCGAAAGGTCGGCGGTTCGAATCCCCGCGGCGGGGTGCGCTCCCGTTGCTCGGTCCCAGCGCCTGCCAACCTAGCAGTTCAAAAGCACCCCTAAGTGCAAGTAGATAAATAGGGACCGCTTACCAGCGGGAAGGTAAACGGCGTTTCCGTGTGCAGCTCTGGCTCGCCAGAGCAGCGATGTCACGCTGGCCACGTGACCCGGAAGTGTCTTCGGACAGCGCTGGCCCCTGGCCTCTTGAGTGAGATGGGCGCACAACCCCAGAGTCTGGCAAGACTGGCTCGTACGGGCAGGGGTACTTTTACCTTTACCTTTACAACTCCCCTTGCCTGGGGTCCCACAAAGGGGGACTGATTGGCAAGGCAGAGATTAAAGATGTATGGTTGGGGGAGTAGAGGTGGACTTCCACTTCCTGGCCCAGCCAAGGCATTCAGGGTGGCGCTAGAGCTCTTCTGACATGGGAGGTGGCACTTTGGTCAGGCGGGGCTGTTACCACGACCCACTAAGGGAGATACTCAAAATGAAATTGGAAAAGCAACAATTGCACATCTATTCAAATTCTATCTGAAACTATATAGTTGAATTAATTCAAAACAAAATGGATGAGCTGGATGAGGATACCAGCTTTTCAAAGTCTGGTAGTCGTTTAGCACATTTAGTAACTGCTTTAACTATTGAGTAATTTCCTCCTGTGATGGACGGCCTTGACAAAGTGATGCCAGTTTCCCAGGGTCTGGTTTAAAGCCACTTAGCAGGAGTCCTGGACGCGGGTCGCGCTGTGGGTTAGACCAGAGAGCCTAGGACTTGCCGAGCAGAAGGTCGGTGGTTCGAATCCCCACAACGGGGTGAGCTCCCATTGCTCGGTCCCTGCTCCTGCCAACCTAGCAGTTCGAAAGCATGTCCAAGTGCAAGTAGATAAATAGGTACCGCTCCGGCAGGAAGGTAAACGGCATTTCCGTGCACTGCTCTGGTTCGCCAGAAGCGGCTTAGTCCTGCTGGCCACATGACCTGGAAGCTGTACGCCGGCTCTCTCGGCCAATAAAGCGAGATGAGCGCCGCAACCCCAGAGTCGGTCACGACTGGACCTAATGGTCAGGGGTCCCTTTACCTTTAGCAGGAGTCTTAAATCACCGCCTCCAGAGCTCCTCTGCCCCCCCATGCATCTTAGTGCCCCCCACCGGACAATTCCACCAGCCCCCAGGGGGTGCACTGCCCACCTTGGGAGCCATTTGCAGCCCTTTTGCAGAGCCTACCAAAGGCCCTGAGGGTGGGGCCCCCAGCCGCTCTGCCGTGCTTGCCACCCCCACCCTCATTGAGCCACTCTGGTGTCTTTGCAGCCCACGGGAGTCTTCAGCCGCCTGGGGGACATGCAGGAGGCTGAGGAGGACAAAGCAGTGGAGAGCGACGATGACAGCTCCGTCTTGCAGTACGCCGGGGTGCTGAAGAAATTCTTCAAGCCCTCGAGGCCCAAGGAGAGCGGCAAGGCCGCCGGGGCGACGGTCAAAGCCAAAGCCACCAGCTCTGAGCCCCAACTGAAGGCCACAGCCACCCCTGCCCTCCAGCGGCTCGGGAGCAAGAGCCTGGCGGAAAGGAAGGAGAAGAAGAAGGCCGAGCCGCCCCCGCTGCAAGGCGGCATGGCCAAGAGACTGGGCAAGCGCTCTCTGCCTGCCGAGGCCCAGGACAGCCAGGTTACCAGCTCCAGGAGCAAGCCGGAGTCCGAGTTCCGAGTCACCATCAAGAGAACTTTGGGCAGCGCGAAGGTAAGCAGCACCACGGAGGGCCCCAGCGCCCAGATGGACAACACGGGCACCGTCAGCGTCTTTAAGCGGTTGGGCAGGAAGGCGGTGTGAGCTGGGCCCCCCACCCACCCCGGCGCGCCCTTCGCCTGCATGCGTGTGGGAGACCCTCTTTGGACAGCTTGAAGTCGGCGCCCCCTCTCCCCCGTCTGCAACACAAACGGGCTCTTGCGCGGCCTCCGGGCGGAGGACGGCTTCTGTGAAGCTTGGCGTCGGTTCTCCCAGCTGTTTCCACAGGTCTGTGGGGCAGGAGCGGAACTGGGGGCCCACCTCAAGGCAGCGGCCTGCCAGTGCTGGAGGCGGCACCCACCCAACGGAGCATTGCTGGGGTCGGGGTGAGGGCTCCCAGTGGGCGCGAGAGGTCATGTTGCACTGAACCCTCCTTCTTTCTGTCTCTGTTATTTCCCCTCTGCAGGTCCTTGCTCTCTCCTAGGAAGTAGGTGCCTTGAGGGCCCCATAAAAGAGCTTGCAAGAGGCAGTAGATCCCTTCCCCACCCCACCCCACCCTTTCTTTTCCGTCTTTTCCAAGCGTTTACCTGCCACTTTCCTGCATCTTAGGAACGGCAACTGAACAGCTGGCCAGAAATTTCCTCTTGCTGGACACTGGGATCGCGCAGTCAGCCAGCGGGGTCCCAGTGCTGAGTTTCGCCTCCTGCCGGGAGGAGGAGGAAAATTCTGGCCGGCTCCTCTTTGGTTTCCATGTCTCTCCTTTGAGGAGAGGAATTCCTCCTGGCCTGGCTGTGGCATGTGTGACGAGGTTCTTGTGGGGGCAGGAGATGGTTTCATGTGTCAAGAGTCCCAAACTGGGCTGGCTCTCCTGCCCAAGCCTCCTGAAGCAGCACTGCTCAGCTGGGAAGGGAGAAGAGAGGACCAGGTCTCCTTCCCAGAGTCAGAGTTTCAGGCCTCATTGAGCCAAATCAGATGCACGATCTGAACCCTGGCTAAATCTGAAGTCAGACTGGTGAGAATTGCAGTGGGCTTGGTTTTTCCATCTCCTTGCTCTGCTTCTCCATCAACCCTGATGGGCACCCGCACTGCTGTTTTGAGAAGCTGGGGCGGTGTTAGATGGGAGGGCAGCCTCCAGGGCAGCCATATGCTGCCTCACCTGCCCTGCAGCTTCCTTGTGAGCCTGGTTCCCCCTCTCAGAGGCTTTGCCCTACAGCAGCAGAAGGGGCAGAGAGATGGTGGTATGCAAGCCGCCTGCCATCTCTCTCTGCTCTGGGTTCCTGCTGCTCTTGGTCCCTGCTGGAGCCCCACGTCTGAGTTTCATAGGATGCTGCCCACTCCAGCTGGCCTCCCCACAATATATATTTGGAAAATGAAAACAGGCCATTGCGATGTGGTACGCCCAAGAGTCTTGGGCAATGGCAGTAGAGATGGAAATGCTTGAGGGGCCCTCCTGGGCGGAGGGTGACCTGCGAGGTAGCCCAGGCCACTCTTGCACTTGACCGAAAACTCTGTATCCCAGCATGCACTGCCAGTTGGAGTATCCCTTGTGTTGGCTTCCGATTGGCACGGAACCCAGAGACGCTTCCTGTGCTCTGAGGTGCCGTCTGTGTCCCCCAGCTGCCCTAGAATTATGTGACCTGCACGATTTAGGGGATGTGGTGCTCCCCCATGCACCTGTTAATCAGATAAGGCAGCAGCTGTGTGGGATTTCTAATGGTTTAAATGATTTTTTATTGACTAAATTAGGGAGGGGGGAGCTAGAAGAGCTGTGGTGTAATGGTTGATAGTTTTTTTAAAAAAAGAGACTTTTTTTGTAAACATGAGTTAATGTGCAATTTGGATGTATCCTTGCATTCGGCTGTCAGTTGCCCAAAAGTGCAGGGGGGAGGGTGGCAAGGTTCTCAGTGCTGCTGTCAGAGCCTGTCAGGTGTGTTCCTGCACGCCCCACACCCCGCCACCCAGGTAGGGGGAATAAAGGAATGTTCTCTTGCAATAAAATGAGTCTCTTCTTAGCTTGCTTCAGCTGCAGCATCTCTTTGGGAAGCCCCCTCACAAAGGGGACACATAGAGACACATAGGAAGAGCCTGTTGGATCAGCCCACAGGGCCAAATCTCATCCAACATCCAATGGTTTTCCTGCTGGAGGTCTGGCCAGTGGGGTGTTTGTGTGTGTACACTGAAAGGTCTTGCAGGAGAGGCCTTTGGCCTGTATTTCCAGCTATCCACAGGGAAAGCGGAGGAGGGGCAAGCCCTAATCAGTGGAGAGATATTGCTTGTTCTGATATTATCTTTATTCTTTTATTCACTTCATACCAATTAAATATTGCCTGATTGTTAAAAGAAATGAATCCTCAAAGCAGCTCACAAAAAGAATAAAACAATAAAATGATCAGTAAAACTTCAGTAGGAGAGTAAGCAAGCACAAAGCATTAGGGTTGGGGGGAATGACCCTGTCGGATACAACCTCCTTTCTTTTTGTGGGAGGGCCTATCTTTCTTGCAGGGACATGGGTGGCGCTGTGGGTTAAACCACCAAGCCTAGGACTTGCCGATCAGAAGGTCGGCGGTTCGAATCCCCGCGACGGGGTGAGCTCCCGTTGCTCGGTCCCTGCTCCTGCCAACCTAGCAGTTCGAAAGCA
The DNA here is from genome assembly GCF_964234715.1 of Podarcis melisellensis. Classification (NCBI taxonomy): domain Eukaryota; kingdom Metazoa; phylum Chordata; class Lepidosauria; order Squamata; family Lacertidae; genus Podarcis; species Podarcis melisellensis. The sequence continues at coordinate 86,180,028 of NC_138540.1, forward strand.
CGTCAAGGTGCAAGTAGATAAATAGGTACTGCTCCGGCGGGAAGGTAAACGGCGTTTCCGTGCGCTGCTCTGGTTCGCCAGAAGCGGCTTAGTCACACTGGCCACATGACCCGGAAGCTGTACGCCGGCTCCCTCGGCCAATAAAGTGAGATGAGCGCCGCAACCCCAGAGTCGGTCACGACCGGACCTAATGGTCAGGAGTCCCTATACCTTTACCTTTTTTGTAGAATCATCCCTCGCTTGCCTCCTCCTCAGGCCTCAAGTACAAAAATTACAAGTAGGAAAGAAGGTAAGGTAATAATAGGGACACAGCAGCATTATGAAGAACAGGGGAAGCCTGTCCTGTTTCGCCCCCTGAGGCAAGCAGGGAATGTGCAGCCTCCTGCCTGCCCCCTCCCAACATCCAGGACACCCCCATCTCCCTGAAATGGGTCTTGTGGTGGAAGCGATGAGGAGAGCAGCCCACTGCTGGTTTCGTTGCCGCCGTCTAAGGCGCCTGCTTCACCCCACCAGCTGTGCTGGAGGGGCAGCCCCCTTGCTGAAGGGGCAGCCAGGCTTGGTATGGGTCACCTACACGATGGGAATATAAGAGCTTAGGAACAGCCTGCTGGATCAGGCCAAAGGACTCCTGTCTAGTCCGGCATCCTGTTCTCACAGTGGCCAACCAGATGCCTGTCATGGGAAGCTCACAAGAGCACAAGAGCCCTCTCATCTTCTGTGGCTTCCAGCAACTGGGATTCAGAATCACTTTAGGCCCTTCTCTAGGCGACCTTGAGCTCCCTGGAAGGCAGCTGGGATAGGTACACCACACACCCCTTTCTCCATGTGTTCCCAAATACTTATAGTGCTTATTGGGCTAGCTAGGCAGAGCCGTAGATGCCTGCTTCTTGGGAGGAAAGCAATGACAAACCTAGACTGCATCTTAAAAAGCAGAGACATCACCTTGCCAACAAAGGTCCATATAGTTCAAGCTATGGTTTTCCCAGTAGTGATGTATGGAAGTGAGAGCTGGACCATAAAGAAGGCTGATCGCTGAAGAATTTATGCTTTTGAATTCTGGTGCTGGAGGAGACTCTTGAGAGTCCCATGGACTGCAAGAAGATCAAACGCATCCATTCTTAAGGAAATCAGCCCTGAGTGCTCACTGGAAGGACAGATCCTGAAGCTGAGGCTCCAATACTTTGGCCTCCTCATGAGAAGAGAAGACTCCCTGGAAAAGACCCTGATGTTGGGAAAGATGGAGGGCACAAGGAGAAGGGGACGACAGAGGACGAGATGATGGGACAGTGTTCTCGAAGCTACCAGCATGAGTTTGACCAAACTGCGGGAGGCAGTGGAAGACAGGAGTGTCTGGTGTGCTCTGGTCCAGGGGGTCACGAAAAGTCGGACATGACTAAACGACTAAACAACAAGGCAGAGCCGTAGCCCCGTTCTGCATGCAGAAACATCCCAGTTTCAGTTGCGGCAACTCTGGTTAAAACTAAGGGCAATGGAGAAAGACCCTGAGTCCTTGGAAACCTAATTCCTGTCAGAGTGGATGGCACAGGTTAGGTGGGCGGGTGGTCTGACTGCCAAAGGCAGCTTCTTAAGTGAGTCTGCAGATTCCTCCTTTTCCATCCCTTGCAACAAGCATGTGGAGTTGAACAGAACTGGGTGGGCAAAAACGACTTCCCTGCACTTTTGCTATGTCTTACCAAAACCCCTGCGTAAAATGGGGTGAATGACCTGCCTGCCTTCTGAGCTGGGGGCAGGTGGGGGGGGCAGGTGATTGTTCTAGATTTTCCTTGAGTCCCTCTGAAGCTAAATTCCGAGTTCTAAATTCCGAGTTATACTCCAGGCCCTCAAACCACCAGCCCTAAATCCTAGAGGTCCGTAGCTTGCGTGGCATAATGGTCAGTGTTGGGCGAGACTAGGGTTCGAATCCCCACTCGCTGGCCATGAAGCTCCATGGGTGGCCTTGGGGGCCAGTCACCGTCTCTCTCAGCCTAACCTACCTCACAAGGTTGTTGTGAGGATAAAAGGGGCAGCTGAACATGAGTCACCTGGAGCTCCTGGCAGAAAAGGTGGTATATAAATGTAATAAATAGAATAAATATACAAGTATAGATTCCAACTGGATGCGGGTGGCGCTGTGGTCTAAATCACAGAGCCTAGGACTTGCCGATCAGAAGGTCAGCGGCTCGAATCCCCGCGACGGGGTGAGCTCCTGTTGCTCGGTCCCTGCTCCTGCCAACCTAGCAGTTCGAAATCACATCAAAGTGCAGGTAGATAAATAGGTCTGGCGGGAAGGTAAAGGGCGTTTCTGTGCGCTGCTCTGGTTCGCCAGAAGCGGCTTAGTCATGCTGGCCACATGACCCGGAAGCTGTCTGCGGACAAACGCCAGCTCCCTCGGCCAATAAAGCGAGATGAGCACCGCAACCCCAGAGTCGTCAGTGACTGGACCTAATGGTCAGGGGTCCCTTTACCTATAGATTCCAACGGAAACGTGCACATCCCTCCTTCTAAATTATCTAGCCAATGCATGTATATTTTGTGTGTCTGCCCCCCCCAATCGTAATTCCTCCACTACGTGGCTTTTGACATTTGTCGTCCTTATTTACATCTACATCCTTATTTACATCCACATTTTATTTACTATTTATTAAATTTGCGAGTTACTTTACCCTGTCCAGGGCAGCCCAAAACAACTTACAGACAATAAACCCAACGCAAATACATTAACAGCAAGAGGAATGAGAAAGGCGTTGTCATTATCACTACTGCGAGCGCTGGCCATTTATTCCTCCTTACGGCTTAACGACCTTCCCGCCGAAGAGACCTGCTACGCTCGGAAGCTTTCCCCTGCCCTGCTTCCATCCTACACTCTGCGCATGCTCCTGCTCGATCCTGCGGCGAGGTGGTGGCAGTGGCTCCTCCCCCTCCGCCTTCCTATTGGCCGCGCCAGCTGCGGACGTGGAGAAGCCGCCTCTCGCCCCGGCCCGGGCAGCCGCGCATGCGCGCCGGGCCTCCTCCTGCCGCGCAGGCGCCTTGAGGGCTTCGCCGCGGCTCGGGTGCCGCCCGGGGCGCGCATGCGCACACGGCCGAAGGCGGCAACGGCGGCGCTGCTGCTCGTCCTCGGTCTCGCGGCCCTGCAGCCTCGTCTCGCCGGGCTCCGCCTCGCTCCGCGCTTGCGCGCACCGCCCCGGCCGCCTCCGCCCCTCCCCCTCCTTCCTGCATGCGTGGGCCCGGCGGGGGGCGGGGTTTCCGGGAGCGCGGGCGCCGTCGGGCCTGACGCGGCGGCGAGGATGAGGATGGCGGCCCTGAGGGGGCGCCGGTAGCGGCGGCGGCGGAGGAGCCAGGTAGGCCGCGCCCCCCCCTGCCCTCAGTGGTATCGCCCGGAGAGACGCAGGCGCGAACGCGGGGCACTGTGGGAGGCGAGGGAGGGGGGGGAGCGCGGGGCAGAACTATCGGGCGGGGGGGGGACGTGGGAGCGAACCATGGGCGCGGGGGGAGCGGAGGCGGCCGCGGGCGGGGCCTGCGCGGAAGGCCGAGCGGGGCGGGGGGGCCTGCCTGGGGGGAGGAGGGGGAAGCAGGGCGCCCCTCCCCCAACGCGCGGCCTCGCTGCCCGCCCTGGGAGGCAGGCTTGCACGCGGAACCGCAGGGTGGGGCGGGACCCCCAGGGGTCATCTAGCTCAACCGCGCTCCTCGGCAGCCGTGCGTTCGTCACGACCGAAGCATCCCCGGCAGGCGGCCACTACGCCTAGAATCGGAAGAGTAGAGCTGGGGGGGGTACCCAGGGGTCATCTAGTCGTACCCCTATGCTAGGCGGCCATCACAACCGAAGCATCCCATGCAGATGGCCCCTGCGAGAAGGGTAGAGCTGGGAGGGGTTGCCCAGGGGTAGTCTAGCCCAACCCCCCTGCAGTACAGGAGTGACAGCTAAAGAATACCCAAGGGAGGCTTCCCACTCCGCCCACCATGCTCAATTGGGTGCCCCTTCCAGTCTGTTCCACTGCCTCGCTGCCTCTGGGCTGGGTCTCCAGATGCCAGCTGAGGAGGTCCCTTCGCTGCCACCCCTCACCCCCCCCCACCCCGGCTCACACAGCTGCTTATGGGATGGTATTGCAGCAGTTCTGGCGCTGCCCTGCTTCAGGTGATCCGCTCAAGACACAAATTGCACTGCAGGGGGGTTGGGCTGGATGACCCTTGGAGGTCCCCTCAACTCTAGGCCTCTGTGGAATTGCCTTCCTAATGGTGCTGCCAGGAGCTGCTGCCACCTGAATGGCAACCTAGGGCCTGTTTCGTCTCAACTCCATGCACCAAACTGTTGGTTTTTTTTTTGAAGGGGGGAGTTCTGGGTATCTTGACACCTTTGCTTGCTCCTTATGGGCGGTGCTACTGACTTCCTACTATTCTTCCAAGTTGCTTATGCATATGTGGAGAAGGTATCCCATTTCTTCCTTCAGATGCTCCCTCATGGCCAGCTGATGATAAAAAGGGAGCCATAGGCTAGGCAGATGCTGCTGGTCACACCCAGCAAGGTATCAGCTCCAGTCAGTATTGCCTAGGGGTTAGAGCTGGGCTAGGAACTGTGTGTCCAGGGTTCAAGCCCCCATTTGGCTATAAAACTCACTGGGCGTGACCTTGGGACAGTCTGTTAGCCTAACCTACCTCGCAGGGTGGTTGTGGGGATAGAACAGGGAGGGAGAGAGCCACGCAGGGGACCTTGAGCTGTTTGGGAGATGCAGCCCAGCCAAGCAATTGGTGGAGGAGAAAGGGGATGAGGAAGGGTATGTACATGTGTTTACGTACTGGTGGCAATCCCACCCAATGCTCTCTTAAGCACACCTGTATGATGCCAGGAGATGCCAAGAGCTGGTCCTCCTTGCCAGAAGCTGCATTTGGGTTGCCCTTGTGGCAAGGCTGCACCTCAGAGCTGCAATCTAGCACCAAGGTGCGAGGAGCTTGGGGGTTTTGTTTTGAAGGGGCCTTGCTTTGCAAACCACCCCCTGTGTTTGGGGGAATCCACAGGGGCTGCTGGGGCTGGATGTCAGCTGACGTGCTAACCGCTGGGTTGCTGCTCTGCTCTGCGCCTTGTTTTGGGCCCTTCTCTTGACACATCACCCACATTCGCTGCCCTTTTCAGTCTGGTTTCTTTGGTCTGTTGGCCTTTGGATGTTGTTGATCTTGGGCCACAGCACACACGGTTATGACTCATGTGGGTTCCCTTCTGTTTCTTTGGTTGCATTTGAATGCGCATGCAGAGGGAAAGTTGCCTTTCCCTGCATCAGGACACTAAGCTGCCCTTAGCGGTGTGTTTGTAGGGTTAGTCCTGACAAAAACTGGCACTCTTTGGCACTAGAGCAGCAGACCTCGGGGTGGTTTTGGGGGGACTGAGGCATGCTAATCCTGCCAGTCCCAGGCTTTGGGTGCCTGCCAGCCTTCCCGGAGAGGTATTGTCCCCTTAGCTGAAGACCACATTCCAGACTAGAGCACGCGGCGCACAGCACGCGGGAATGGTGCTAGGCTTTGCAGAGGGGAGAGGGTTTGCCTGCCTCGTGGAGGTCCGAGAGCACATGAATCTACAGCTGGGGCCTTGGCTCTTTCAGACCACATTTTCTGCACTTGGGCAGGCAGCAGGCTTCCAGCACGGTTACCAGGCCCCCCTCGTCCTCTGCTACATGTTTCAGTCCACCTTGCAGTGACACCTGAGTGCTGGGCGTTTCAGGACGTATACCTCGTGTGTTCTGGCTCCTGTGCATAGAAGCCCCCTGCCTTCTGCTCCTTGGGCCTCAATCCCTTCACCTGGATCTCTCAGTTGTGTGGGGTTTGCACGAAGGAGCAGGGTGTTCTTGTGAAGGCCCCAGCAGGCCACTAAAAATAACTCAAGAGTCGCTGCTCGACATTTAGGAAATGTGCCGGCTGGCGGGCAGGCTTGTTGCTCCCGGACGGTGCGCTCACTTCCTCCTGCACGGCCTGCCCTTGGAATGTCTGCGCTGGGATGTAGCAATGGCCGGACTTGAAATTCCACTCTCGGGAAGAGAGATCTTGAAGAGGGGAGCATCCGCTTTAGATGCCTTCCTGGAAAAACGAACGGTGGGAGGACAGGGTCCTGGTGGAATGTGCGGTGGTTTTCCTTTCTGTAATAAAATATATATACGTATTGTGAAGAAGCTGAATAAGTTTGATGGAGAGTAAATAAATTGCGTATTACACAGCCACAGGATTTAGGAAAAGGAGGAAGATTCCACAAGCGAGAAATGGGTCATTGGTGTGTAGGCTTTGCAGAGGAACAGCATGTGTGGGGAGAGGGAGGGGTCAGCTGTTTCTGTCTCCCCCCAGAGACAGCTTTGCCCCTTGGTGGTGTCGAGGTTCGGTGTATTGGGCCATGACTCTCTTGTTCCTCCAGCTCTTGCCCCCAGACCTCCTTTGGAGACACTTGAACCCATTTTGTAAATTTGGGTAAGAAGGAAAGTTCTCGTGGCCTGAAAGTAGTAAATCTGCTCTGCTTTAAGCCTTGAGCCGGTCAGTGCACCAAAATTACAAAAGCTTTGAAAGAATGAAAAGCATTCAAATGCAAAAGCTCAGATGCAAACTGTTGCCTTCACAGGTTTTGGGGCTCCTCCTAACTGTTCCCTGGGCCTGTTTGTCAAATGCCTTCCCCACCTGTTTGTTGTTAATCTTAGCAGCTCACAAGTTAATGTTGACTGTGAAAAGCGCAGTTTATTTTCCTAAACATCTTCATGTCCCCTCAGCAGGTTAAGCAGTGTTTAACTTCTTAGAATAGAGGGGTGTCTGTCTGAAGGCTGGGTACTCTGCTTGCGCCCAGAGAAGCCGCCCTGGCTTGGCTCTTAGTGCACTCCCCTCTGGATCCCTGTTATGGTCTTTGCATCCTTGTGAAAAGAACAAATTACTTGCATTGCGCAAAACCAAAAGGAGCCCTTCCTCTTCCTTCCATCACCTACCTTCCTGGTGGTTGCTCTAAAGGCCAGAGATCCTGAGGCAGTCCACACTCTGGAGAAGTTCCTCCACAGAACTTGCCTTCTCCCTTTCTCTCTCACCCTCTGGCTTTTCCCCACCCCTGAGGATCATCTCGTCCAACCCCCTACATGTAGGAATATGCAGCTGTACCATACGGAGATTGAACCTGCGTTAGTAATTTACTACCTACCTGCTTTCAAATCATATTTTTTTGATGGTGACAGCAAGGAATTGACCATTATAATTGATTGTTTGTTTTTTAATGTAGGACTATGGGCTGCATGAAATGCTATTCCTCCTCAGAGTAGACCCACTGTGATTAATGAACATGGTTAATGGAGGTTCATTAATTTCAAAGGGCCTACTCAGAGTAGGACAAGCATTGGCTGCCACCCTGCATGTTATAGATCAGGCATGTCCAACAGGTTGATTGATTTACCTGCCGATCGCGGGTGTGTCCCTGGTGTCGATTGCGATAATAAGTAAAGTGAAAGTGATTGCCTGGGTGTTCCTTATCCATCTCCCCAAAAAAGCTCAACAACTTTGGTCAACCACCTTCCTTAAAAAAAGGTAGATCACAGCCAATTTTTCTATACATACTGGGAGTAGATCGCAGTCTCTTGGGAGTTGGACGTACCTGTTGTAGATTGCATGACCCCTTATACAGCCTTAATCCCAGCAGTTACAAAGGTTTTACAACAGGGCTGGGGGGGGTGGGATGAGGGAGGCATCTGTTGGCTTTCCAGATATGGACTCCATCTCCCATTGGCTTAAGCCACCATGGCCAGTGGTCAGGAATGATGGGAGTTGTAGTCAACCAACACCTGTGTCCCTCTCAGACAGCTGCGTCCCCTCTTCCCTTAACTCCAATCAGTACCTCTCCCTTCCCTCTCTATCGCACTCGGTGTGTTTTTCCTCTTCCTGGGGACCAGCCCCCCCCTCTTCCTCCCCCCTCCTGTTCCACAGGGTCACATCCTGGAGTGCGTAAACAACTCTGGTGCTCGCAGTATCTGAGTCACACATGCTCTGCAAGTCAACAAGTCTCTCTCCCCCCCCCCACTGCCTGCCCTCCCTCCCTCCCTGTGGGGTGAGCCTTGCTGCTCTTCTGTGTTCAACCAGGGAGAGGAATTGGGATTAGGTCCCTTCCTCTCTCTGCAGCAGCAGCAGCAGCAACAACAGCAGCAGCTGTGGCTTGGTGGCCTGGGATGGGGAAGCAGCCCAACAGCCTATGTGGTAGGGAACAGGTGTACAAAATGGGGGGGGGAGAGGAAAGAGACCAGACACCCTCTCTGAGGGGTGCGCTCATGTGTGTGTGCCTCTCCAGAGAATCATAGAATCTTAGAGTTGGAAGGGACACCCAGGGTCATCTAGTCCAACCCCCTGCAAAGCAGGAATCTCTGCTAAAGCATCCATGACAGGTGGCCATCCAACTTCTGCTTTAAAGCCTCCAAGGAAGGAGAGTTCACCGCCTCTCGTGGGGGTCTGTTCCACTGCTGAACAGCTCTTAGTGTCAGAAAGTTTCCCCCCGAATGTTTAGTCGGAATCTCCTTTCTTGTGACTTGAAGCCATGGGTTCGAGTCCTACCCTCCAGAGCAGGAGAAAGCAAGTTTGCTCCATCTTCCATGTGACAACCCTTAAGGTATTTGAAGATGGCTCTCGTATCTCCTCTCAGTCTTCTCTTTTCCAGGCTAAACATACCCAGCTCCTTCAGGCTTGGCTTCCTGACCCTTGACCATCTTGGTTGCCCTCCTCTGCACACCTTCCAGCTTGTCAACATCTTTCTTAAATTGTATTACCCTAAATTGGACACAATATTCCAAGTGTGGTCTGACTAAGGCAGAAGAGAGTGGGACCATTACTTCCCTTGAGTTGGACACTAGACTTCTGTAGATGCAGCCAAGAATAGCATTAGCATTTTTTGCTGCTGCATCTCAATGTTGTCTCATGTTCAGCTTGTGGTCCACCAAGACCCCTAGATCCTTTTCACATGTACTGCCAGTAAGCCAGTACATGTCCCCCATCCTTTATTTGTGCATCTGGTTCTTCCTGCTTAAGTGCAGAACCTGACATTTTTCCTTATTGAGAATCATTTTGTTAGCTTGTGTCCAGTTCACCAATCTGTTAAGGTCATTTTGAATTCCGATTCTGTCTTCTGCAGAATTAGCTACCCCTCCCAATTTGGTGTCATCTGCAAATTTGATGAGCATCCCCTCAATTCCTTCATCCAAGTCATTTATAAAGATGTCAAACAACAACGGGCCCAGGACAGAACCCTGTGACACCCCACTTGTCACTTTTCCCCAGGTTGACAAGAAACCATTAATGCGAACTCTTTGGCTTCAGTCATTCAACCAGCTACAAATCCACTTAACATTTACCTCGTTCAACCCACATTTTGCCAGCTTCCTCACAAAAATATCATAGGGGACTTTGTCAAAAGCCTTACTGAAATCAAGATACACTATGTCCACAGCATTTCCCTGACCCACCAAGTTTGTAATTCCATCAAAAACGGAAATCAGATTGGTCTGATGTGACTTATTTTTGAGAAACCCATGCTGGGTCTTAGTGATCACAGCATCCTTTTCTAAATGCTCACAGACCAACTGATGAACTATCTGTTCTAGGACCTCCCCTGGTATCGATGTCAAGCTCACCGGTCGGTAGTTACCTGGGTTTTCTTTCCCCCACTTTTTGAAGGTGGGGACAGCATTTGCCCACCTCCAGTCTGTAGGGACCTCACCCGTTCTCAAAGATAATAGACAAAGGCTCTGAAATTACAGGTGACGGGGGGGGGGTTTACCACCTCCCCCCCAAACACTCCTTGATCATTTTCTTGCAACCTTCGCTTGGGCAGGGAAACAGGAGGAGTTACAAGGTTGTTTTTGCTTTTTTATAAAACACCTCTGGCTGGGGGGATTCCAGAAGCAGCATTGGATCCTGGGGTAGGCCTGGCAGTCCCTGGGCCCCTGACCTAGACCACTGCACTGCCCTCCTCCCTGCCATGGCCTCCTGGTGACATCAGGAGCTTCATGTCATGAGATCTTCCAGGCTGCAGAGTCCCTCCTGCTTCCAGTTCTCCAGGCTGGAGTTCTCTGCCTTGTCCCTTCTGCTGGAGGAGCCGGGTGACTCAGGCCAGCAAGGACTCGTTCCTGGAGAGCTGGACTCGAGGTCTCTTACTCAGTGAGAAGCAGAAAGAAGCAGGTGCAGCTCAGAACACCCACTTGGCTTATACCCCTTCCATCCATTCCCAGAGGGGGGATCGTGTTTAAAAGCAGCAGCAACAAGCCCAGACCACTCTTTCCATTGTTTAAAACTTGCATTTCTCACTTTAACCAGCTGCCCTTTCTGCATAGAGGAGGGGTATCTTTGCCACCCACTGCCCAGGTGGGTTTTGGGTTTACAGACCAGACTCTGCATCTTGCTGCCCATCTCCCTTCTCAGCGAAAGGTCCCGGCCACTGGGTGCCGACAGCTGTGACTGTGACAGGTGCAGTCTCACCTTTGTTGCCTAAGCTGTAGCAACCTGCACTACTGCAATGCTTTATATGTGGGGCTGCCTTTGAAGCAGGTTCAGGAAAATGCAGCTGATGCAGAATTTGGCAGCCGGACAGTCTGCACATACGACACCAACTCTGGCTTGACCGCACCGCCTGCCAGTTAGTTTCCAGGCTCAATTTGAAGTGGTGGTTGCAACCTATAAAGTCCCTCAAGGACCGACCCAGACCCTGCAATCATCACCTGAGGCATTTAGTTTCCTCGCTTACTGGCGTGGGATCTGTAAGTCCCACCTTTTCCCTGCCAAACTGTGTTCTGGCTTAATTGATCTTGCTTTGATTGCAAGGAGCTGTGGGCCACTTTCCGAGAAAGGTGTCTAGCCAGTGTGACAAACGCCATTGCCTTTTTCATGTTAAAAGGTGTTTTGTGGGGCCAGGGAGTAGCCATGCAAAATAAAGGGCTTTTATTCAGGTGCTTTTGAGTGGCGCTTCTCAGTCAAAGACACAGGAGGTCTGCATGTCGGTCCCCCCCCCCATCCCCATTTGCAGGCCTCTGCAATTTTCAAGAGTCTTCTGGGCTCTTTTCCTTCTCTCCCTTTTCCTCCTCCCTGGGCAATCCCTTTGCCACACAGTTCCACGCTGGGCACCAGCAAAGGTGGTTTTCTGGCTCCTTTTGTGGCCCTTCGGAGGCCACATTTGCTCCCCACCCGTCTCCTCTAGCTGCTTGGGGAGCAAAGCCAGCTGGGTGGAGGGGGGTGCAGCAAGAGGTCTGGCTCTCCCCGTTGAGCTCTTCAGGGCTCTGCCCTTTTGCCCAAATCTCTGTGCCTGCCTCCAGGAGTGGAGCTGCCGTGTCTGGATCTGGCTCCCTGCGGGGAGGGGGGGCATTTTCACTCTTACGTAAATGACTCCCAAGGCCTGTCGCAACCCCACCACCATTGCTGTCAGCTCTGGCCTCTGGAGCAACACAGAAGGCCGCCAGAGCTTTGCACAAGCACCTTCCTGGCTGGGCAGGGGGACCTCTCACTCGGTGTCAACACACAAAAGCCAGGCTGGCGTCCTTTTGCCCAGTGGGCAACCTCCATGCTCTCGCCTGGCCTCAGCTGAGCTGCGTTTGGGCCGTGGGGCTCAGAGTGGGCCTGCTTCTGCCGAGTCTCATGAGCCCCACCCTGGAAATGAGGCCGGCCTCCCTCCAGGAGGTCCGGCAAGGCCAGAGCTACAGGGTCCTCCTCGCTGGTGGTCTCTGGTGGTTCCAGGTGGCTCACCCCTTTGGCGGGCGAGCAGGAAGCTCCCTGCTGGGTCAGGCTAAAGTCCAGCACTGTGTCCTTTGCACGGCTGTGGGGAGGCAAGTGCCCCTGGCAGGACAGAGAGGGAGCTGACCTTGGGTGATCCCCAGTGGGTCTGGTGGGGGCCAACGGGGTCCGTCCTGTTGCACAACCCTGGAACCGGGACTCTGGGGGTGCTTGATTGCTCCCTGCCCATTGAAAACCCTGCCTGCACTGAGCTGGCTGGTGAATTGGGGGTGAGGGGGAGGCACAAAGCTAGCCTTCTTCCCGGTGTACCAGGATTCTCAGTGTGGGGATTTTTGTGGCACCGAGTGAGGCTTTAAACAGGTGTTTCCACCTGTCCAACCCCCCCCCCCCGATTCTGAAACAGTAGAGGCCCAGGAGGACTGTGTTGGCTGGGGCAGTTCAACCCTCACCTGTTATCTGTGACCCGCCAAGGAGGAAGGGGATTCCTTGCCTCCTATGTCGACAGTTGGGGTGGGTGGGTGGCAGGTGGACCTGGGGGGGGTTGTTATACAGCAAACCACTCTGTTCACTTGGGGCTCCCGCCTTCAGAATGTCACCCAAGCATCAATGAACTGGCCCTTGGGAAAGAGGAGGGTAATGAAAGCCCCCCCTCCACAGTCCTAGCACCCCCCTGCACATTTGTTCAGTGCCCCGCTCCCAAATTGCATGGGGGGGGCAAAGCCCTTTCCCTGCTTCTCTGGCGGCATCTTTGGGCTAGTCTTTGAACCCCTCTCCCTCTTTAATCCCATCAGGTGTCTGGGATTAATCTTTCTCTAGCTGTTTGTTTTCCCGGCTGGCCAGGGCTGCTCTCCAGTCTGAGCATGTGCAGTCGTGGCAGCTCCCAAGGGACTCTTATCTGCTGCTGGCGGTGCCTGTTATCAGGGGGGCAGATAAGGCCAAGGGGAAGTTGCCAGCAGGTGTAAGCATCATGGCGGGGGCGGGGAGACCCCCATTGCCCTTGGCTTCTAATACCTCCCTAACAGGGCTGGGGGGGGGTCCCTCAGTCACCCCAGCCTTCCCCTTCCTCTGTGTCCCATGTTGAAAGCAGCTGCATAGGCTTTCCTGGGCCCTGGAAGTGACAGCGTCTGGCTTTGCAGAGCAGCTCAGTTTCCTCTACAAGACCCCCTCCATTGGGGAGACCCGCCTTGCCCTGGGCTGGGCCAGGGGATCTGGGCCTTTCTGAGGCTGGTGAGGCCCTCTGCCTCCACAGGGAGGCAGGATTGGCACCCGCTGTGACTCTTGAGGGATCCACCTTGTTTGGGGAAGAAGGTTTTTGTCAGTGTGGTGCTGGGGACACTAGCAGTGGGTGGGAGGGAGGCCCTATAACTCTGTGGGAGAGGGATTCTTCATCATCCCCAGAGGTTGATGAGCCTGGGACCCACACTGCCATTGTTCTCTCCTTTCCTGCAGGTCACCAGTCCACCCACGGCTCAGTGGGCAGAATCTAGTCCCTGTGAGCTCAACACGGCCACGTCAACATGAATGAGGTGTCGGTCGTCAAGGAGGGCTGGTTGCACAAGAGAGGTGAGCAATGTACACACACACACACACACCTGAGATTTGACAGAAGGAGGGGCTGAGAGGTTCTAGCTGTCCTGGAAGTGGGGGCCCTGCCCTGGAGGTTGCTGCACCAGGCTCTGTTATGTCTGGAGGCTTCAGTAGGGAGCCCGTCTCATAAGGCACCTAAGTTGTTGGGTGTCTGTTGCTTCTGGACAGAGCTTAGCCTCCCTCTGTGTCCCTGAGGGGCCTGTTGCTTCTGCTGCTGCCCCCTCCTCTATGTTATCTCTGCATTCTTAGGTCTAAGTGCAGGTGTCCCCCTGACCGGCTCATGGAGAGAAGAGCGCTCCCCATGGCTGCCTCGCAGCTTGAGCTTCTGGGTTGGAGAAGCATCAGAGCCCAAGCTTCTGGGAAGTGTGCAAGGCTGCGCAGTGTGGGGCCCCTTGTAGTGCAAAAGAGGGGAAGCAGAATAGTCCTGGGGCTGGAGCAGCTCGCTCTGGGGGCTTTTTAGTTTAGGGGAAAGGGCAAGTATTGGGGGACGTGAGAGAGGTGTGCAGAATTGTGTGTGGAGAAAGTGGGCAGAGAAGTTTTTCTCTCCCTCTCATAATATAATATTATAATAATTTATTATTTATACCCTGCCCATCTGGCTGGGTTTCCCCAGCCACTCTTTGCGGCTTCCAACCGAATATTTAAAACAATACAGCATCAGACATTTAAAACTTCCCTAATAGGACTGCCTTCAGATGTCTTCTAAAAGTCAGATAGTTGTTTATTTCCTTGACATCTGCTGGAGGGCGTTCCACAGGGCAGGCGCCACTACAGAGAAGGCCCTCTGCCTGGTTCCCTGTAACCTCACTTCTCACAGTGAGGGAACCGCCAGAAGGCCCTCGGCGCTGGACCTCAGTGTCGGGGCTAGATGATGGGGTTGGAGACGCTCCTTCAGGTATACTGGACCGAGGCCGTTTAGGGCTTTAAAGGTCAGCACCAACACTTTGAACTGTGCTCGGAAACGTACTGGGAGCCAATGAAGATCTTTCAGGACCGGTGTTATGTGGTCTCAGCCGCTGCTCCCAGTCACCAGTCTAGCTGCTGCATTCTGGATTAATTGCCAGTCAAGCTGAATTTTTGGCAGATTCAGGACAGACCAAAGGAAGTCATTTTCCATACAGCAAATAGTTAAACTGTGGAACTCCCTCCCAGAGGAGGCAGCGATGCCCACCAATGTGAATGGCTTTAAAAGAGGAGGAGACAGATTTGTGGAGGAGGACAAGGCTGTAGCAGCATCTGCTTGCCTGGGGGGCTGTGTGCCGCCTCCACACTTTGCAGGGCGCTTGCTCCAGTGGATGGGAATCTAGAGTGGGGAGAGTCCTGCTCACGGCTCCCCATTGGGGCAGCTGGCTGGCCACTGGAAGAAAAGAACAGTGGACGAGATGGGCCATTGGCCTCATCCAGCCCGCTTGTCTTACATTCTTGGGGTGCAGGAGTGCCAACTCCTTTGCACACGGTTAGACATTGCCTGCCTGACCCTTTCTGGCTGCAATTCTCTGCTGTTTGGAGGGCAGCATGGAGGTGGCCAGCATGGGCTTGGCGAGGAGGCATCCGTGGGGCACACAAGAGCAGAAGCTCCCTCCTTGTCCCTAGATGCCCCGCTCCCCGCAGTCTGTGCGCGAATGAATGAATTGATTTATTTTGGTCACTGGCCAGGATCCAGGTCTGTGCAGTTTTCTTCTGCTCTCCACACTTGGTGTTGTGCTTGGTGCCCTGGACTCCTTGGCTTTTGCTAGTTCTTGTGGAAGACAGACTGTGAAATCTGGGGTGAGCAGTGGGGGTGTTTATTGCCAGAGCCATGACTTTCGGCACAAGCCTCTTGCTCCTGAAATCCCTCTTTGTCCCCCCACTGCAAGTCCCCTCCTTCTCCCTGCTCCCTCCATGCAGTCTCAGCTGTCCCCAGAGCTGCTTCCCACCCCGTAGGGCTGTGGCTCCAGCAAATTCCTCCTCCTGCTCCTGTAGACAAATATAGATAGCAGCTGGTGGCAGCAGCAGCCAGGTCTGCCCAGAGGCTATTTTGGTCCCTGGAGCCAGAGGAGCGGGTGGAGGGGGCTGCCTGGCCCTGCTGAGGGAAGCCCCCCTGTGCTGCCACCGGGCCCTGCTGAGGAGTGAAGGTGCCCTCGCAGCCTTGGCTTCTGCAGGCCAAAGGGAGAGCCTGGCCCTGGGAGAGGGCCAGGCTGAGCCGCCTCTCAGAACGGCTCTTGCCAGAAGCCAAATAAAGGTCTGGCTCTGGAGATGGACTGGGAGGGGCAGCCCACCTCAACCCTGAGCTGGAAATCCTCCCCAAACCCTCCAAAGCGGCCTGCAGGTGTTTTTCCAGGTGTGTCTTTTCGCTCCATAAGACGCACCTGACCATAAGTTGCACCTAGTTTTTAGAGGGGGAAAGCAAGAAAAAAAATATTCTGCGCAGAGCATGTAAGCGGCTCTCGCTTTTCTTGCTTCAAACCCTTCCGTCCCTCCTCCCGCTTCGCTGAGAAGCCAGCAGAGCAAGAGCGATAGCTGTGCAGCGCCTCTTGTTCTGCTGGCTTCCCAGCAAAGCGGGATGAGAGACGAAAGGGAGCCCTTACGAGGGAGCGCTGAGCAGAGCCTGGCAGTGGCTCTTGCTGGCTTTTCCGGGAGGTGTGGGAAGGGACAGAGGGCAGCCCGTCAGTCCCTTCTCCCACCTTGCGGAAAAGCCCCCAAGAGCTGCACACACGCTCTACGCGGCTCTTTAAAGGGAGTGCTGAGCAGAGCCTCCCGCCTGCATTCACCCCATAAGACGCACACACATTTTCCATTACTTTTTAGGAGGGAAAAGGTGCGAAAAATACGGTAATCTATGGAACTCGTTCCTGCAGGAGCTGGTAATGACCGCCAACCTGGATTGGACAGATCCATGGAGAAAGAGGAGGCTTGAGAACAGGATGCTGGGGTTCATGTGGCTCCTTTGGCCTCATCCAGCAGGCTGCTCATGTCCTTATGACAGGGGTGCAGAGCCCGGCTCCAGGTGCCCTGAGGAAGCGGACGAGGGCTGGGCTTGGCCTGCTCAGCTTCCCTTGGCAGAGCAAGAGACCCTTGCCAGCCTTGGAGGAGAATCTGCTGCCAGGGGCGTTAGCGCTGTTGGGCTGCAGGGCCTTTTCAAAGGCAGCCTCCTGGCAGGCACTCTGCACATGCCTCTCGCCCCCTCATGCCTCACCTTTCTGCTTCCCAGGGGAATACATCAAAACGTGGAGGCCCAGGTACTTTCTCCTGAAAAGCGATGGGTCTTTCATTGGGTACAAGGAGAAGCCGGAGACGTCAGACCACAGCCTGCCCCCTTTGAATGACTTCTCTGTGGCAGGTACGTCCTCCCCACCCTCCTCCTACCCTGCCCTCCATATTGGCAGGGACTGCAAGGTTCCCCTGGAGCTCCAGGCGGACTGCAGTTAGAACGCAGCAAAACGCCAACCCTTTCCCTTTCCTCCCACGATGCTGTGCTGGGGGCTGTACATGTGTTTTTGAGGGGGGGGCAAGTAGGCGAGACTGCCGCTCCTCTTCCTTGTCCTTGGAGAAGGCCCAGCGGCCCCCTCTTCCTCCTCTTCCAGAATGCCAGCTGATGAAAGTCGAGCGGCCCCGTCCCAACACCTTCATCATCCGCTGCTTGCAGTGGACAACCGTCATCGAAAGGACGTTCCACGTCGACTCCCCCGACGAGCGGTGCGTCTGGCTTTGGAGTGGGGCGCGTGGTCCCACCCCACCCTGCTCTCTCGGCCCCTGGGGCAGCTCCACTCGGCCACCCTGGTTCCACCAGGGGTGGGGGCCCTTGCTTGCACCCAGCCTCTGGCTGCTGGAAGGGTTTTGTCCCTGATCCCCGGGCACTGGGACTCTCCCAGCCAGGGACTGGCGCCCGCTGGCCGGCCTTCGTGCCTGGGTGTCTCGAGTGCCCTGACTTCCCTGTCCTGCCCACAGGGAGGAGTGGATCCGTGCCATACAAATGGTGGCCAACAGCTTGAAGAACCAGGAGCCGGAAGAGGACAGGATGGACTACAAGTGCGGCTCTCCCAGCGACAGCACAGGCGCCGAGGAGATGGAGGTGGCCGTGACCAAGACCCGGGCCAAGGCGGTAAGGAGGGGGCAGGGAGGGGGCTACCTTCTGCTCTGGCTCAGCAGAGCAGGAGGACAAAGAGGCGGTTTCCCCCCGGCTTCGCCAGTCTTTGCCACGCTGAGTTTAACCAGGGACATGGACTCACAATGTTCAAGCTTTTCAAATGGTGAAGGTGCCTAGTTCCCCCCAGGTGGCTGATAATGGCCAACAGCAGCCCTGTGTTTTTTCCTTTAAAAATAAATAATATTTAAAAAATAAATAAATTCTAAGCAATAAAGAACAAGAAGCATCCTCGTTCTGAAACGGATGGTGTAAAACACAAAAACTGGAATTCATGTAGGAGCAGCACACGCGATAACCAATTTGGTGTCAAGCCAATATAACATAGGGAACTATGAAAGAATGGGACAAAATAATCAAACTACGTAGTATACCAAATCACGATAGGTGTAAAAAAAAATGAAACAAAACGGAAATACAGTGCGCTGTTTTAAACAGAGGATGCTTTGAGATGGACTGGAGTAATAAAAGGAATTAAGCTTTAATTCTAAATATTGATATAACAATGGCACTATTGCTAGAAGAGATGCTGTTGTTTTTCCACAGGTGAGCTCAGCTCACCAAAGAGGTGGGTGTGGGGGTGATTATGTCAGCCATGCAATAAGAATTCTGTACTCATGAAATCTATGAAGTCAACCCAAGTTGTAATGAAACTCACTCTCTTGATTAGTCCTCGTGCAAGTCTCAAAATGTTGAGACCTTCTAAACTGTGCTGGTCCTATTTTCAACCCAGCCTTGTGTTTTTCCTTTTTAAAAGACCATGAATGACTTTGACTACCTGAAGCTCCTTGGGAAGGGCACTTTTGGGAAGGTCATCCTCGTGCGGGAAAAAGCCACGGGGCGCTACTACGCCATGAAGATCCTGCGCAAGGAAGTCATCATTGCCAAGGTACGGGGCCAAGCGGGGGAGGCAGGGGGCGGGGTGACTTTGACGTGGGGGGCGGAGACACGGGTTGCGGGGAGGCGGGATTTGTATCCGGGCAAAGAGCAGGCCATGAGTCCATCATCAGAAGTCCATGTGGTGTGAAATGCCGGTGGGATTCCCACTGGGGCTGTGCAGAGCCCTAATAGCCTGTGGGTGACTGAGCGAGGGGCAGAAGAAGAGAGAGGGAGGGAGGCAGAAATGAATAAGTGGTCATCCTGGGAATCATTAGAGATACACCAATCCCCCCAACATACTTCCAAAGAGGGAGGTCTCTGTGCAGCCCCACAAAGAGGAGCAGTGCTGGGTGGGTGTATCGCTTTGGTTCCCGCTGGGAATAAAATAATAATAATAATAATAGTTACAGATAGGTAGCCGTGTTGGTCTGCCATAGTCAAAACAAAAAAAAATTCTTCCAGTAGCACCTTAAAGACCAACTAAGTTAGTTCTTGGTATGAGCTTGGTATGAGCTTTCGTGTGCATGCACACTTCTTCAGATACCAGATACTTCAAACATTAAAAGCTTCCCTAAGCAGGGCTGCCTTCAGATGTCTTCTAAAAGTCAGATAGTTGTTTATTTCCTTGACATCTGATGGGATGGCGTTCCACAGGGCGGGTGCCCCCACCGAGAAGGCCCTCTGCCTGGTTCCCTGTAGCTTTGCTTCTCGCAGGGAGGGAACCACCAGAAGGCCCTCGGAGCTGGACCTCAGTGTCCGGGCAGAACAATGCGGGTGGAGACGCTCCTTCAGGGATACTGGGCTGAGCTGGTTAGGGCTATCACTTGTTCATGTCATAATGAGGCCGTTTCAGGTGACGATGCTTTCTTCCCTGTCTTTTGCAGGACGAGGTGGCCCACACTGTCACAGAGAGCAGAGTCCTGCAGAACACGAGGCATCCCTTTCTCACAGTACGTACACATTCGGGAACGTGTGGGACGGAATGGGCGCCAGGCATTCTCTGATGCCCTGCGAGATTCTCTGTCTCTGCGGGTGGCTGCTTGTGGGACCAGAGGGGAGAAAGAACAGAGACTTGGTTCCTCGTATGATAGACGGGCGAAGGGGCTGTGAACTGGAAGTGTCAGGCCAGGAGCCAGACTTTGGGGTTGTACCCCAGAGCTCAAGAGGCCGACCCAGTGCATGGTGGCTGTGAAAACGACAAATTCCATGCTAGGGATCTTTAGGAAAGGGATTGAAAATAATAGTGCCAGTGTCACAATGACATTGCTATACAGATGGTCCCATATTCCCTTCCTTTGTCTTGGGAAGCACACAAGCAAGACCTGTCAGCAGCAGCTGCCTGGGAAGGCTCAGTGAGAGGGGCTGGGCACTTGCTGCTGCTTCTTCTGTACCTAAAGTTAAATAATACAGTGGTGCCCCGCAAGACGAATGCCTCGCAAGACGGAAAACCCACTAGACGAAAGGGTTTTCCGTTTTGGAGGTGCTTCGCAAAACGAATTTCCTATGGGCTTGCTTCGCAAGACGGAAATGTCTTGCGAGTTCCTGCGGGGTTTTTTCCTCCCCCCTCCCTTTCCCCCAAGCCGCTAAGCTGCTTATCAGCTGATCCGCTAAGCCGCTTAACAGCTGATCCGCTAAGCCGCTTATAAGCTGATCCGCTAAGCCGCTTATCAGCTGATCCGCTAAGCCGCTTAACAGCTGATCCGCTAAGCCGCTTATAAACTGATCCGCTAAGCCGCTTATCAGCTGATCCGCTAAGCCGCTAATTCCACTAAGCCGCTAATGGGCTTGCTTCGCAAGACGAAAAAACCGCAAGACGAAGAGACTCGATGAACGGATTCTTTTCGTCTTGCGAGGCACCACTGTAATAATAATAATAGCAGGCTGCTGACTCTGTGAACTCCCTTTTCCAGGCGCTGAAGTATGCCTTCCAGACCAACGACCGCCTCTGCTTCGTCATGGAGTATGCCAACGGAGGGGAGGTCAGTGTCTGCTTTGGGGGTGGGGAGAGGGACACAGTTGCGCTCTGACAGGAGGTACGTGGCTGAGCACAGTTGCACCCGTGGCCCTGGGGTCCCCAGAGAATCGCTGTTGTCAGCTGCCGTCCTTCATTCTTCCTGCTGCTCACCTTCCAGGTGTCCCTCTTCCCTCCCCGACAACAAGCTATGCTATCATAATGATTTAAAGGATAATTTTCGGTTATATGTTAGTGGCTAAATTTTAATTTATATATTTTTAAACTGTTGCTATATTTGTCTTGTCCCTGTTATACCTAATTGCAAATTCAAATGTATTCCTATCGTGCTTTATGACTTCCTTGGTATTGTATGTGGGCTGGAACTGGTCTGTGGCCGAAATAATAAAACTCAATTCCCTCCCCGTCCAGCTGTTTTTCCACCTTTCGAGGGAGCGAGTCTTCACTGAGGACCGTGCTCGTTTCTACGGGGCTGAAATTGTTTCCGCCTTGGAGTACCTGCACTCCCGGGACGTCGTCTATCGTGACATCAAGGTAATCCCGCGCGGAACACCTGGTCTGGCCTCAGCAGAAGGTGCTCAAGTGAGAAGCAGATCCTGCCTTCTTATGGAGAGAGGTGGGAGCTGTATAGGGCTCCCTTTTCCATAAGAGGTTTTGCCTTTGCCCACAGCATTGAGCTGGGTAGGGAGGGAAGGGTCTGTAGGAGGAGGAGGAGGGGGCACATGGTACTTTTAAAACTAAAATCCTCCTTCAAAGTTACCAGTTGATGCTTTTTTGTCCCACCCAAGGGACTCGCAGTGAGCTTCATGGCCAGGCAGAAATTTGAACCCTGCTCTCCCCAATCCGAGTCCAGCATTCTTAACCACCAATGGAGTCTCAAATGCCCTCAAAGCAGAATGCAATGAAATAGTTAGAATGCCAGAAGAATGAATTCGGGAAAGAGCACCAGCAGGCTTGAAAGCAAAACCCTTTTCTCCTGGTGTGGGGATTGTAGAACTGTAGAGTTGGAAGGGACCCCGAAGGTCCTCTAGTCCAACCCCCTTCAATGCAGGAATCTCAACTAAAGCATTCAAGGCAGATGGCCACCCAAGCTCTGCTTAAAAACCTCCAGGGAAGGGCTTTCCACCTTTCCACGGGGAAGGAGCCAGCAGGTGGGCTTTCTGAGCAAGGCAATCCCAGACTCAAGGCCACTGTAGCCCCTGGCCTCCACCAATGGGCAAGCAGGATCATGCCCTCCTTGCAGACATCCTGGGCCCTTCAAGTGGTGTACAGTGATAGAGCAGCCCTTTGAAGGCCTGGAGTCACGCTGGCAGCCAGGGCAGCACAAAGGCTCTGTCCACACAGCCTGGAGTCACGCCAGGAGTCCAAATAGGATGTGACCAGTTGCGAGCTTGGCCACATCAGCTTTAGAATCATAGAGTGGGGCCACCCAGTCCAACCCTGTGCAGTTCAGGAATCTTCTGGCGTACGATTGCAGCAGCTCCAGACCCAGGTGGGGACGTTGGCTCCCCGGTCAGCCTATAGGGGTAAGGAATGAAATGCATGATTTCTCCTACTGGTGGCCCTCTGCCCTTGAGGTCCAGCATGTCTGCTGCTGCTGCTGCTTCTGGCTGTTCCCAGCACGTCGTTCCCGCCGCCCACCTCTTGGGGACTCATCTGAGCAGGATCTTTCCCACCCCGCCTCGCCCCTGACTCGCCTTTGCGCCTCTTGCAGCTGGAGAACCTCATGCTGGACAAGGACGGGCACATAAAGATCACGGACTTTGGGCTGTGCAAGGAGGGCATCAGCGACGGCGCCACCATGAAGACCTTCTGCGGGACGCCGGAGTACTTGGCCCCTGAGGTATCGGGGGGGGGGGGGGCTCTTGCCTGGGCAAGGCCAGCGGCCCAAACGGCCGGGGAAACCGAGGGCTGAGATGATTAGGGGGGTGACTGGCTGGCCTCTCTCCTGATTGCGGTAGCTGTTTCTGCCCCCTTCATGGCTGCCAGGGAAGGGCCACCTAGATGCAAGTCACAAACTATACCCACAAAGGAGGAATGGATTCGTAAACTAAATGAATAATTTAATTGTGGCAAAATTAACTGCTATAATGGGACACAGGTGGCGCTGTGGGTTATACCACAGAGCCTAGGACTTGCCGATCAAAAGGTTGGCGGTTCGAATCCCCACAACAGGGTGAGCTCCCGTTGCTCGGTCTCTGCTCCTGCCAACCTAGCAGTTCAAAAGCACGTCAAAGTGCAAGTAGATAAGTAGGTATTGCTCTGGCGGGAAGGTAAACAGCATTTCCGTGCGCTGCTCTGGTTCGCCAGAAGCGGCTTAGTCATGCTGGCCACATGACCCGGAAGCTGTACGCCGGCTCCCTCGGCCAGTAAAGCAAGATGAGCGCCGCAACCCCAGAGTCGGCCACGACTATAATAAGAAATCAGTCGAATCAAAAAATGAAAAAAGGAGTGGAAATGTTTTGATGAATATATGGCAAAATATTGCTCAAAAAAAGATACAGTAACATGCCTCGATTAAAATGCGAAGCACTGGATGGAAGAAAAATTAGTAAGGAAAGATAATAAGAATATATAGATAATTTGAGGAGATTGTAGAATGCAAAGATTAGTGTAAATTGTAAAATGTGGAGGAAATCGAGTGGGGGCGAAGTGGGAGGAGGGAGAAAAGAATAATATGATGGTTCGAGGAAATATAAATGTATGGGGGGATGGGGAAGAAATGGTGTTGGCTTTCCTACATCTGTATTGTAATGTAATATGTGAAAACCAATTAGAAGGAAGGAAGGGCCACCTCGATTGACCCGGCCTGCTCCCCTCCACATCCTGGCTGAGCCGCCCCTGCTTTTCTCCCCTCCCTGCCCCCCCCCCAGGTGCTGGAGGACAATGACTACGGGCGTGCCGTGGACTGGTGGGGGCTGGGCGTGGTCATGTATGAGATGATGTGCGGGCGCCTGCCCTTCTACAACCAAGACCACGAGCGCCTCTTTGAGCTCATCCTCATGGAGGAGATCCGCTTCCCTCGCACGCTCAGCCCCGAGGCCAAGGCCCTGCTGGCCGGGCTGCTGAAGAAGGACCCCAAGCAGAGGTGGGCTTTTCGTTGCCTGTGTGTGTGGAAGAGGCCGGCTGGCCTGGGGTGGGGGCAGCTATCGTGCTGCCATGGAGTCAAAGTGGCAGAGCAGAATTTAGCACAGGGATAACTCAAATAGAGTTGGTTAGTTTCGTAGATGGGATTACCGAAATGACCTCAGCATCTCCACCCCCATCGTTCAGCCCGGACACTGAGGTCCAGCTCCGAGGGTCTTCTGGCAGTTCCCTCAATGCGAGAAGCGAAGTTAAGGGGCCTTGTTCGGTGGTGGCACCCGCCCTGTGCAACACCCTGTCAGATGTCAAGGAGATAAGCAACTGTTTGACTTTTAGAAGACATCTGAAGGCAGGATTGTACACGGAAACTTTTTAAGGTTTAGTGGTTTATTATGTTTATAGGGACGCAGATGGCGCTGTGGGTTAAACCACTGAGCCTAGGGTTTGCTGATCAGAAGGTTGGCGGTTCGAATCCCCGCGACGGGGTGAGCTCCCGTTGCTCAGTCCCTGCTCCTGCCAACCTAGCAGTTCGAAAGCCCCTCAAAGTGCAAGTAGATAAATAGGTACCCCTCCTGTGCGAAGGTAAACGGCGTTTCTGTGCGCTACTCTGGTTTGCCACATGCTGGCCACATGCCCCGGAAGCTGTACGCCGGCTCTCTCAGCCAATAAAGCGAGATGAGTGCCGCAACCCCAGAGTCGGTCACGACTGGACCTAATGGTCAGGGCGGCTTCCAAATACTTTGGAAGCCGCCCAGAGTGGCTTGGCTATTGCTATTGTTATCATCATGAAATTTTATTGTGGAAGCCTTTCCCAGAAGGGATATGGAGAAGTGCAGTGAACCCCAAATTCCATTTCCCAGGGTTGTGGGGCACTGTGCATCAAGGGAAATAACCTGTGGTTTTGGCTGCATAGTTCTTTTGTGACAAGCGAGGAGGGTCTGACTGGGGTGGTGTTTTGGGGGGGGGAGGCGCTATATTCCGGGAGAAAGGAGGCTTGGAAAGAGGTCAGGCCAACCTGCTTCTTAGCAGATTCTTTGGACGACAAAGGCCACAAGTATCCTGCGGCCGTCTATCCAGGGGGCTGATGGGAGTTGCCATCCAAAACACCCAGTGGGCGCTTTCTGGCGCAGAATAATGCCAAGGCTGTGGGGCAGCGAGAGAAAATTGTCCCCCCACTGCCCCTCGTGCTGCCACCCAGGTACAGGGAGTCCTGCTGGAAATCTCGCGCACCCCCCCCCGTTACTGTGGTTACAGGACCCCTTTGTTGTGCCCACAGGTTGGGGGGCGGCCCCAACGATGCCCGGGAGGTGATGGAGCACCGCTTCTTTGCCGCCATCAACTGGCAGGACGTGGTTCAGAAAATGGTAAGGAGAGAGGGGGGGTGGCACAGGGGGCGTCTGACGTGAAGACACAGTACTTATTCGACTGACCCCCAGCCACTCAGGTTGTGTGGGGAGGGGAGCCTCCTCAGCTGCCCCTGAAGCTGCCTGGGGGAGTGAGGGGGGGGGGGTCAGGGTGGCGCCAGGACCACAAAGCGATCTTGGCCCTTTTTTTCTCCCCAGCTCATCCCGCCCTTCAAGCCGCAGGTGACGTCTGAGATCGACACCCGGTACTTTGACGACGAGTTCACAGCACAGTCCATCACCATCACCCCTCCTGACCGATGTGAGTGACAGAATCCTGGGCACCCCAGGGCTCATCTAGTCCAATGGGCTGAGGGTTCGATTCCCCCTTTTGCAGTGCTGGGAGCGGGTTGTTGCTTTGAATCTGCTTGTGCCCCAGGCAATGAGCAGCTTTCCACCTCCTTTGACCTGACTCTCCCCTCCTTCTCCCCCCACAGACGACACCTTGGACTCGCTAGAGGCCGACCAGCGGACCCACTTCCCCCAGTTCTCCTACTCGGCCAGCATCCGGGAATAGGGGGGCAGCGGCACTCCCCCTACAGTGCCCCCTCCAGAGCGACGGCGGGGCTTGCAGGACGCCAGGACACTCTGCAGGGGGAGCGTGCCCCCCCCATCTCACTGGCCCTGCAGCGCCCCAACCCGGGGGGCTGGGCAAACAGCCTCCCCCACCAGGCAGCAGCAACAGCACAGGGAGGGGCCCTGCTTCGCCACCAGGAATCCGCTTGGACCACAGGAGCCACTGCTGCCACTCCCCCACCTGTTGTCAAGTTTTCAGCGCAGATGGACTTGGGGGAGGCTTTCCTCGACTTTCAAGGATCTGCACCCTGCCCTGACTGGGGGGGCGGGCTGTTTTCGGATGTTTGCTTGGAAAGCTCCCTGGGCAGGAGAAAGTGCGTCTCCCCCCACCCCACCCTGCCAGGACGTTGGTGAAGCCAGGTGGGGGGAAGAGAGACAGGAGAGCCTGGGGGACTCTCAGAGGGCAAACTGACACGGAGCATGTGCTGCAGAGACAAGTTTTCTCTTGGGGGGGGGAGCTGGACCCCCCCCTTTGCCGGATGGCCAGGGACGCTGTGGGGGGAGGCGTGAATACTGGGCCTGTCAAGCCAGGCTTTGCGCAGTGGAGACAGACTGGGTCACCAACGGTTTCAACTAGTAGTGCGGGTTTTTTGGGGGGGGGAGATGGGGGGCACACCTTTCTGAGCGTTGGAAAGCATCTGTGCAGTTCCTGGGTGCTCTCGGGATGTGCAGAGGGGGTGCCACTGCTGCTTGGGCGGCCTTTAGAGGAGGGCAAGGTGGGCTCACACCGCTGGTGCCACTGCCCTCCCCTTCCACCCCAGCCTGGTCATCCTCTGTGGGGCAGGGAGGGCTGCATGGTGCCCTCCATCACTGGAACGTGGCTGGGCGGGGGGCGGCCCAAGGAAGCCCAGGCTCCTCGGAGGGTCATGGAGTCTCCCGGGGTTTCCCTCCCTGGTTGGGGGAGCCTCCCTTGCTGCACCTCGACGCTGGCGGTGTGGCTTGAGCAGTTGCTGCTACCTCTTTGACTGCGGGCAAAGCGTTGGCCTGCCTGGAGCCCTGGAGAGTGAAGGAGGGATTGGGCCCTGGGCGATTCCTAGCTCCTCCAGCCCCCAGGAAGCCTCTCCCCCGTCCTTTTCATGGCTGGTCCAGGGGCAGCTTGGCCTTCTCCGCTTGTCCTGGCACAACTGTTAGTGCCCTCCTTCCCTCCCAACAGGTTTGTTGGCTAAAGAAGCCCAGGGGTGGCGTTGCCTTTTGGGCATGAGAGCCTGCTCCCCTGGGTGTCTGCTTGCGCAGACGGATCTCTCATCCCCCTCCCCAAGTGGCTTTGGGGTTACCTGGGCAAGATCTCGCCATCTCCCTATCTTAAGTCTGCTGCCTTGTTCTCGGTGGGGCAGAGATCCTGTGGCAGAGACATTTGCCTGCTGCGGCGGCAACGCCCACGCGGGGAGCAGAAGCAAGGCCCAGGCTCCTTTGCCAAGACCACCACCACCTTGGCCAAGGAGAGGACCGCCCCCCCCCCGCCCAGGGATGCATGGAGTGACGGGGATGTTGCAGGAAGAACTCCTTTTGCTTCCAGACAAGGGGAGGTCTTGGTGGCCCCTGGGCAAAGGGCCCGTGGACTGGCCGGTGCCTGAGTCTGTATGCATCGGGTTCTGCTTCTTCAAGTCTGCTTCTCCCTCGGCTGCGGAAAGGCTTCTTCACCCCCCCCCCCCCAAGTACCGCAGAATATCCAGGGAGGGGAAGGTGGTCAGAGTGAAAGACTGCGTGTCCCCATCTCCCTCACTGACGCTAAGCCCACTGCACCCCTTTCTATAATGAGCTTTTTAGTGGGGATTCAAACCCCACCACCACCAAATGTGTTTTCGTTTTTGCAGGAGATGGGTGAGGCAGTTGCCCCTTAGGTGCTTTTGGTTCGCTTGGCTACCGTAAGGTGGGAATGTTGGGAACCCTTTGCTTACCCCTTTCTGGAAATGCAAGGAACAGAGCGGGGGCATCGCAGTGCCCGGGGGGGTCGAGAAAGCAGCCCTCGTTCTCCACCAGCTCCTTTGAACCATATGGCATTGTGGGGGGAGAATCTGCAGAGCAGGGGGCTCAAAAAGAAGGCAGTGTTTGCAGGAGCCTGGCTGGGGCAGGGGCGGCTTGTGAGGGGGGCGGCATTGGGGGGCAGGAGCTGAGACCTCCCTCCAGAATGGTCCCTTGGCCCCCATGGCCTGACTTGACCTCCTTTGGTGCAGCATCTCTCAAAAGGGCTGGCTTTGGGGGAAGAATGAGGGCTCCCGTTGTGCTTTTGGGGCCACTGTAGACCAAGGCCAGTAGAGCAGGACTGGGGTTGGGGGGCTTGGCTGAGGGAGCCCGCCCAGACCGCCATTGCAAAGCCCCCTCGTGACCTTGTGGCAACCTAGGCTCCATGCAGGTCAAGCTCTCCGTTGGCTGCACTTAGGCTTCCCCTGGCTGCCCCACACCAGCTCAGCACCCTCCTGCCCAGGTGGGCAGCTGTGGAGTCCCAGCCCGGGCAGGGGGAGGTCTCCCGACTCAGATGGGCTGAGCTGCTTTTGCTGTGCCAGGACGGGGGTCCGCAAGGAGCGTGCGGCCTGCCCGTTCATTGCCCACGGTGGTGGGGTGTGGGGCCGGCCCTCCGCCTTCCTCCACCACAGCAGAGGTGCCTTTCTGGGGTCAAGCCCCAGTTCTCCAAGCCTTAACCTCCTCTCCCCTCCTGCCCCCTGCTTCAACGGGAAACATTCCTGGGGGGCTTTTGGCCCAAGGTCCTGGCGATCTTGGCCGGGACCCCCGTCATTACCTCATGCCTGCCGTGGGGGCAATGCGCAGAGGGGAGAGGGCTGCCTTTTCATCGCTGGGGGGGGGGGTCCCAGCCTGCTCTCCCCCCTCCTCTTGCATACGGTTGAATGTAAACTCACCTGGCGCAAAAGGTGGGTGGCTCTGGGGGAGGGACACCCCCCACGGCACTTCTCATCCTTTCTCCCTGGGCTCAGGCCAGCCACGCCCTCCCCCAAAATGTGACTTTTGCTGCCTTTAGTTTCTGTGGGCCTGGAGCAGAGGGGAAGGCAGAACCTCAGCCCACAATGGGATCAGCGGCCATCAGCCTCTCTGAAGAGCCTTGGGGGCCTGGCCCCTTCCCACCGTGGCCCCCCCTTTCCATTCCTCACCTGCAGCGGGTGCGAATCTTCACCACCCAGCACTGGGAAGGGAACTGGGTCCCCCTGCTGGGTTGACAGGCAGCAGGCTGCCTGAGCTCACAACTGGGGGTGGGGGTAGGACGGCTGTGGGCCCCCGCAGTGACTCTCCAGGGTGCCCCAGCCTCACTGCTGTGCCATCCCTGCCTTGGCAAGCCCAGCTTGCTGACGCCACGTGGACACTAGCTGGAAGAGGCTCGGCCGCTCTGAATCGTTGGGGGGCGGAGGGGGAAATGGCAATGGTGATGCCTCCCCACAAGCATGGAGGGGGGGTTTGGTGGGGGGCTGCTGAGCCCTTCTGCCCCCTTTGGCCTCCTCTGACCCCCCCCCCTCCACTCGGCCTTTCATTTCAATGCAGGCCTTTGACACTCGTCTGACTCCAAAGCGCCGGCAGCCTTAGAAACCTCCATTTAGGTGCTTAAAGGTTTTATAATATGACTTCAGAAGCTTTTTGTCCCCTCAAGGAAACCATATTTGGATCGCGACTATAACCTTACAGGACTTTTCCGATCCCGTGCGATGTATGTTCTACAGAA
The DNA here is from genome assembly GCF_964234715.1 of Podarcis melisellensis. Taxonomy (NCBI): domain Eukaryota; kingdom Metazoa; phylum Chordata; class Lepidosauria; order Squamata; family Lacertidae; genus Podarcis; species Podarcis melisellensis. The sequence continues at coordinate 86,209,025 of NC_138540.1, forward strand.
TTCAGGGGGGTGGTCCTGGATATAGAGGGAGGGGTGTTACACACACACACACAATCTTTGACGAGGGGGGTTAATAAAGGGGTTTTTTTCCACTTAGTTTCCGTAGTTGTGATAGTTGAGGTTTATTAACTTAATACTGACCCTCTTCAGCGGCTTTAGTTGGGACTGCCTGCCTTCCGCTGCTGTGCTGTGTTTTTATCTGCGATTTCTCTCTCCAGCGCTGGAAGGCAACTGCGATGGCACTTCTCTTCGCCCGGAGGGGACGGGGGGGGGCAGGCTCTGGCTCCCCACCCACCCCGAGCTCACCCACTCAGTTTGTAAAATAAGTTCCGCTTGAGAGGCAAGTCCTCCGGAGCGTCTTTTGTGGGGAGGCGTGCCAGGCGAGAGGGGCCTTCCTTGGGCGTCTCCGCGGTGCCTCCCTCTTCTCCTTCCCTCTGCTGCCCTTGGATTTGTACGGTACGAGCAATAAAAGGTTTTGTTTTTCTTTCTAGGGTGTGTCCTGCTCTTCGTTTTGTGTCACACACGCTGCTTTTCCTTAGAAATGCAAGTGCCAAGCCACACTTTCCAAAAAACCCACCCCCATTAAAAACCCTTATTAATTTTTGCATATATAAAATGAGATGCGTCCCACAACAACTCCTGTTTCCACAGGAGAAGACAGGATTCAGCATTTTGCCAAATGATGCCTAACCAAAAGGGTATTTCTGCTCTGCTTATACACCCAGCCCTCACTTTCCCCATTGCTTGGTTCTCCAGATGCCAGATCATAGGTAGGCAAACTAAGGCCCAGGGGCCGGATCCAACCCAATCACCTCAATCCGGCCCGTGGACGGTCTGGGAATCAGTGTGTTTTTACATGAGTAGAATGTGTGCTTTTATTTAAAATGCATCTCTGGGTTATTTGTGGGGCATAGGAATTCGTTCTCCCCCCCCAAAAAAAATAGTCCGGCCCCCCACAAGGTCTGAGGGACAGTGGACCGGCCCCCTACTGAAAAAATTTGCTGACCCCTGGTTTAGATGCTCCTGGGCCAAACCAGTAGTGCTGTATAGAAGTGAGAGCTGGACCATAAAAAACGCTGATTGCCAAAGAATTGATGCTTTTGAATTATGGTGCTGGAGGAGACCCTTGAGAGTCCCATGGACTGCAAGAAGATCCAACCTCTCCATTCTGAAGGAAATCAGCCCTGAGTGCTCACAGCCCTGAGTGCTCACAGGTCGTGAAGTTGAGGCTCCAATACTTTGGCCACCTCATGAGAAGAGAAGACTCCCTGGAAAAGACCCTGATGTTGGGAAAGATGGAGGGCACAAGGAGAAGGGGACGAGAGAGGACGAGCTACCAGCATGAGTTTCACCAAACTGTGGGAGGCAGTGGAAGACAGGAGTGCCTGGCGTGCTCTGGTCCAACCTTGCATCTGGTCTTTGGGGGAAGTCTAAAGATAATCCTCTTGCCCCTGCAGGTAGCCAAAGTTGGCTGCAGGGTGAGGTGTTTGAGGAGAGACCTTACCTCTCTTGCAAGTCCTGATCCTGCCTGCCTGAGTGTCATTTTCATTAAGCTGAGCTCCTCATCGTTTTAGGCCAGAGCAGTAAGAGAACCCAGAATGCCCCCATGTGCAATGTTACACAAATTGTAGTTGAAAATTAATGGACTAAAATGGCATTCCTGTATGTCTGACGCTAAGCATTTTTTTTAAAAAGTTGATTAATTTCAGTATACATGCTTATAGTACCAGTAATCAGCAGGTGCTGGGCAACTCTTTAAGAGAGCCATTCCTTCAACCTTTGCTCCTGAGGAAGGTGATGCCTCTTCTAATTGTGACATAAAGCAGCTTTTTTAAAAAAATGCTTGCTGCCTTCAGAACTCTTATTTCCAAAATGCACAACACATGCAGACTGAATTGACCAGTCGGTTTAAAAGTCTGCTTGAATCTGCTGCCCAATCCCAGAGCGGCTGGGGTACAAATAATAAAATGGGTATTATAAACATTCTGACTAGCAGGTAAACTCTCTTCAGCCCAGTGGGACTTCTCTCCTAGTAAACATATCTAAGGTTGCACCCCTTTCCTTTTTGTAAACAACATTATTATTTGATCCAGCTCCATCCTTCTAGGCTTCCATGAACAGCCTCCTCCATGGATAATTAATAATAATAATAATTTTTATTTATACCTCCCCCTCCCCAGCCAAGACCAGCCTCAGGGCGGCTGACACCAGGCATAAAAACGATTGAAATGCAACTTAAAAACAAGATTAAAATAGAACATTAAAGTGTGTCTGCTTATGGCAGCAAAGGCACCTCTGGCCCTGCTTGCCTCCTGTGACTGGGGAGGGCCGGCTCCTTTCAGGATGGGAGCCCGTGCTGCCTAAGGCCTGCCCACTGGGTCTGTCTTTGCTAGTTTTTGCTAATTAAGCACAGCTGGAGCTCACTTGGGCCTGACACTCCCCGGCAGAGCTGACCTTCCTTCCTAGCCCTTCCTCCTCCGGGGACCATGTGGGGGGTGCAGGCCAAGCCCACCGCCTTTCAAGAGAGGAGATCCTGGCAGACTGCAAGTTTGTTGGTTTGCTCTTGTGGTGGGGGCTCCTGGGGGGCAGGAGGGTTTGGGGTGGGGTCCTTGGTCTCCCTGCATTTTCCCCCTTTCCACCCTCTCCTGCCAAAGAGATGTAGCTTTTGTAAAAGCCCCTGCGTGGATGTGGGGGTTGGTTTGTTTTTTTGGGGGGAGCACTGTTCTGTTTGGACCGGTGTCTGCAGAACCTGCCTCCCACAGCACCCTAACCCCCCTTACTGGAGCCCCTCATTGGAAGCTGCTTTTCCTGAGCTGAGAGGCCCTGCCACCCATTCCCAGATGTGGCGGGAGAAAGTCCTGCACTCTGCACATGCCCATGAGCTCTATCAGAGCGGCATCCTCCTAGCATTGCAAAGGAGTCTTTCTCCACCATCCTGGCCTCTCTCTTTGCTCCCCTTGGTGGAGAAGATGCTACATTGACTTTCCGGCTTCAAGTTGGGGGTCGAGAGGCTGAAGGTGGGGGTACATTTGCCCTCCAAAAAATCCCAGCTCTGAAGTGGCTGAGTTTTAACTTCCCACATTTTGCTCATGGTCACACCTGTGACCTTCACTTTGTCCGAGATGCTCCTTGACAAAAGCCCATGTGGGGGCTGATGTGGGGGGGGGCCAGAAACCAAAGCGGGGGAGGTCTGCCCCTTTAACTCCTCCCTTAAATATGTTCCATTTTAGGTAGATGAGAAAAGGGAGCCTTTGAAAAGCAAGAACAACAAAGGACTCAGCAGTGAAAAAGGATCAAGGAAGGTAGGTCCTTTAGAGGGTGCTGAGCTGCATTGTTAGAAGACAGGAAACATTTGCAGAGTGGGGGGCAGAGATGCAGCCTTGAAGCCGCCCCCCCAACTTGCTCACCCGGAAGCAATGATGTCGTCATTCCTTAGCTTTGAGCACCCATTCCAGCTCCCTTTAATAGTGAACTTGGGTGCTGAGTGCCAGCAGGATTGGAGCCCCAAGGTTCAAGGTGTTAGTAGAGGGCGCAGAGAAGCACAGCAGACCTTCAGACGAAACAGCCTACGGGGCAACAACACGCGCCTTGCAAGCAAAGAACTGGAGGAGGACTGAGGACGCTCAGTACCTTGGGGTGTGGGGTGTCAGTTGGGAAAGAAAACTCAGGTGGGACAGGTTGGAAGGGGGGGGGAAGGATATCCCAGAGGGGAGAATATTTCTGACCGGCTGAAGCCCCGAATAGGATCAGCCCTCTTAGACTACGCTGCAACATTTTGTTGCAGATTCTGCACTGACCTTCACTTGGAAGTCATTGCCGTGGGAGGGAGGGAGGTAAAGGAGCTTTGCATATGCTTTGCATATGCTCAAAAACAAACAGCCTCTACTTTCAGCTGGGTGTTGGCACTGCAGAGGTAAGTTCTGAGAAATGCAAAGTCCCAAAGATGGGAGGTGAGCAACGCAGACCTCTTGTCTCTTTCCCCTGCAACACCCTTGGAAGATAGGAGATCAGGGGCTGAACATTTGCCACGTATATTGGGGCATCAAGTGACCACGTGAGCCAGCTAGAACACCTATTGTCTACTGCGTTTCTATCCCAGCCTTTTCTCCAAAGGGTTCCAGGTGGTTCCCTCCTCATCTAACCTAGGGTTACCAGACGTTCCTGGGGACAGTCCCCGGATTTGCAAATCTGTCCCCGGGAAACATGGCAGCCTCAGCAGCCCGGAGCCAGCCTGGTAGCGCAGTTGGCTCTGGCTGGCTCCAGGCTGCTGACTGCCACTGCCAAAAGGGAACCGGGGACATCTGGCAGTACAGCTCTCCTGCCCCCTTCCCCCTTTGTTTTGACTGATAGGGGAGGCTCAGGAGTTCTGGGCAGGTGGCTGTTGCCCAGGAGGGGCACAAGACACGCGGTTTCTCTGCCGGGCAGGGTGCAAAGCCCTTCTTTCGCATCCTTTTTTAAAAAAAAATAATATTTATTACTTTTAAACACTACAAAAAAGGAAAGAAAAAAAGAAGAAAAAAACACAATACAATACAATGTAAAAACATTACACAACACTAACGAAACAAAAACAATTTAAAACACACATCATACCATTTCAATGTCTTCTCTTTCATTCACTTGTTTCCACAACCTCCTCACACCTCCCTTTTTGTATTCCACTTCTATTAATTGTTTCAGCAATTCCTTTCCATCTTCCTCTATTTTCTATCATATAATTATCTTAACATATTTTAACCTTATTTTCCCTTTAATACTCTAATAATCTATTCATACTTAATTCCTTATAACATTTCTACTAAAGCCATATAACTTCATTCCAACATTTTTCTAACACTCATTAATTTTACAGTATTTCTATAAATAGTCTTTAAACTTTTTTCCAGTCTTCTTCCACCATCTCTTCTCCCTGGTCTCGGATTCTGCCAGTCATCTCCGCCAGTTCCATATAGTCCCTCAACCTGCTGATCTTTCGCATCCTATGAAACATAAATGTGCAGAGTTTTTAAAAAACTGGGCAACGGCACACTGCCCACCCGTGACTCCCAAGCCTCCCCCAATCTCCTGTCCCCTTTGTTTTGACAGATCGGGGGAGCAGCGGGCGGACAGCCATTGCCCAGTTTTTTTAAAAACTCTGTGCATTTATGTTTCACAGGGTGCAAAAGAAGGGCTTTGCACCTTTATGCAATATGCATGTGTGCTTGGGCCAAGGGTCTTTCGCCTCACCATCCCCACTACTGACTCCCTGTTGCTACTCAGCTTCGGGGGGAAAAGTGTCCCCGGATTCATCTGGTAACCATAATCTAACCCCCACAACAACCCTGAGAGGTAGGTCAGGCTGAGAGAGGCAGCGACTGGCACCCAAGGTGAGCGTTGTGACTGAGCTGGAGATTTGAACCCTGGTCTCTCCCAGGTCCTGGTCCAGTGCTCTAACCACTACACCACGCTGACACATTGGTGGTGGCCCCAGTTGTGCTCCTGCTTACAATCCCAGGCTGCAAGGCTCTGAGGAGGCCTTTTAAGATGCAGGAGCTGGTTCACGGAGCCCTGCTCTGCCTCTGCAGGGGTCACAGGTCCAATCTAGTGCTCTTGCGGCCAAACTGTGGTGCTGTGGTTGAGAGTCTTGGCCCGGGAGCTGGGAGAGACCAGGGTTCGAATCCCCACTTGGCCTGGGTGAGAGCCAGTGCCTCTCGGCCTGAAACATTACGCCACCTTGAGCTCCTTGGAGGGGAAAAAAACGGGATAAAAATGCAATCAATCCATCAATCGGCCCCCACCCCACCGCACCCCAAATCTCTCTTACAGCGGAAGGTCCCCGGGAGTCATGAGAGGGACGTTGCTTCTGAGAAGCCGGGCACTGTCTGCCCCAGGACCTCAGCAGAGCCGGCTTTGCAAAGAGGTAAGGGAGCTCCAGGCAAAATAGTTTGCAGGATGGGGTAAAAGTTGGGAGGCCTGATGGGGAGGGAACAAGAGTTGGCCTGGGGACGCTTCCCATATTGCCTCCTGCCTACTGCTTCCCCCTCTCCACAGGCTGTGAATTTTAAGTAGTCCTAATCCAAAGCCCATTAATTCTTACCAAAGTGTCTGGAAATGGTGAAGCCCTGAAGATAAGAGAAGAGAAAACTTTATTCACTTTAGCCAATGGCCATAACAACAGTAAAACATTACAGTATATGCAAAAAGGGGAATTTGATACAAGAGCACAATTTAAAGTCCTGAATCAGCCATCAGTTGTTGTTGTTGTTTAGTCATTTAGTCGTGTCTGACTCTTCGTGACCCCATGGACCAGAGCACGCCAGGCACTTCTGTCTTCCACTGCCTCCCGCAGTTTGGTCAGACTCATGTTTGTAGCTTCGAAGACACTATCCAACCATCTCGTCCTCTGTCGTCCCCTTCTCCTTGTGCCCTCCATCTTTCCCAACATCAGGGTCTTTTCCAGGGAGTCTTCTCTTCTCATGAGGTGGCCAAAGTATGATGTCTCCACTTTTTAAGATGCTGTCTAGGTTTGTCATTGCTTTCCTCCCAAGAAGCAGCCATCAGTTAGTGGCCCTTATTCTGATTGCCCCTGCCAAAGTGCCAAGACGTTGACTCGCTTTTTCCATACAAAGGGTGGCAAACATATACCATCAGCCCTAGAAGTCTTCCAAGCTAAACCCCTGGCACAGCTACTATATGGGGCTCAGATTTGGACTGGTAACCACCTTAGCACTTTGGAAGCTCTTCAATCAAAGTTTCTAAGGCAGATTTTTTCCGTACCGCCATGCGTCCCAAACGCATCGTTGAGACTGGAGGCAAGTCTCCCTTCAGTAGAAATATGGACTTGATGCCCCAAAGGACGCTGCCCATCTCCCTGCTCCCCTTGTCCCACAACAGGGTCCTTCAGGCATGGGGGGCGGGCCTTGCACCCAGTCCCATCTCGACCCATTGCATCTGGCACAGCAACATGCAGAAGCAGCCGGGTGCTTTGCAGAGAGCTCAGGTGAGCAAGCCAAACCGCACCACAGCGGCTGTCTCTTTCCTCTCCCACCCCAGCTGCTCCCGCCTCTGAGGTCCTTGTGGAGGAGCTCTCGCAAGCCATGTTGCGCCTGGGCATGGGTCTGGAGAAGGAGTATGCCTATGACATCTTCAGCAACCTGATGGTAAGTTGGAGGGGGGGTGACTGTTGAGATACTACCAGGGAGACGGGGGCATCAGGTGGGGCTCCGAACAATCACCGGTCTCCTGTGGAACAGCATCAGTCAATTAGCGACACGAGCTTCAGATACGTTCCAAGACCCGTGCACACCCTTTCAGCAGGGTGTGTAAATCTTCCACAATGGAAGAAGCAGACAGAGAGAGCATATTTACAGCTTTATTCAGCTTAGTTCAGGAACAAAGGGAAACATGACTGCTTGCCTTCGTATCCAGCAAAACAGCTGCATATCAAAAGCTACATGCAATGGAAGTTCCTAGCAAGAGCTGGAAGTAAACAGGCATGTGATACACAAACGTCATGCCTGTACCCTTTTAAGGTGGAATGGAGCTATATCCTAACAGTGACTTCCATCCTGAGGACCAGTGTTGGAATCCCCGCCTCCCAAGAGAGGCCCCTGTGGGCCAGTGGCGTAGCATGGGGGGTGCAGGGGGGGCCGGCCGCACCGGGCGCAACATCTGGGGGTTAGGGAAATCCACGGGTTAGGGGCACAAATCCACGGGTTAGGGGGTGCAAATCCATGGGTTAGGGGGCGCAAGTTACTTGCCTTGCCCCGGGTGCTGACAACCCACGCTACGCCACTGCTTGGGCTGACCTCTCTCAGAGGATTTTGGGTGGGGCTGTTGTCCTCTCTCCCTGCCATGGGGGCTTTCCAAAGGCCCCTTGCTTGGCTGGTAGGGGACTCAGAATTTTAGAGTTGGACGAGACCTCCAAGGTTCCTATAGTCTGACCCCCTGCAGTGCAGGAATGTCACCCAAAGCACCTATGACAGATGGCCATCCAGCCTCCGTTTACAAATGAAGGGGAGTCCACCACCACCGCTCAGCTGTCAAACAGGTCTTACCACCAGGAAGGTGGGATTAACAGATCCACATTAATTGTCAAGTTGGATGGGACCTCCAAGGGTCCTCTAGACTGACCCTCTGCAGTGCAGGAATCTTTTGCTCCAACCTACGACCCTCAGATTAATAATAAATAATAATAATTTTTTATTTATACCCCACCCTTCCCGGTTCAGAAAACCGGGCTCAGGGTGGCTAACAACCAATTTAAAACACTTCATTGTAAAAGCAGCGTAAAATACAGTATAAAAACATGAATAACAATAAAATTAAACTATGGTTATTCATGGACCTTAAAGTCCTCTGCGGGGCAGACCAGGAGAGGCGGTCCTGTAAATACAAGTGCCCTAAGAGCCCTAAGAGCTTCCTGTCCTACTGAGTGACAGCTCTCACAGCTCCCTTGCTTTGTCCTCTCCCAAAGGACGGAGGTTTATGAGAAGAAGGGAAGGGGGGTGCATCAACCTCAGGGCTCCTTTCTCCCCCCCTTTCCTCCCCACAGCAGAAGCAGCCTCATTACGCCTTCCGGGGGCTTGACATGCCCAGGTCTGTGACGGGGGAGATGCGCGGTCTCATCATCGACTGGCTGGTGCAAGTACATGTAGGTACCAGCAGGAAACCCCCCCCCCAATGTCTTCCCCCCCCCTGGAAGAGCGGGTGGGGAAGTTTGTTTGGGGTGGGGCTGCAGGAGGCCCTGTGTTTCCATCCCCTTGCAGCAGACTCAGGTGGGCAGGGAGGCATCCAGGGCCGGCTCTGCAATGAGACAAGGTGAGGCAGGCACCTCCGGTGGCAGAATGGGAGGGGCGGCAGGTTTGGCTCCCTTCCCTTGCTGGAGAGGCAAACTTCTGCCCTGAAGGGGGTCTTGGAGCAAGCAAGAGTTGGGGGCTTGGTGGAGCCTTTGTTGTGGGGCAGGATATAGGGGAATGGCGGCCCCAAAGTCATAGAATCACAGAGCTGAAGAGTTGGAAGGGACAAGGAGAAGGAGGAGCTGGACTGGGATGCTCTGTGGCAGAAAGTTGTGTCTAATCCTGCTTCTGCCCACCACCCAGGAATACCTGGCCCTGGCAGACGAGACTCTCTTCCTGGCCGTCTACCTCTTCAACGCCTACTTGAAAGCCGGCCGAGTGCGAATCTCCACCCTGCAGCTCCTGGCTGCCACCTGCCTCTTCCTGGCCTGCAAGGTAGAGGAGAGCAGTTGCCCTCAGGTGAGCAGGAGGCCCCAGGTGGGAGGGGGAGCCTCTGGTGCCCGGTCTGGGGAGGGGGGCTGCCCTAGACTCTCACCTCTAGGAGAGGCAGTTGAGACTCTGTGCCTGTCAAGGGGACAGTTCACACTGAATAGCTGTGGCTGGGCTGTGGCCTTAGTTGTGGGGCTTCCTCTGGTGGGCTGATCCTGCACAGCTCAGGGGGTCCAGGCCGGCTCCTCTCCTGCCCCTCTCCTGCAAATGAGCACCTTGTGGGGGGTAGGCAGGGAGGCCAAGGGCAGGAGGAGGAGAGTCAGACAGGCACCTCTCCCATCGCCTCCCAGCTTATTTTTTTTACTTGCTATGTTTTGTCGATTATAAACGCCTTGTTGATTTGTTAATCATATTGTCAACACACTGCTGTCATCTCCACGAGGGCTGCGAGATCCCAGGGGTTGGGGGGGGCACACTTTCCAGGGTCCATGTTCCTCTCTGGGACAATGAGGCACAGCAGAGAGTGCAGTGTGTTCATGAAATATGGTTTTATTTGCCCATATATGTGACCTGCACCTTGATGGGAGGATTCCAGAACATTTGCATCCTATGGGGTTTTGCTACCCCGTCCTCAAGGAGCGTTGGACTCAAAAGGACAGCAAAAAGCCACACCCTGCGTCTCTTGCTTCTAGACTGTCACTCCCCAGCTCTCTTGGAGTTCTGCCCCCACCTTCTCCTTCTCGCTGTTACTCCAAGGAGCTCCCGCCAGCCCATGCCATTCAAAGTTGAAACCCTAAACCTCTGCCTGATTCCTTGATGGACCATCACTGACCTTTGGCCCCTGCTGATGGCCAAAGTTTAGCCCAAACGTAACTCTAAATTTTACTACATTCAGGAATGATGGGGAGGCTGTGGCACCCAGGAATTTAGGGGAATCTGGCCCCCCAAACCCATTACAATATAATATGACATGCTGTAATCAGGCGATGTTTAGCTTATTTTTATGTCATTTTTAATAAGTCTCCCACCGTATTTCAAAGCATTTATCATCATAAACATTTTCTTTTGACGTACAATGTTACTTTTTGATTTCCCACCCCTCCTTTCGTAATGTTTATTTTTTAGCTGTTTTATCGCACACATATTTTTACTACCCAAAGCCCACGAATCTGCTGCTTATTATTTCACAGTTTGGCTTATTCTTTTTTAGTAGGTAGTTTGTTAAATATTGTTTCTTGGGTTTTACTTGTTTCGCTGATGATCATGGGATCTAGGCTGTACTTGTGATGTCCTGTCACGTTGCTGTCACTTATTGTTTGTGAGCCCCTTTGGGATTCACTTGAATGGAAAGTAGCCAGGGAAATGCAATCACAGAGGCAAAGAATCGCTGGAAGGGACCCCCAGAGGTCATTCAGTCCAACCCCCTGCAATGCAGGAACCGCAGCTGAAGCACCCATGGCAGGTGGCCACCCAACCGCTGCTTAAAAACAGCCTTGCGAGGGAGACTGCCCACCCCTTGCTGCCGCTGTCTCACCTTCTCCCCTCCAGCCGTCCCAGCTCTGCTTCATGATGGAGGACTCATTCAACCAGAAGGAGCTTCTGCGCATGGAGCGCAAGATCTTGGCCCGCCTGAAGTTCGAGCTGCACTATGCCAACCCTGTCCACCTGCTGCACCTGCTGGCAGAAGTGGGCCATTGCGCCAGGGAGGTGAGTGTCGGGCGGGCAGGCAGGGGTCTCCCAGGCCACAGCTGACCCCTCGCTCTCCCTCTTAAGGAGATTCTGGGACTCAGAATGTAGCGTTCCCAAAGCAAGGAAGGATTGGACTCTGATTAATAAAATACACAAGACTCTGGGAGGAGTGCGTATAATAATAATTCCTGTCCACCCCTCGGCCCGGGTCGTTTTATTCACAAAATAACTTTTTACACTGTGTTCGTAAGAACCAATCAGATTTCCTCTGAGCATTTCAAAAAACCCCACGTGGGACAAAGTTAAAGTTAAAACTACAAAGAAACTATTTCCTACTTGAGCATGCATAATAAAGATAAAGGGACCCCTGACCATTAGCTCCAGTCGTGACTTGACTCTTGGGTTGCGGCGCTCATCTTGCTTTATTGGCCGAGGGAGCCGGCGTACAGCTTCCAGGTCATGTGGCCAGCATGACTAAGCTGCTTCTGGCAAACCAGAGCAGCGCATGGAAATGCCGTTTACCTTCCCGCTGGAGCGGTACCTATTTATCTACTTGCACTTTGACGTGCTTTCGAACTGCTAGGTTGGCAGGAGCAGGGACCGAGCAACGGGAGCTCACCCCGTGGCGGGGATTTGAACCGCTGACCTTCTGATCGGCAAGTCCTAGGCTCTGTGGTTTAACCCACAGCGCCACCTGCGTCCCTTAGCATGCATAGTAGTCCAGAGTAAATAAAAGAGGAAGCAAGGAGGAATGCTTTTAGGAAACCCTGGAGGTCATAAATAGGAGAGGCAGGATGGCAGTGTTTACCATCTCCTTGTGAACTCTCTTCCTGGCCCTTAAGATCTATCTAAAGATTAAACTATGTCAAAGTAACCTACTATCTTTATGTACTGAGGCTGCCTGATGAAGCAACTGGCCTGTGTTTCAGAATGTCTATACGTGCCTGTCGGGTGTAGAGAAATGTGCAGTAGAGGAAAAATGGCAGAGGTGCAGAGGCTTGTGGGATTTGATCAGAAATTATTGTCAATGAATCAAACCAATCAATGTGATGCTTTCATTGCGGACACAATGGCTTGATGCATATTTCATAATTCCTCACAGTAATCCCATCTGATCACTACATCAGAAGTCAGACCCTTTCCTCCCCGAGTGCAGCTTCTGCACATGCTCAGAGTCAAGGACGCTGCTGCTCCTCCACTTGCCTCCTGCTCCTGGCCTGACCTGAGGGCAGGGGCTGGTGAGGGCAGGACTCCTGGGTCCCCCTTCCCCCTACTTCCTCTTCCTCCTGCCCCTCCCTCCAGGTGCGCCTCTTGGCCATGTACTTCCTGGAGCTTTCTCTGGCGGACGGTGACTGCCTGCGTTTTGAGCCCGCACAGCTGTCTCTGGCTGCCCTGGGCCTGGCACAGACGGTGCTGCCAGAAGAGGGCGCCAGGCTCTGGGACGCTCTCCAGGAAGGTGCCCTGAACCTCCACTCGTACAGGTAGGAGCAGACCCCTGGACCCCCTGGGAGGGGGGAGGAGGCAGCACAGGAGGAGCTCACCTGCCGGCGTGTTTTCTGGGAGGCTGGCGATTCTCTGTGCCGGAATTCATGCCAACAGGACAAAGACTTTTCGGTTATGAATAGGTTTTGTAATTCTAGGATTCAGAAGCTGCTTCTCAGGCCACTCTAGAGGCTTATGCCAAGTCACCAATATATTTCAGTCTTGGAAAGTGGCCTGCTATGCCCTTTTTAATTTATTGTTATCGATTTAGCTGAAATTCCTGCATTTCAGGGGTTTGGACCAGATGACCCAACTCTACAATGCTAAGATTCCAAGAACCTATGAAGAGCCTGGCTGCCCCATCCAGTCCCATAGCCTAGTCTCTCAGCGGTCAGCCAGCCGGCGGTCATTTGGGGAACCCCACAAGCACCCCAGCACCTGCTACTCAGAAGCATCACTGCCTCCTGTGAGAGGGGGTTCCGTAGGTGCTGCATGAAGGATGACGATATTTTCTCTTTCAGGGTGGGCCAGGAAGCCCCCTGCTCAAATCTTGCCTCACTGCTGAGTGGGAGAGTGTGCTGTTGTGAGAATGTTCAGGGAAGCAGGAGAGGATATATTGTTTGATTATAGCCTTTCCAACTTGCGTTAACAAGTTCACAATTTAGCAGAGTAACAGTCCCCTTTTTAAACTTGCAGCGGATGTGTTTGCTCAGGCTCGCGAAAGCCTCTATAATAACTTTTCTGGTATTTCCCCCTTATTCCCTCATAAAAGATAAGACACGACACAGTCTTCTATAAAAGTATAAAAAGAGTTTACTCACATTCTGTTCACAATCGGATCCCAGAAGGCAGACTTAGCTTAGAAAAGTAACATACACCTGGAAACTATCTCATATGGAGACAGCCCTTCTGTCCTCTTAGCTGTAATCTGTAAGCCAAGAGAGCATTTTGGCTAAGCAGATGTTGCTTCTTTGATGCATGCAGTCAAAGAGAGAGAGATGGCTGCCCTGTCCTGTGCTTTTGTCATTACCTGCACAGGTGAGGCCACGCCCACCTCTAATCACATGCAGAGGAAGTCTGTCCCAGCCCAGAAGGAAACAGGAAGTTTACCTGCTGGCTGGACAAACATTCCTCCCTGTGTGTACTCTAGGAATTCCTCCCCATGTTCACTCTAGGAATGTTGTACTTGACTGCTCTTGTGTTTCACATCCCACAGCTCTGGCAAGCTGCCCGCTCTGCCTTTGTCCCTTATGGGGGGTGATACTATCTTGTTGCTGCAGGGACTTATGGGGTGATGATGCTTGGCTTTTACAGGGAGTTCTGCGCCTGGCCTGTGATTCTTGGGTCCTTTTTGCTGCAGTGATGCTCTCTGGCTGGCTGTTCAGAGGTCATTGGTTCATATAATTGTAGAGTTGGAAGAGACCATGTGGGTCATCTAGTCCAACCCCCTTCTGGATCAGGCCAAGGAACCTGTCTAGTCCACCATCCTGTTCTCACAGCAGCAGGAGAGTTGCCTGTGGGAAACGGGCAAGCAGGATTTGAATGCAAGAACAACACTCTTCCCTCCTTCATTCAGAAGCATCGCTGCCTCCCTTTCTGCCTCTCTCTCATTGCAGTGAGTCTGAGCTGTCGGCAGTGCACCCTCCCATGGCCAAGGCTGCCCTGCGGGGGCCCAGCTCCACCCTCCGCGCCACTTTCCTGAAATACTCGCGGCCTCAAAAGCTCTGCACCAGCACCAGCCCCGCCATCACGGCCTCCGAGTACCTGAGCTGCTTCCTGGGAAGCCCCACTCCATGAAGAGGGGCCTGCTGTGGGTCTGCCTGTAGAGCCCATCGCACCCATTGCAGGGCGAGAGGACCTTTCCCAGGCCTGGTCCATGGAAGAAGCATGGGGTGGGGTGGACCAGAGCCTTCAGGTGGGGAGGGGAGGGGATGGGGCCAGGAGCCCAAGCAGAGTCCTTGGGAGACAATTCAGGTGGGGGTGGTATTCTCTCTCTCTCTCTCTCTCTCTCTCTCTCTCTCTCTCTCTCTCTCTCTCTCTCTTTCTTTCTTTCTTCCTTCATCTCTTCACAGTGACCCCACCCTCCCTGGCACTTTCTGCCTCCCCCCAATCTTAACAGATTGGTTTTAAAAAAGAGTAGATAACTGTAAGAAAACAGGACTCTGGAAGTGTTTAATAAAGTGTGTTTTGTTCTCTCTTGCTCCTCCTATTATCTCTTCATGGCAAGGTCTGTCAGTTCCCTTGGAAGTGGAGCCGGAATCTCAGGCCCCTCTTGGCAGGGGTGGTGGGTGTGGGGGGAATCTCTCCCCACCCTTCTATTGTAGCCCAGTGGTGAAGCGTTTAAGTTACGTCCCAGGAAGGCCCCAGTTCGAATCTTACCTCTATGATTTAAAATTGTTTTCATGGTAAAACGTTGCAAAATAAACAGAACATTGCAAATTTAAATGAAGGCATTACATAGTCGGAAGGCTTGATGAGCCTTCTCTTCTGCCCCCCAACCCACTGCTTCCTCACTGCTTCCTCCGCTGTAAATACAGAGACCGTAACACCGATGGTCCACTAAGGGTGACTGCAAGCTGCCTGTCACAAGTGATGTTCTGCCATCTTTCTGGTCAAAATTCCTGCATTGCTCTTCAGACATCACTAGCAGGCGAGCTGGATAAACATTCTTCCCACTCAGAAGGAGCCATTCCCTTCCAGATGTGCCCTGGCATTATAGAATCATAGAATGATAGAGCTGGGAGGAGCCACGAGGGGCATCTAGCCCAACCCCCTGCAACGAAGGAATATTTTGCCCAGCGTGAGACTTGAACCCATGGCCCTGAGATTGAGTCTCCCAACTGAGCTACCCCACCTGTCTGCCTGCAGGTGGCTCCAGTTCCTGGCAGCTTCTCCAGGAACGGCTGGCACTCGACCCCTGCCTTGGACCTCTAGGCAGCCATGGTCTGGCCTGGTTACAGCAGGGGTTGGACTAGATGACCCCTGGGTGTCCCGTTAGGAGACTGCAATTCGGGGTCTTCTCATGAGGCAGCTTCCAGCGCTTCTCCGTCAGAAACCCTCCGCCAGGAAACGGCGCTCCCGACACAACCCCACCCGCGCCCACCCCCGCGATACTCCCGAGTAGGCGGGGCTTCCCTGTGGCCCCTCCCTCCCTTTGCGTCCCCCCCCCCTCCCGTCCCCAGTCCCTGCAAGCGGAAGGGCGCCTGCCTCCGCCGCCGCCTCCTCGCTGGGCGCCGAGACATCCGAGGTCAGCCGGGCCGGCGGTGCTGATGCGGAGGGAGTTTCCCACAATGCACCGCTAGCGCGCTGTCCCTGGTGCTGAAGCTCCGCTCCGGGGCGCCGTCGATGCACAGCGCGCTCTTCCAGCTGGTGCAGCGGAGACAGGCGCCCGAGCATGGGCCTGTGAGGGGGGCCATGGACGAGCGCAGCCCCTACAAGAGGAGCTGCCCGCAGGCCGGCGGCGGAGGGGGCAGCAGCGGCGGAGGGGCGGCCGTCGGGGGCGGCCGGGTCCACCTGCGCGGGGCCGCCGCCGCGGGCGCCGCCGAGCCCCAGCCGGACCTGGAGGCCAAGATCCGGCAGGCGGTGGAGTTCAAGGCCGAGGGCGGGCGCTGCTACAAGCAGAAGAAGTTCCGCGAGGCCATCGGGAAGTACCACCGGGCGCTGCTGCAGCTGAAGGGGCTGGAGGCCGAGGCCGAGGAGGGCAGCAGCCCGCTGCGGAGGGCCGGGTGGCAGCAGCGCCTCTCCGAGGAGCAGCGGGCGCTGGTCGAGGGCACCGAGATCGAGTGCTACAACAGCCTGACGGGTAAGGCTGGGGCGGATTCTCTTTTTTGGGGGGTGAGGGGAGCTCTGTGCCAGGCGCAGAGGAAGAAGGTGGGGGGCTCTCGCCTGGCAACGGGACCCCCCCTCCCAGTTTGGAAGGCTCTCCAAGCGTGCAGGAGAACCCCCGTGTCGTGACGAAGCTGTCCCGCCTTCAGACGTGTCTCTGGCTCCCTCTCATGCACCTCCCGTGTCCAGCCGGCAGGGGGAGCACTTTCCAATCCTGCTTTCCTACTCCTAGGGGCCAAAATATTGGAGGGGGCTGCCCCTTCTAAGTTGACGGGCATTGCCATTCAAATAGCGTGTGTGACCACATCTTGTGATTGATTATGTAGGGTGGGGCTTATCTGGGCCCCCACAATACAGTCTTACCTCGGATTACAAACGCTTTGGGTTGTGCGATTTTGGGTTATGCACCACGCCAAACCCGGAAGCACCGGAACAGGTTACTTCCAGGTTTCAGCGCTTGCGCATGCACAGAAGCACTAAATCATGCTTTGCGCATGCGCAGAAGTGCCGAATTGCAACCCACACGTGCGCAGGTTGCGAATGTGCTTCCAGCACGGATCACGTTCGCAACCCCAGCGTCCACTGTCTTTTATTCAAGTTGGCATCCCAAATTGGGGCCAAGACCCAGCCTCTGATCCCTTCCTAGTCAAAAGCGCCCTCTCTGGGAAACGGGCAAGGATGTCCCTCGTTTAGGGGGGGTCCCCTTTGCACCAGAGAATTTGCAGCTCTTGAGGGGGGTGTCCGTAGAGATCTGAAACCGGAGCTCTCACAGGGAAAGGCCTGGCGTTGCAGGTACAGGGTTCCCAGGGGGCTGTTCAGGTTGCCAGGATGATACCAAGCAGAGAAGCCTCCAGCCCAAAGGGCCAAAGTCAAAGGCTCAGCCCCCGGGAAGCTGTGCTAGGAGGAATCAAGTTGGGGGGGGCAGGGGGTGAGGCAGAAAATGCTGCTTTATGGCTATTCTCAGAATGGCCATCTGAGAAAATGGTTAGAAGACCCAAGAGGTGGGCAGTGATGCTGAGGTGTCCAGTGATGTTACGGGCCAGATGGCCACCCCTCCCTTAACAAAATATTTATTCAAAATCTCACAAAGTCCAAGGAATGTTCTCCCCACCCACCCACTGATCCATCTCCCAAGGTCCTCCTCTTCCAAGCAGAGAGGAGGAACATCACAGGCCAAGGGTTGAAGATTCCCTTGGGAATCCATGTGTTTAAGACTTTTGTATATTGGCGGTGGCCTCCCCTCTAGCAGTGACCCCCCTCCTTGACCTTTGACCCTCCTTGCCCCTCCCTCACCTTCTCCTTCCACTTCCTTTGGGTACCTCCTGCTGGGGATGAAACAGAACCATGCGAATCTCATTCACCAACATTTGCAATTTTGACATAAAATTTTTGAATGCTAGGACTGAAATCCATTTATTCCCCTCGAAATTCCGAAGTATTACATTTGATCTTTTATTGTATTTTTAATATTTTGTTGGAAGCCGCCCAGAGTGGCTAGGGAAACCCAGCCAGATGGGTGGGGTATAAATAATAATAATAATAATAATAATAATAATAATAATAATAATAATAATAATTTCTACCTTTCCTCCAAGGAGATCAAGTCAGTGTACAAGCCTCTGCCACTCCCCACTCCCCTTTTTAAGTCAAATGGTCATACAAATCCAGACAATACCATTTATTCTGTGAAATTATAATTATAAATTATAATTAAAATTATAAAATTTAAAATTAAATTAAAATTATAAATTTAATTTGACAACAACAACATGAAGAAAGGGAAGGGGTGTAAGTGCTTCTCAATTATAATCTAAAATATTCACATCTCTTGGTATTTGCTACAATCCTATGAAGTTTTAATATTATACAAATCCTTACTTATTTATATGTGTATCTCCCAAAAGATAAGAAGTGGTAACAATTCTGCCTATGGCAGCCAGCAGCCGACCCCTAAGTCAGGGAAACCCAATACTTAATATATTGGATTCTATGGTTCAGCTCCCTCTTTCCTTCTCTTCCTGTTTTAGAGACCGGGTGTAACATACTCATTAGTTCTCTAATTAGCTAATTCCTAATTAGTTCTTCTTCTTGGTATCCAGCTTGGCTTCTATGTCTTAGCAAAGGGAATTTCTCGCATGTAGCACAAGACACGGCCTTTGTGTTTGATATGCTTTGATTTTTACATTGCCTCTTCTGCAATATAATTGAGCCATTTCCTCAATAGTTGCTATGACCATTTCCCAACATCTTCACCACAATAGGGGTGGGTGGGGGGTGGACAACATTTCTTCAAGAAATGAAATAAAATCAGGGGAGACCCACCCCCATGCTGCCCTTACAACACTGTAAGATGAATTTTGCATAAATTCAGTGACTGGCCTGGAGAGCTTAATGGCTGAGTGAAGAGATTTGAACCCAGGGCTCTCTGGCCATGAGCCAGCACTCTAGCTGTTGCACCACAGTGATGCTCACTCTTGTTGGTGTCGCCTGACTGCTTCTTTTGGTTTGGCGACTTTTATGAATCACACAAAATGTCAACCCCTGACCATTAGGTCCAGTCGTGGCCAACTCTGGGGTTATGGCGCTCATCTCGCTTTACTGGCCAAGGAAGCCAGCGTTCAGCTTCTGGGTAATGTGGCCAGCATGACTAAGCCGCTTCTGGAGAACCAAAGCATCGCACGGAAACGCCGTTTACCTTCCCGCCAGAGCGGTACCTATTTATTTACTTGCACTTTGACGTGCTTTTGAACTGCTAGGCTGGCTGGAGCAGGGACCAAGCAACGGGAGCTCACCCCGTTGCGGGGATTCGAACCGCCAACCTTCTGATCGGCAAGCCCTAGGCTCTGAGGTTTAACCCACAGCGCCACCTGCGTCCCATTTGCTTACTACTTGTTAAAATTGATCCTGCTCCTCCTGAGGGGGCGTGAAGAGCTAGGAAGGATCCTGGTTTGCTACCACCACAACTCAAAAGCGCCCCCCTCCTGCAGCATCTGGAAATCCTGTCCTGCCTCTTCTCCAGCTGCTGAGGTCTGACTGCCTGCTCCCCTCCCACAATCGTGTTTGCTTTTGAGCCAGGGGTAGGCAAACTAAGGCCTGGGAGCTGGATCCGGCCCAATCGCCTTCTCAATCAGGCCTGCGGACAGCCCGGGAATCAGCATCTTTTTACATGAGTAGAATGTGTGCTTTTATTTAAAATGCATCCCTGGGTTATTTGTGGGGCATAGGAATTCGTTCATTATTAATTTTTCAAAATATAGTCCGTCCCCCGACAAGGTCTGAGGGACGGTGGACCGGCCCCCAGCTGAACAAGGTTGCTGACCCCTGCTTTTGAGGAAGAATATTGAGATTCTCAGGAGGGAGGCTGAATCCGGCCCCTCTTGCTGCGTTATGTGGGCGTCCCACCCTCCTGCAGGGTGGCAGAGGGGGCAAAGCAGACCAGCCACGGCCGGAGTCAAGCAGAAGGGAGGGGGCCAACCTTAAATGAACCTGCCTGTGTTTTGCCTCGTGAAAAACAGCCAGGAAGAGAATGATTTGGATGGCAGATGAGGAAAGGAGGAGGGAGGAGGGGCACATCAAGCCCAACCGGACAGATCTGCCAGGAACATCGTAAGCATCAAAGCTCTGCCATTGCAATGGCAACCCTAAAACAGGACTATTTTATTTTATTTTATTTATTATTAATGTTGGAACACATATATGAAATCTTTACATAATGATACATATACATTATACAGTGGTACCTTGGGTTAAGTACCGGCTCTTAATTCGCTCCCGAGGTCCGTTCTTAACCTGAAACTGTTCTTAACCTGAAGCACCACTTTAGCTAATGGGGCCTCCTGCTGCTGCCTTGCCGCCGGAGCACGATTTCTGTTCTCATCCTGAGGCAAAGTTCTTAACCTGAAGCACTATTTCTGGGTTAGCGGAGTCTGTAACCTGAAGCGTCTGTAACCTGAAGCGTATGTAACCCAAGGTACCACTGTATTCATAAATTAACATTTTCACGTTTCATTATGTACCAACATGTATCTATTTCTTATTTCTTGCCCTGTGTCTTCCCTCTACCCTTGCGTGACTTCCTTGTTATCTTTTTATAACTTTATTAATGAGATTGTGTTTTTTTTTATCTTAATTATTAAACATTCAGTCTTATACATCACCTTAGCTTAACTTAACTTCGTGGAATCAGTCTATGCATAATCAATAAATTCTTGTTGGAGCATCTTTTGGTCATGTATTCTTCTACACATTTCCATTCCTGTTTGAGATTTTGATTAGATTACATTCTAACTGTTGCTGTCATTTTTGCTAATTCAATCATTTCAAAAAAATTATATTGCCAATCTTTCAATGTTGGTATTTCTTCTAATTCACAGGACTTTTTTTTTAGCACCGTTGAGGGGTGGGGGGATGAGTATCCCTTTGCGGCGGTCCTGGCCCAATCTCCTTCTACACCTTCCTTGTGGAACAGATGCCTTTCAACTCAAGAGACCCCACCAAGGTGGGCGGGAGGATGTCACCCCTGCGCGCGCCCCTCCCTGGTGACAACGATGCAGCTTTTTTAAGAGACTCCTGACCGTTTGGTCCAGTCGTGGCCGACTCTGGGGTTGCGGTGCTCATCTCGCTTTACTGGCCGAGGGAGCCGGCGTACAGGTTCCGGGTCATGTGGCCAGCATGACTAAGCCACTTCTGGCGAACCAGAGCAGCACACGGAAACGCTGTTTACCTTCCCATCGGAGTGGTACCTATTTATCTACTTGCACAGGTGTGCTTTCGAACTGCTAGGTTGGCAGGAGCTGGGACCGAGCAACGAGAGCTCACCCCGTCGCAGGGATTCGAACTGCCGACCTTCTGATCGGCAAGTCCTAGGCTCTGTGGTTTAACCCACAGCGCCACCCGCATCACAACGATGCATCTTGTTGAAAGGCTAGCTGGGTGGGGGCTGTATCCTGGCATTCTGTCCTGTTCTGTGCTAGGCCTTGTTCTTTTCCCATGAAAGTGCGATTTATAAATATTTAAAATATATTTTTTTAATTAAAAAAATCAATATCGTTGATAGTGGTTGCATTAAAAGCCACGTAGCGCTATTGCGCAAAGGCCAGAGGGAGCAGCATGCAGGTTTGCAGGATCAGGATGGGCAAGGATTCAGACTCCACCTGGGAAACGGCTGGAGGGGGCGTATGGTCTCCCTGGCTCCCTCTTTAACTAACTCTCCTGTGGGATATTTAAAGCCACTCTGGGCGGCTTCCAACAAAATATTAAAATACAGTAATGCATCAAACATTAAAAGCTTCCCTAAACAGGGCTGCCTTCAGATGTCTTCTAAAAGTCTGGTAGTTGTTCTTCTCTTTAACATCCGGTGGGAGGGCGTTTCACAGAGCAGGTGCCACTAATGAGAAGGCCCTCAGCCTGGTTCCCTGTAACCTCACTTCTTGCAGGGAGGGAACCTCCAGAAGGCCCTCGGCACTGGACCTCAGTGTCCGGGCTGAACAATGGGGATGGAGACTCTCCTTCAGATATATAGAACCGAGGCCGTTTAGGGCTTTAAAGGTCAGCACCAACACTTTGAATTGTGCTCAGAAACGTACTGGGAGCCAGTGTAGGTCTTTCACGACCGGTGTTATGTGGTCTCGACGGCTGCTCCCAGTCACCAGTCTAGCTGCCGCATTCTGGATTAGTTGTAGTTTCTGGGTCACCTTCAAAGGTTGCCCCACGTAGAGCGCAGTAGTCCAAGCGGGAGATAACCAGAGCATGCACCACTCTGGCGAGACAGTCTGCGGGCAGGGAGGGTCTCAGTCTGCATACCAGATGGAGCTGGTAAACAGCTGCCCTGGACACAGAATTGACCTGCGCCTCCATGGACAGCTGTGAGTCCAAAATGACTCCCAGGCTGTGCTCCTGGTCCTTCAGGGGCACAGTTACCCCATTCAGGACCAGAATTCATGTTTGCTAGACAGGCACAGGATAGCAGCTGAAGCTCACAGAGATTTTCTGTAAACTTGCAAGAGAGAACTCTGTGAGAGACACTCCTACTGTGCCCTGATGGAGGGGCTGGGGGCATAGCTGTTTGTGTTCCTACCTGCCTTGGTGTGCTCTCTTTCTATCTTTTCCCCTACCCTGCCAGCAATGTGAGAACATCTGCTACGTCTCAGCTCCTGCTCAGACTGCATGCTAAGCTAGACGTAAGTACAGTGGTACCACGGTTTAAGACCAGTCCGGTTTAAGAACAATTCGATTTACGAACTCTGCAAAACTAGAAGTAGTGTCCCGGTTTGAGAACTTTACCTTGGTCTAAGAACGGAATCTGAACGGTGGAAGGGCACCGGCGGCGGGAGGCCTCATTAGGGAAAGTGCGCCTCGGTTTAAGAACGGTTTTGGTTTAAGAACAGATTAAATGGTTTTGGTTAAATGGTTTTGGTTTAAGAACAGATTTGGTTTCTGGAACAGATTAAATTCGCAAACCACTGTATGTCTTTGTAATTGAATTACTGAGTTCAGCCTGCCTGAACAAAGCTGCTGCATCTGTTACACTTCAGCAAGTATTATGAGAGAGCAAATGCTATTTTTTACCTTTTCTGCAAGGCTGTTTGTGTGATTGTTATTTTAAAAGGGAGGAAATACAAGGAGAATCCAGTCTGCCTTACTTAAAGCATCCTGGATTCCTTAAACTAAAAGGCTAAAATTGGCCTATCTAAGCTTCCCTTTTAAGATGCAAATGGATGACACTCTGATGAACTCACAAACGTGAGGAAGGAAAAAAAAATCCTTCCAGTAGCACCTTAAAGACCAACTAAGTTAGTTCTTGGTATGAGCTTTCGTGTGCATGCACACTTCTTCAGATACACTGAAACAGAAGTTTCCAGACCCTTCTATATAGTGAGAAGGTGGGGAAGGGTATTACTCAGAAGGGTGGTGGGAATGGATGATTGGCAGATAGCTGTGATGAGCCTGTTGACGACTCTTAACGACTGCAATAGGTCTTACAGGAAAAAGCAAGGGGTGAGAAGGTGAAAAATGGCTTTGTCATGTATAATGAGATAAGAATCCAATGTCTTTGTTCAGACCAGGTATCTCCATGGTTTTAAGTTTGGTAATTGTGATTCCTGAGATTCCCTTCAGGAATCACAAGACAGAGAAACCAGTAGGAGAACACTTCAATCTCCCAGGACATTCTATACAAGATCTCAAAGTAGCTGTTTTACTACAAAGGAATTTCAGAAATAGACTGGAAAGAGAAACTGCTGAATTGCAACTTATTACCAAACTTAAAACTATCTGCCAATCACCCATTCCCACCACCCTTCTGAGTAATACCCCTCCCCACCTTCTCACTATATAGAAGGGTCTGGAAACTTCTGTTTCAGTGTATCTGAAGAAGTGTGCATGCACACGAAAGCTCATACCAAGAACTAACTTAGTTGGTCTTTAAGGTGCTACTGGAATGAATTTTTTTTGTTTTGACTATGGCAGACCAACACGGCTACCTATCTGTAACTGAAACTATGTGAGGAAGGAAGGGTAATCTTTCTTTCTTTCTTTCTTTCTTTCTTTCTTTCTTTCTTTCTTTCTTTCTTTCTTTCTTTCTTTCTTTCTTTCTTTCTTTCTTTCTTTCTTTCTTTCTTCCCTGCCCATCTGGCTGGGATTCCCCAGCCACTCTAGTCAGCTCCCAACAGAAAAGCACAATAAACCACCAAATGTTAAAAACTTCCCTAAACAGGGCTGCCTTCAGATGTTTTCTGAAGTCGGATACTGTAGTTGTTTATTTCCTTGACATCTGATGGGAGGGCGTTCCACAAGACAGGCGCCACTACCGAGAAGGCCCTCTGCCTGGTTCCCTGTACCCCACTTCTCGCAGTGAGGGAACCGCCAGAGGACCCTCTCCTAGCATCTATTCCAGGGGTCAGCAACCTTTTTCAGCAGGGGGCCGGTCCACCGTCCCTCAGACCATGTGATGGGCCGGACTATATTTTTTGGGGGGAAATGAACTAATTCCTATGCCCCACAAATAACCCAGAGATGCATTTTAAATAAAAGAACACATTCTACTCATGTAAAAACATGCTGTTTCCTGGACTGTCTGCTGGCCGGATTCAGAAGGCGATTGGGCTGCATCCGGTCCCCGGGCCTTCGTTTGCCTAGGTAAAGATAAGGGACTCCTGAACATTAGGTCCAGTTGTGGTCGGCTCTGGGGTTGCAGCGCTCATCTTGCTTTACTGGCCAAGGGAGCCGGCGTACAGCTTCCGGGTCATGTGGCCAACAGGACTAAGCCGCTTCTGGCGAACCCGAGCAGCGCACGGAAACGCGGTTTACCTTCCCGCCGGAGTGGTACCTATTTATCTACTTGCACAGGTGTGCTTTCGAACTGCTAGGTTGACAGGAGCTGGGACCGAGCAACGGGAGCTCACCCCGTTGCGGGGATTCGAACCACCGACCTTCTAGTTTGCCTAATCCCTGATCTATTCACACCCCAACCTCTCTCTCTCTCCAGCCTGCCTGCTGCAATCGGAACTGGTGAACTATGAGAGGGTGCGGGACTATTGCCTCAAGGTTCTTGCCAAGGAGAAGAGGAACTTCAAAGCCATGTACCGGGCGGGCATCGCCTTCTACCACCTGGGCGACTACGACAACGCCCTGCTCTATTTGAAAGAGGCCAAGAGCCTGGAGCCTGCAGGTGGGTGGTTTCCTTGGCCCGTGGCAGGAGGGAAAGGTGGGGCAAGGGGGTGGGAGTGGAAGGGGCAGTTGCCAAGGCCTGAAACGGAGCGCAACTCAGAGGCAGAACCCCTCCTTGGGGCTCAGGAGTCTGGGGCTCAACCCCTGGCAGCTCCTCCACTTTAAGAACATAAGAAAAGGCTGCTGGATCAGGCCATTTGAGGCCAGCATCCTGCTCTCACAGTAGCCGATGAGATGCCCAAAAGGGAAACCCGCAAACAGGATTTGAACACAAGAGCAACTCTCCCCTCCTGTGGTTTCCAGCATTACTGTGTGATAGGAATTTAGAGGTCTGAGATATATGGTAATGTTCATAGCCGCATGTACATGGATCAGCACAGGAAGACCGACCTGAAGCCATTTTGATTCCTAAACTGAGCAAATGTTTTCTCCGCAAGGTCAAAGTGGGAAACCTCCCCATTGTCTCTTTCCTCACAAATCCTGTCTTAAGGGTACATTTAAGATATGAATGGGATGTGAGCCTGTGACCTGGCCCAGGAACTAAGTATTTATCATTACAAAAGACTGGCCAGGCTCCCCAGGTAATCCAATCAAGTAACTTGCCAGACAGGAGAAAAACAACATTCAAATTTCTGTTTTAAGACCGCCTTTTCTGTGATGTAGGTGTGATGTATCTGGAGAGTGGTCTTAGGTTACACCCCTTCTGTGATGTGTGTGTGATGTTTCTGGGGGTGGTCTTGATCTAAAGGTAAAGGTAAAGGTACCCCTGCCCGTACGGGCCAGTCTTGCCAGACTCTGGGGTTGT
Source organism: Podarcis melisellensis (assembly GCF_964234715.1). Classification (NCBI taxonomy): domain Eukaryota; kingdom Metazoa; phylum Chordata; class Lepidosauria; order Squamata; family Lacertidae; genus Podarcis; species Podarcis melisellensis. The sequence continues at coordinate 86,234,699 of NC_138540.1, forward strand.
GCGCCCATCTCACTCAAAAGGCCAGGGGCCAGCGCTGTCCGAAGACACTTCCGGGTCACGTGGCCAGTGTGACATCGCTGTTCTGGCGAGCCAGAGCTGCACACGGAAACGCCGTTTACCTTCCCGCTAGAAAGCGGTCCCTATTTATCTACTTGCACCCGAGGGTGCTTTCGAACTGCTAGGTTGGCAGGCGCTGGGACCGAGCAGCGGGAGCGCACCCCGCCGCGGGGATTCGAACCGCCGACCTTTCAATCGGCAAGCCCTAGGCACTGAGGCTTTAACCCACAGCGCCACCCGCATCCCGCTGGTGAACTATGTCTTGATCTACAGGGTGGCAATTTCAAAAGTCTTTATAAGGCCTTGCGCGTCATTGTTCTGGATTCCTCCTCTCTCCTGCATGTGAGGGGAGCACCCTGTTGCAACAGATCAATAAAGATCAAGCTTACTAGCTGCTTTGCATCTCAATATTCTCTGGTTGGCCTCTGTTATTCTCTTCTACCGATAGGGAACCTACGTAAGGACTCTATATGGGCTCTTGGATACCCCATAAGGGAAAAGGGCATTTTTTTGTTTACAACAGCTGCCTCTGACAGTGGAGGCAGAGAACAATAATCCTGGCTAGTAGCCACCCAAAGCCCTCTCCTCCTCCATGAATTACTCTAATCCTATTTTATAGCCACCTCTGCCTCCTGTGGAAGGAAGTTCCATAGGTAAAAGGAGGGCTTTCTTTTACCTACCCAGACTCTTCCAATATTCAGCTTCCCCACGACTTTGAGTATTTCTCTGTTGGCTTTCTCAAGGCCATGCCTAATTTTATAAACTCCTTATCACGTCGTCTCTCACCTGCCTTTCCTCTGAGCTAAAAAGCCCCAAACACTGCAAGCTTTCTTCATAAGAAGGTGGGTGACTTGTGTAATAAACAGAAATCTGCCCTTATTCCCTTATGGGGGATACAAGAGCCCTTATAGAGTCCTTTGTAGGTTCTCCATCGGTCGGAGAAAATAGCAGAGGCCAACCAGAGAATATTGAGAAGCAAAGCAGCTCGTAAGCTTGATCTTTATTGAACTGTTGCAACAGGGTGCTCCCCTCACACACAGGAAAGGAGGAGGACCCAGAACAAAGGTGTGCCCGCCCTTATATAGACATTTTAAATTGCCCGCCCTAGAGTCCAAGAAACATCATACCTACATCACAGAAGAGGCGGTCTACAACAGAAATCTGAGTGCGTTGTTTTACCTCCTGTTAATGCTTACTTGATTGGATACCCTGGGGAGCCTGGCCAGTCTTTTGTAATGATAAATACTTAGTTCCTGAGCCAGGTCACAGGCTCACCCTATTTATACACAGACATACCCTTAAGACAGGATTTGTGAAGGAAAAGACAATGGGGAGGCTTTTCCATTTTCCTTTGACCTTGCAGAGAAATATTTGAGGTCAATTTGGGAGGGACAAAATGGTTTCAGGACTTTTTCTGTGAGGTTTCAGACATGTGGTTTATATATGCAGTTATGAATACTTATTATATATATATATAAGACCTTAACTTTTTTTATTTCACTTGCTTGTGCCTTGCTGGGAGGGAGAGGCAGGGGATATTCTTGGCTGTAAAAAGGGAAGGTGGCAAGGCCTGAAATCACAGCTCGGTGGCACAGAACACCTTTGGGGTGCAAAGGTTTTGGGTTCAACCCCTGGCAGCACCTACAGCTTAAAAGGACCGTGACTTGGAGGGCTGGCTGGGAAGGACCCCTCCCTGAATGGGACCTGGCTGAACCTAGCTGGGGACATAGCTGTCAAGCGTCCCTTATTTGGTGGGACAGTCCCTTATCCCAGCTCTGTGTCCCGCTGCTGTCCCTTATTGATGGTGTCCCTTAAATTTCCCGGGTTTAAAGGAAGCAGCTCCTCTCCCTCCCTCCCTGCCAGCCAGGGAGGAGGGAGGCTCCAACTGGGTTGCTTGGCTGCGTTGCTCACCCAATAAGGAGTCTAAGCACAACTGGGGGTGGAGCTTGCATGCCTTGTGCCAGTCAAATCGGCCACCTTGCCTGGGGACTCGCCTTTGCTCAGCGCTTCCCAGCAGAGAGGTGACGGTGATTTTCCTTGCTGTATCCCCTTTGCCGGGTTGCTGCGCTGTGGGAACCACCGCTTGAGGCTTCGTTTGGCTGCTGGTTGACTAAAATCCCTTATTTTGGCTGCTGATCCCTTATTTTCAAGGCTGCTGGTCCCTTATTTTCAAATCTGTAAGTTGACAGCTATGGCTGGGGAGGGTTGACCCTGGGCAGGAGGACTTGTCTTGGGTTTGCAGGATGTGGCCAGGGAAGAGAGAGCTGCCGTGGCTCCTCTTCCTCCTCCTCACAGGCTCTGCCTCTCCCTTTCCTTGCAGACACCAATGTCTTACGCTACATCCAGCTGACAGAGATTAAGATCAGCCGCTGCAGCCAGCGGGAGAAAGAAATGATTGCGTAGCTGCCCCATCGGAGACAGACAGAGGCTTCTGCACGTGGTGCCAGCCGTGCCCTGAACCCACCACCCGCTGCACTCCAGGACCCAGGAAGATGCCGCCAGGTGCCCAGCGAGCCCCTGGCGGGTGCCACGGCAGCCAGAGAACCCCCAGCTCAGAGCTATGCTGCCCACGAAGGACAGATCGGGACTTGACCATGTAGCATTTTGCCAAAACACTGTTGGGGGCTGCTTCTTTGTGCTTTGCCTTTTTCTATATAAAAACAAAAACCTAAACCAAACCAAAAAAACAAAACAAAACCCCGAGAGAATTTGCAAGATGTGCCTCTGTCAGATTGGCTATGGGGCACTGGGAGCAGAGAGGGGCACCCCAGAAGGAGCAGATCAGGGTGCCACTGGGGGGAGTTGAAGTCAGCCCTTAGAGCAGATGCCCCCCCCCCAATAAGCAGAAGATGGTGGGGCTGAGAACAAGTGCCCTGTTGTCAATCTGGGGTCAGGGTGTCCTTTCCACTCTATTTACATCCCTCCTCCCTTCCTGAACACCCTCATGGCACCCTGTTCACCTCCAGAAAGGATGGCTTCCCCTCTGAGCTCCCAGACACCCCCCAGGTGTGAAGAGGCAGCCCCTAGCACTTTGCTTCAGTAGCTCAGTTGGTTAGAGCATGGTGCTGATAAAGCTAAGGTTGCAGGTTCGATACCCATACGGGTCAGCTGCGTTTTCCTGCCCTGGAAGGGGCTTGGCTGGATGGTGCTTAGGGCCCCTTTCGACTCTGCAATTCTATGATTCTACGAAATGTTGTGGGGCTAAGGGCCAAAGGGGAGCCCTGCTGGATCTGGCCATTGTCCCTCCCCAGCAGGGAGCAGGGGGAGAGGACAGCAGCCTCCCCAATCCCCCTTTCCTCAAACAAGAAATCCACAAGGTTCTTGGACCTGGTGTGCAGAGCAAGCAACCAGCTTGCGAATCTGGTTAGGAGAGAGGGATTGCCTTTGTAAAATAGCAAAGGCCTTTATTTTAGGGAAGATAATTTTGGGTAGGAGAGGGTTTCCTGGTTCTAAGCTAAGCAGCTCAACCAGAGTCCCAAGGAGCCATGATTGCTCCCTTGTTCTCAGAGGATGCGATCCAAGATGTCGAAAGGAGGGAGGGAAGGGCCATAGCTCAGTGAGAGGTCACCTGCCTTGCATGCAGAAGGACCCAGGGTCAACCCCTGCTGGCAGCATCTCCAGGAAAGGCTGGGAGAGATTCCCTGACCCAAACCCTAGGGAGCCTCATCCTGGCCATGTTGAAAATACTGAGCCATTTGGACCAGGGCTCAGAATGTTCCCAAGAAGGAGCTGCAACTCAGGGGAACGATTGCACTTGAGAGCCAGTGTGGTGTAGTGGTTAAGAGCGGTAGTCTCGTAATCTGGGGAACCGGGTTCGCGTCTCCGCTCCTCCACATGCAGCTGCTGGGTGACCTTGGGCTAGTCAACACTTCTCTGAAGTCTCTCAGCCTCAGTCACCTCACAGAGTGTTTGTTGTGGGGGAGGAAGGGAAAGGAGAGTGTTAGCCGCTTTGAGACTCCTGAAGGGGAGTGAAAGGCGGGATATCAAATCCAAACTCTTCTTCTTCACTTCAGAGGGTTGGCTCAGATCAAAGGAGAGAGAGAGTGATGGTCTCCTGGTCTGTCTGTCTTCTCCCGGAAGATGTGTGTCGAGTTAACGCACAGCTTGGAGGCTGACCTGAGCCTTGCCTTCCCTGCTGGTCAGAGGACCCCACTTTACCCCTGGTTAGAACCACACTGAGTTTAAGAAAATAAGAAAGCTAAGTTTATTAAAGGAAAGAAAATGCTTGACCGGCAAGATCCGAGTTCTGTCTCACTAAGGGGGGGATACAAAGACCCACCTGCCTGCCCTTTGTCCTCAGCAGAGGAGACGCACAGAGATGTCTCCTCTTCCACAGGGAGGTAAAGACCCCTGACCGTTAGGTCCAGTTGCAGACGACTCTGGGGTTGCAGCGCTCATCTCACTCTATAGGCCGAGGGAGCTGGCGTTTGTCCACAGACAGCTTCCATATCATGTGGCCAGCATGACTAAGCCACTGCTGGCAAAACCAGAGCAGCGCACGGAAATGCCGTTTACCTTCCCGCCAGAGTGGTACCTATTTATCTACTTGCACTGGCATGCTTTCGAACTGCTAGGTGGGCAGGAGCAGGGACCGAGCAACGGGAGCTCACCCCGTCACGGGGATTTGGACCGCTGACCTTCTGATCGGCAAGTCCAAGAGGCTTGGTGGTTTAGACCACAGCGCCACCCGCGTCCCTTCCACAGGGAGGAGGGAGGAGCAAAGGCAGGAGGCGACTCCCTTGTACCTCTGGGAAAGTCAGCACAGGCTGAAGGACAGTCTATGAAGTTTGGCTGGTTCTCCCTCCCTCTTTCTCCTCTGCAGACCACCTCCAATACAATCTGAATTGCATCCCAACACTTCCAACAGAAATCACCCCCATGCTTAATACTGGTGGCATTTGGGGGGGGGTGGGGGAGCCTCCAATTTGGCAGGGTCACATCTGGACACCCAATGAAGATGTTCAGAGGCCTGAACCATAGGAACAGTGCACGGTCGTCTTTCCAGTGGCCCACCTCCTTCATTTGAGTGACATATTTGACAAGCTGGGTTTGGGGGCGGAGGTCTCCCTGACATCCTGCAAAGTGTGGCTTGTGGGGCTATTCCTGAGCCCACGACCCTGGCCCATGGTGGTCTCTGAGCACTGTTCTTGGATGGAGCTAACTTGGCAGAGCAGAACTTTTAACACTCTTGAAGTCCTCTTTTCCTGAGTGAGGGGTTTTTGCAGGGAGAGCAGAGCAGGACCCCCAGCACTGCGCTGGTATCTGCAGTGCTACTCACACCAGCCTTGGGAGGTCGGGGGGGGGGGAAGATGAGAGGGAAGGTCACTGTTGTTCAGCAGTGGAGCATCAGCCGAGGTCTTCAGTTTCTGCTGGTGTCTTCAGGTGGGGCCAGGTAGAGACTCCCTGCCTCAAGCCCTGGAGAGGCGCCACTGCCAGCCAGTGTAGGCAACACTGGTCCAGGTGGACCACAGGGCCTGACTCAGGAACTCAGCTTTCCAACGTTCCTATAGGACAGGTTGCAGAATGGCAGGGACACAGGGTGGGGCTGCCCAAAAGCTCCCCTGGGCCAGATGAGATGCACCAGCCTCTTGTACCACCCCCACCCAGCTGTCAAGACTTCAGCTTACACTCGAGTAGGATTTTGGCAGAGACACATGCCAGACTGGCATGTTCTTTCCCTCCTGGTTGATCGTCCGGGAGCTTCATAAGCTTTCTTCAGCCCAAACATCACAGCAACCAAAGCCAAGCGACACCGGCACACTTAGGGATCCACAGAGTTTGCGCATTATGCGCGTGACAGACTTCAGCAACTCAGCATCCAGACAACTGCTGCTGTTTCAGTGCGTGCACCCCCCCCCCCATGTGATGGCCTGGGAATCCGATTCAGAGGCTGAACCGGAGGAATCCCAGCCTGCACAGGAGTCCCCGCCTCCAGGGCCAGCTGAACTGGGGCAGGGCCTTGATTCTGAAGCGCCTGGACCTGTGCCGGATCCTTAGGAGCAGGCACCAGGTGAATCCACTCTGGCTCCAGAGGTGGTTGAGGACTCAGTGCCTACAGGTGAGCCTCCTCCGGGGCCCAGTAACCCTTCAGCCTCTCCTGAACTGCAGAGGCTCAGGGCAGAGAGGCGAAGGGAACTGGTTTCTCCCAGGAGGAGTGCTCGCCTTAAGGCCAGAGGAGGCGGGGCTCCAGGGGGCCGGGACCGCCCCTGGCCTCAGAGAAGATAAAGGCCAGTCAGCCCGGTCCCAGGTTGCGGGAGCAACGTCGTTGATGAGCTGTTTCGGCCAGCATCCAGTCCTGTTTCCCCCAGAGTTCCTGTCCTTGCCTGGCTTCCCGCTGTGGACCCCGCTTCGCCCGAGGAGGACTGTCTGCCGACCCTCAACTCAGGTCCTGGACCTCGCCCCACGGTAACCTCCCCCCTGGATCAGCACACCCCAACTGTGGTGCTGTCCTAGGTAGGAACAGAAGTGACAATAATCAGGTGCATTTGGGGTTTCCTTCCAAGCGAAGCACTTCCTGTAGAGCCTGCCGAGGGAGGAGCGAACCAGAAGTTTCCTTGCCCACCGCGGAGGGTCTTGGCCACCGCAGTTCCTCAGGAACGGATACTTGTGAAATTAAATCCACCCCAATGGCAGGGCCTGCAGCCCATCCTACTATCCACTCCCAAAAGGCAAGTGAAAGGCAGAGAGGTCAGGCGGGGGGAAAGCCACCCCTAGCCCAGGAAAGATCCTGCATTGCAGGGGGTAGGACTAGATGACCCTTGAGGTCCCTGCCAATGCTACAATTCTAGGATTCTAGGACTGGCAGAGACTGAGGGACAGCTTTGCAAGAACTGGACTCTGAGTGTGTGTGTGTATGTGTGTGTGTTTCAGCATCGTAGAGTTTTGCCCATCTCCTTGTGGGGTTTTCAGGAGATGGGGAGTTAAGGTGGGTGGGCAGGAGAGACGCTTAAGTGGGTCAGAACAGATTAAACAGCTCCCAGCCACTCAGGGAGTTCCAGCCTGACCTCCGGCACCGGCAGAGAGATTGCTAAAGAGACAGAAACACCCATTTTCAATGCTGCCTCAGTATGGATGGATTCTCAAGACTGCGTAACCCAGATATTTTATCCTGAGATCCATTTATCCCTCACCTGCTGCCCTAGCCAGGTGTAGCTGCGGTGCTTTTGGGAATCCCTTTTAAGTCCACTGTCCTAGGCCTTGTTTGTGGTGCTTATGGGGCCAGGCAGGAGCCGTCGGTCCCAGATTAAACCCAGTATGCAGGTGATATGTGTGTGTGTGATGCATGAGAAAGAACTGGAGGAGACCTTGCACTACAGGAGAGTTTAACACCGCCCGTCCTGCGGCCACGGTGCCTGCTCACCTCTGCCTCCATCCCCAGAATTGCTGCTGCAGCAGCTGCCTGCCTTTGGTACCCACTGTTGCTATGGTGACTGGGATCGCTAAGGAAGAAGGGCGAGAGAGATGCTCAGTCCACGCGCAGGTTTGGCTCCCGAGACTGCTGTTTGCGATGAAGGGTGGGGGTGGGTGGCTGGAGCCCTGGGAAGAGAACCCAGGAGTCCTGGCTCTCCTTGATATTAGCACCTACCTGTTAGCAAATCGAACCCAGAAATAGTGCTTCAGGTTAAGTACTTTGCTTCAGGATGAGAACAGAAATTGTGCTCCAGCAGCACGGCAGCAGCAGGAGGCCCCATTAGCTAAAGTGGTGCTTCAGGTTAAGTACCGTTTCAGGTTAAGTACGGACCTCCAGAATGAATTAAGTACTTAACCTGAGGTACCACTGTAACAGCAAATAAAGATTTTAGGAAAAGAGCCCTGTTGCTGGATCAGGCCCAATGTCCCCTGGAGTCCAGCATCCTCTTCTCACAGTAGGAAGTCCGGAAGCAGGAGCCGAGTGCGAGAACTGATCCACAGGGAGTTCCAGTTTATCTAGGCACTGCATAAAGAAGTGTTTCCTTTTATCTGTCCCAAATCTTCCAAAATTCATTGGATGTCCACGAGTTCTACGTGAGAGGAAAACCTTTCCCCATCCGCTGTCTCCCTGCCATTTTACAGCATTCTACCCTTTCTCTTCTCATTCACCTTTTTCTCTTAACAAAAAACCAAAGTTTGATCTTACGGCATTCTTTGTGCTGCCTCTCGAAAACAGGCCCTGGATCAGTCGAAGCCCTTTCTTGCCCTCGAACCCAGGCCCAGTGGCAATTAGAAACGGGGTGTGGGGTGGGGGAGCCATGGAGGTATCTGAGGCGGAAGTGACTTTGGGTGGGGGGGACTTGCTGTTTTTTCACAACAGCAAAGAAATCCTTCCCTCGTGGCTTTAAAACAGCATCCTACGCTGTGTCAAGGGCAGGGAGCGGAGGAAATGTTCAGCATCACTAGAGTCCCTGGTAGGTGTGTTTGTATAGCCCCTACCAGCTCTAACAAAGTACAGGGCAGTGTGGTTGAGTGGTTGGAGGCCTAGGAAAACTCAAATTCCTGTCTCTGTGCAGCTCGCTGGATGCCTAACCTATTTAACAGGGTTGCCAAGAGGTTAAAATTGTGTGTGTGTGTGTGTGTGTGTGTGTGTGTGTGTGTGTGTAGGGGAGAAAGCCATGTATGTTTGCCACCCTGAGCTCCTGTTTCAATGACCAAGATGACCAAAGGTCTGGAGACCCAGTCCTATCAGGAGCAGCTGAAGGAGTTGGGTCCATTTAGCCTGGAGAAGAGGCGATATTATCGCCATCTTCAAATATCTCAAGGGCTGTCCCGTGGGAGATGGAGCAAGCTTCTCTTCTCCCGCTCTGGAGGGTAGGACTCGAACCCATGGCTTACAAGAGAGGAGATTTCCGACTGAACAACAGAACAGCGGAAAGGACTCCCTTGGAAGAAGGCGGCAGACTTTCCTTCGTTGGAGGTTTCTAAGCAGACGTTGAGTGACTGCCCTCCAAGGATTCTTTCAACGTGATTCCTTCATGGCAGGGGGTTGGACTAGATGGCCTTTGGGGGGACCCCTTCAAACTCCAGAATTCTATGATACTCTGAGGAAAGGCAGGATGGAGATGTAAGGAACACCAACCAGCCAACCAGGACCATAGCTGTCAACTTTTCCCTTTTCTTGCGAGGAATCCTATTTGGAATAAGGGAATTTCCCTTTAAAAAAGGGAAAGATTGACAGCTATGACCAGGACACTGGGAATGGGCCTGTACCCTTAAGGCCCCTCGTGAAGGATGCAGGATCCTGGCGGAATTCTGCCGAGTGGCAAAAAAAAGGCAGGCAGACATCTTAATTCTCTGACACACAACTTTTTTTTTAAAAAAAAGCAACGTAACGAGTGGAATCACAAGAGGTGCGTAGATCGGATGCGACTCCGGAGAGGCTGAAGATCCACCTGGCTCTCTCATGCTCTCTCTCTCTCTCTCTCTCACGCACACAGACACACACCCGTGGGGCAGAACGTCAGCCCAGCGCCCCTAACTGGCTGGGCTGTTGCATTGTTTGGAAAAGAGCTGTCCTTTTGGCTCATCACTTAAGTGCCTGGGAATCCCCAGAATCAATAAATATAGTGCCCCACATGGTCCACCCGTCTCCGGGACCCAGAGAGACGCAGCTTTCCCCCCTTGAGGTTCCCGGCCGGTGTGGGGTGGGCCCAGTCCATCTCCATCAGTGGGAGATGTCTCCCTCCAGCCCGCCGCAGCAGGGGGCCTGACCCCCACATAGGGGGACGGTGCTGTCCCGGGTCTGCCCCTCCATGTCCATGTCGAGAAGGGTCTGCCGGGCCCCCTTGGCGGGCTGACCTGGCGAGGAAGAGGAGGGCCCCCCCTGAGTTCGGACAAAGGAGACCAGCTTCCAGGGGTCGATGCGGTGGCGCCCTGGCGCTGGGCGAGGCCGGGGGGCAAAGGCCAGGGTCCGGGGGCGCTCCACCGGCGACAGGGCGGCGTTGGGGTGCTCTGTGGCCTTGCGGTGGGCTGGGACGAGCGAGGGGGGGTCCGGCAGGCGAGGGAAGGGCGGCGCTTCTTGCGAGCCTGGGGAGGGAAAAGGAGAATCAGCATGGGGGGCAGGAGAGGGAGCTGCGTGTCTCCTGCTTTCTGGGGGGATCCTGCCACCCGTCCCCCAAAGAAATATACAAAATGTTGGGGAAACTTTTGCTGCAGGTATTTATCTTTTCCCACCCTAAGTGGCTAGCCTTTGATCATACTGAAATGATATTTATTAAGAATTTTCAAAATTACAAAAAAGAGAAGAAAAAGAAAAAAAGAAAAAAGACGAAAAAAAATACATGAAACCAATACAACAACACAACAATGTCAAAAAAGAAAAATACAAATCCCATATTACATATCTTATCTTTCATTTGCTTGTTTCCTTGACCTCCTCACACCTCCCTTTTTGTATTCTAGCTTAATTAATTATTTCAGCAAATTCTTTCCCTCTTTTTCAATTATTATTGAATAATTTATCTTGATAATCTAACCTATTAATTAACTCAGCAAATCCTTTCCATCTTTCACCATATTCTGTTATTCACTTTGCCTTACTTTATTTAACCTTATCTTACCGTAAAATACCTTAAAACTTAAAACTTAATACTTATTTATACATAACTCCTTATATCATTTCTACTAAAGCCAGACAGTTTCATTCCAACATTTTCCCTAATATTCATTAATTTTACACTAATTCCCAAAATAAAAAATTTTCTTTATAGACTTTCTTCCAATTTTCATCCAACGTCCCTTCTTCCTGGTCTCAGGTGACCATACTGCACCTTCCCTGATATTTTTAAACACGAGGTCAGGTGTTTTTGAATTCCCTCCCAAGTCTGTTTTTCTATGATTCTATGATAACTTAATAATAATAATAATAATAATAATAATAATAATAATAATTTATTTATTTATATCCCGCCCTCCCCAGCTGAAGCTGGGCTAAGAGCGGCTAAGAACAATAAAAGTAACACAACATTCTAAACTCAATTCATTTTAAAATCAATCCAAAATCAAATTAATGGCAACCATTGGGCTAGAGTTCTGTGAGGATTACCAAAGGAGGGAGTCAGGCTGTGCCTTGGCCAAAGGCCTGGTGGAACAGCTCTGTCTTGCAGGCCCTGCGGAAAGATGTCAAGTCCCGCATGGCCCTAGTCTCTTGTGACAGAGTGTTCCACCAGATCGGGGCCATGGCCGAAAAAGCCCTGGCACTGGTTGAGGCCAGCCTAACCTCCCTGTGGCCCGGGACCTCCAAGGTGTTTTTGTTTGAAGACTGTCCTCCATGGGACATACCAGGAGAGGCGGTCCCGTAGGTACGAGGGTCCTAGGCCATACAGGTCTCCCCCAAAAAACAAAATACTAATTTTGCAGAAGGAGGCGAAACAGGCTCTCCCCAGCCTAGCCATGTCTGGGGCTCAGGACCATTTCCAGAGCCACTTCCACCTCAGGTCTTCTCCTGGCCTGTACCCATTCACTCCCCCAGGAAGACTGACTGGTGCTCAGCACATCCAGGGCTCAGGAGAGAAGCCCCCCTCCCCATTCCGATCAAGCTGTCCGCCCCAGCACTCACCCCGGCAGTCGGGCCCCGGTGGCCCCTGACGGATGGCCCCGTCTGAGGGTGTCCGGCGGTGCCCGCGGCTGACGGCCCTGGTGGCGCTGACGTGGGTGGGGGTGAGCGACTGGTGGGGGTCCTTCTTGAAGCTCTCCACCGTGACGTCCACCAGGGGGTTGTGGCGGGGGGCCCTGGGCGGTGGGCTCTCGGGGGGCCCGCAGGCAGGGGCCTCATCGCTGTCTGAGGGCAGCAGGGACTTGGTGGAGTTGCAGTCGGAGAGCGAGGAGAGGGACAGGAGCGTGGTAGAGCTGGGGGGCCCCGACAGGCCACCCCCGGATGCCCCATCCCCCGCCAGCTCGGCCAGGTCTCCCCCCAGAGCGATGGAGGCCAAGATGGAGGCGCAGCCCAGTAGGACCAGTTCACTGCGGCGGTGGCAGGGGGGTGCCCGCCGCTTGGGACCCTCCGGCGGCAGGCTGGTGGTGCCTTCAGCCCCAGGGGGCGGCGAGAGGGGCAGGTAGGGGGAGCAGGGGCTGCTGCTGCCCCCTTCCTGCTCTGCGTATTCCTCTGTATAGGGAGAAAGGCAGGTCAGGTTAGAGGAGGGGGAGGACATCAAGGCCCCCTCCCCAATTTTGCCCTCCTGCTGCTTCCCACCCAACTGGCCCCCACAAAGGAAGATGCTCAAGGGCTTATCCCCTCCAGGGAATGGTAGCCGACCCCAGGGCAGCCCCCAACGCCTCTGCTTCTTCCCCGAAGTGGAGGACCTACTTACCCATCTCTGTGAGGCTGGCGAAACCCACCACCAGAGGGGCGTGCTTGGGGGACTTGCCCAGGTTGGGGGCACTGGACGACCACTGCTTGCTCCCCTCCGCCAGGGACTTCAACCTGAGAATCAGCAGGTGATGATGATGATGGAGAGGAAGGGTCAACTCCCTGCCCTATGCTCCCCCCAGCCGCTTCAGGTGGGCAGCTGCCTGGTTGGCCCCCCACTTCCAATACCAGAAGCCACCTTCTTCACAGGAAACAAATGAAATGCCGTGAAAATCCCTGAAACAAGAAGTACTGTATTTTTCACTCCATAAGACGCGCTTTTTTCTTCCTAAAAAGTAAGGGGAATTGTCTGTACGTCTTATGGAGCGAATGCGTAGTCCCTGGAGCCGAATTGCCAAGGGGCAAAAAGCAAATCATGCTTTATTTTTTAGAAAGAGGGAAGGGGGTGTTGAAACAAATCAGCAAGGGATCGGGAGGGAGATAAGGGACTCTAAAGATAAAGGAAGCTGCCTGGGAGGGGGGAAGTAAAAGCACATGGATCCTCAGGAGTTTTGCACTGGGTCACCCCAAATTCAGCATCAGATCACATAGCATGTCCATGGCTACAGCCTGCACCAAAAAAATCATGTACCCACTGTTTCGGTCGCAAAAACGTGGTTACAAAGCACAGATCCACATTGATTCTCAGGATTTTTGCACTGGGCTACCCCAAACTCACCATCAAATCACATGTCTGTGGCCACAGCATGAACCACAAAAATCATACATCCACTGTTTCGTTCAGAATATATTTTTTTGCTTGTGCTCCTCCTTTAAAAAATAGGTGCGTCTTATGGAGCGAAAAATACGGTAATCAGATATAGAGAAATTATAAACCTTAAATGATTTTAAACAAACTCAAGAGCAGGGCTGAAACACTTCACTGAGTTTAACAAAAAAGGTATGAAAACCACAATGACAAGTTTTTAAGGTTTATAATTTCTTTATTTCCTTCTGAGGAAACGGATTAGTTCAGTGAAACGAGTTTTGTAGCCGGCATCTCGTTAAGTCTTTGTTTCATTCTAGGTTAATTTTCCCCCTTGACTTTTTGATTTTTGTTATTTAGTTTAACTCTGTATCCAATTACTCCTCATTTCAGGGATTTTCACGACATTTCATTTGTTTTGTGTACAGTGGTGCCCCGCAAGACGAATGCCTCGCAAGACGGAAAACCCGCTAGACAAAAGGGTTTTCCATTTTGGAGGCGCTTCGCAAAACGAATTTCCCAAGGGGTTGCTTCGCAAGACGAAAAAATCTTGCGTCCCCCCGCGGGTTTTTTTTGCTCCCCCCCTTTTCCTAAGCTGCTAAGCCGCTTAACAGCTAATCCGCTGATAAGCCGCTTAACAGCTGATCGCTAGAAGCCGCTAGACCACTAATAGCGCTAATCCGCTAAGCTGTCAATGGGCTTGCTTCGCAAGACAAAAAACCGCTAGACGAAGAGAATCGCGGAACGGATTCTTTTCGTCTTGCGAGGCACTACTGTAATTTTTTGGTTCCGTCCTGTCTTTTTCCCACTACGTCCTTCGCGAACCTGTGGGACTCAACAATTCTGCGAGTCTTTCGCTGCGATTCCTGCCTTGCCGGGGGGTTGGGCTAGATGACCGCAGGGGGTCCCTTCCAACACTACCACCCTGCGCTTTCCTCCTCCCTCGCAAGGCCCTCTTTCACTCATCCTATGAGGGGGCTGGAACTCCCTCCCCCCTTAACCCTTCCCTTCCTACAGCCATGCTCCCCCCCCCCCGCTTTGCTTACCTCTCCTCCCCTCCCAGCCTCTCCTTATGGAGGGTGGAGCTGGGCCCCCACGTCCTGCCTTTCTTCTTACTCCCCACCAGCTCCTCCTTCTTCACCAAGCTGCTCCGCCCCCACGTCCGGGTCCCGTCCAGGGGGGTCACTGCAACACCGGGGGGGGGGGGAGAGAGGGAAGGCGGTGAGATCAGGCGCTCCTTCCTCTGGTTTCAACAGCGCCCCCCTCCCACTGTCCTTATCCCAGGTTTGACACAGCCAATTTTACAGCGTGGCCCTGCGTACCTCACCACTGCTCTTCTGAGGGAAACCCCATCAGATCTGGCCTGTCTGGACAGCCTGGAGGAAACAGGGGGGAAACTACCCCGTGGATCTCAAACGCTTGAATTTGGGCTTTTTGCTGGGGCCAAAACCACAGTGAGTCCTGTGGTTGTTATGATAGTGCTAGTTATCTCCCACTTGGACTACTGCAATGCGCTCTACGTGGGGCTGCCTTTGAAGGTGACCTGGGAACTACAACTAATCCAGAATACGGCAGCTAGACTGGTGACTGGGAGCGGCCACTGAGACCACATAACACCAGTCCTGAAAGACCTACATTGGCTTCCAGGACGTTTCCAAGCACAATTCAAAGTGTTGGTGCTGACCTTGAAAGCCCTAAACGGCCTCGGTCCAGTATACCTGAAGGAGCGTCTCCACCCCCATGTTCTGCCCAGACACTGAGGTCCAGCGCCGAGGGCCTTCTGGCTGGCGGTTCCCTCACTGCGAGAAGCCAAGTTGCAGGGAACCAGGCAGAGGTCCTTCTCTGTAGTGGCACCCGCTCTGTGGAACGCCCTCCCACCAGATGTCAAAGAGAACAACAACTACCAGACTTTTAGAAGACATCTGAAGGCAGCCCTGTTTAGGGATGCTTTTAATGTTTAATTGTATTTTGGTGTTTGGTGGAAGCCGCCCAGAGTGGCTGGGGAAACCCAGCCAGATGGGCGGGGTATAAATAATAAATTATTATTATTAAACGTTAGGGTGATGTTTTCCATGATTTTATGGTGTGAGTTGCCCTTGGCAGAGTGGAGTGCAGTTCATAAAAATAGATATCTGCAGCCACAAGGCCACAAAACATATTTTAAAAATAGAAAAAACGAAACTGAGCCACCGAATTCCCCTTTTGCCCGGTGGGATCTGGGGTGCTCAGAATATCCAGGAAGGGGGAGCAGAAGAAGCCTCAGCCTGCGAGCCAAGAGATGCAAGACTGGCGGGGGGGGGGGGCGCACATGCGTCTCTGGGCCTCCAAAAAACATCAGCCTCCAACCAACCAACCTCCTTGGGGGGTGCTCAAGATGCTTGGCCAGGAAAAGAGGGGACCAGGAGGAGATACGATGGCCATCTTCAAATATCTCAAGGGCTGTCCCACGGAAGGTGGGGCACGTTTGCTCTGGAGGGTAGGACTCGAACTCATGGCTTCAGGAGATTCCGACTAAAGACGGAAATAACTTTCTGACAGTAAGAGCTGTTCAGCCATGGGATGGAAGGTAGAACCATAGAATCATAGAGTTGGAAGAGACCCCAAGGGCCATCGAGTCCAACCCCCTGCCAAGCAGGAAACACCATCAGAGCACTCCTGGCATATGGTTGCCAAGCCTCTGCTTAAAGACCTCCAAAGAAGGAGACTCCACCACACTCCTTGGCAGCAAATTCCACTGTCGAACAGCTCTTACTGTCAGGAAGTTCTTCCTAATGTTTAGGTGGAATCTTCTTTCTTGTAGTTTGGATCCATTGCTCCGTGTCCGTTTCTCTGGAGCAGCAGAAAACAACCTTTCTCCCTCCTCTCTGTGACATCCTTTTATATATTTGAACATGGCTATCATATCACCCCTTAACCTCCTCTTCTCCAGGCTAAACATGCCCAGCTCCCTTAGCCGTTCCTCATAAGGCATCGTTTCCAGGCCTTTGACCATTTTGGTTGCCCTCCTCTGGACACGTTCCAGTTTGTCAGTGTCCTTCTTGAACTGTGGTGCCCAGAACTGGACGGTGGTGGACTCTCTTTCTTAGCAGTTTCTAAGCAGAGGCTGGGGGGGGGGCCCACCTGTCATGGATGATCTAATTGGGATTCCTGCATGGCAGGGGGTTGGACTAGATGGCCCTTGGGGACCCCTTCTGACTACAGTTTTGTACTTCTGCGCGCAGACACTCACGGCGGATTGCCCGCAGCCGTGGAATGCTGATGGGGCTTGCGGGGGGACTGGCGCCGTTGGCCCCCAGACCTTTCCGACGGTCAAGGGTGGGAGAGGCCTGCACTGTGATCTTGTGCTCGAAGCCTAGATGGGGAGGAAGGAGACAGAGAAGGAGTCAGTCCCTGGCCTGCCCCTCCATCCACCCTCAAGGCCGGATCATGGCCCTCTTGCTTCTTAACAGGTGTTCTAAATTCTACAAACCTCTGAATCTCGGAGACCAAGGGATGGGATGGGCAAGGATGAAGAGAGATTTGGAGACTCCCCAGACTGCCAGCCAGAGCTCTTTTTGGGACTGAATTTATGAATTGTCGTTTACGGTAGTCCCAAGGCGATTTTACAAACATGCTACTAAAAACAGCTAAGGCAACTGGACGGAAAAGACAGGTTTAAAAATAATACGAAAGGAACATCTAAGGCAGAGGCTCTTTCACCCAGTTAGAAAAGTTTGTCAAAAGAAAAACAACTTTAATTGTTTCCTGGAAGTGCAGGTAGTACATTATGGGACCCCTGACCATTAGGTCCAGTTGTGGCTGACTCTGGGGTTGCGGCGCTCATCTCGCTTTACTGGCCGAGGGAGCCGGCATACAGCTTCCAGGTCATGTGGCCAGCATGACTAAGCCGCTTCTGGCGAACCAGAGCAGCGCACGGAAATGCCGTTCACCTTCCCGCTGGAGCGGTACCTATTTATCTACTTGCACTTTGACGTGCTTTCGAACTGCTAGGTTGGCAGGAGCAGGGACCGAGCAACGGGAGCTCAGTCTGTCGCGGGTATTCAAACCACCAACCTTCTGATCAGCAAGTCCTAGGCTCTGTGGTTTAACCCACAGCGCCACCAGCGTCCCTAAGGCGATTTTACAAACGTGCTATTAAAAACAGCTAAAAATGGCTTTGGCAACTGGACGGAAAAGACAGGTTTAAAAATAATATGAAAGGAACATCTAAGGCAGAGGCTCTTTCACCCAGTTGGAAAAGCTTGTCAAAATAAAAACGACCTTAATTGTTTCCTGTAAATACATTATAAGATGAAATAAATAAACACTTTACCAAAAAACAAAAAACAAAAAGAACCACCACCCACTAACTTAAAACTTTTGGAAAATGAAAATAGCAATAGACAAAATGCAGATTAGAACTCAATTCAGCTTCTCAAAACACCTGGCCGGGCTTGTCTAAATAAAAATGATTTCAGCAGGCGCCGAAATGAGTCCAGAGGAGGAGCCTGCCTGGTGTCAATCGGCAGGGAGTTCCACAGTTGTGGTGCTGCAAGCGACCCTTTTGGACCGGCGGCCTGCCCTCCACCCTCCAGGCTTTTTGGCCGGCCAAGCCAGCGCTCTGCTCCCGGCTGCTCCCGGCCCGTACCTGAAGGGAGGCTGATGCGGTTCCCGTCTCTCAGCTTGAGGCGGGAGCACCGGAAGTGGCCCTTCCTCTTCTTGACGCGGGGCTTCTCTTGGCCCATCTGCATCATGATGAGGTTCAGCTCCCGCTCCACGATGTCGATCTCCCGCTCGGCCAGCTCCTGCTCCCGCCGGCGCAGCTCGGCTTCCTGGGTCTTCTGCTCCTCCGCCGCCCGAAGCAGCTCCTCCTCCCGGCTACGCAGCTCCTGGGGCAAAGGAGACGGAGGGCGATGGGATCCCAACGCCCCCCGTCGGATCACCTGCCCACCCGCCACGGCTCAGCCCCAGGACCTGCTCACGAGGGCAAGGCAGGCTGAACCAAGAGGAGTCCCTCTGAGCATGTGCAAAGTAAGTACACGTCTGCCAGCATTGAGCGGCAGCCTAAGACTTCCCTGGCTTTTTTCTGGCCCATGTAGGACCAGTCTGGAAAGTTAGCCTTGGTGAAGACTTGATGTTTTTATCCCCCCAAAAGTTTTTGATTTGAGTTTCCATTGAAATGAGGCTGTGTTTTAATTTTAATGTTTTAATGTTGTATTTTAATCTTGTTTTTAAGTTGTGTTTCAATCAATTTGTTTTTATATCGGGTGTTAGCCGCCCTCAGCCCGGTATTGGCGGGGTATAAATAAAATTTATTATTATTATTATTATTAAGAACATAAGCAGAGCAGGCTGGGTCAGCTGCCAAAGGGTCCAGCCATCTGGTCCAGCTCCTGTTCTCACAATGGTCAAATGCCCCAAAGAACCCAAGAATCTAGATAGACTGTCTCAGGACCTGGAGGCTCCATACGAACAGCCTGAGTGCTGGATCAGCCCAATGGCCTAATAATAATAATAATAATAATAATAATAATAATAATAATAATTTTATTTATACCCCGCCCATCTGGCTGGGTTTCCCCAGCCACTCTGGGTGGCTTCCAGCAAAATATAAAAATACAATAATTCATCAAATATTAAAGGCTTCCCTAAACAGGGCTGCCTTCAGATGTCTTCTAAAAGTCTGGTAGTTGTTTTTCTCTTTGACATCTGGTGGGAGGGCGTTCCACGGGGCAGGTGCCACCACCGAGAAGGCCCTCTGCCTGGTTCCCTGTAACTTAGCTTCTCGCAGTGAGGGAGCCACCAGAAGGCCCTCGGAGCTGGACCTCAGTGTCTGGGCAGAACGATGGAGGTGGAGATGCTCCTTCAGGTAGACTGGACCGAGGCCGTTTAAGGCATTAAAGGCCAGCACCAACACTTTGAATTGTGCCCAGAAACATACTGGGAATCAATGTAGGTCTTTCAGGACCGGTTTTATGTGGTCTCGGCGGCCGCCCCCAGTCCGCAGTCTAGCTGCTGCATTCTGGATTAGTAATAGTTTCCAGGTCACCTTCAAAGGTAGCCCCACGTAGAGCGCATTGCAGTAGTCCAAGTGGGAGATAACTAGAGCACGCACCACTCTGGCGAGACAGTCTGCGGGCAGGGAGGGTCTCAGCCGGCATACCAGATGGAGCTGGTGGACAGCTGCCCTGGACACAGAATTGACCTGCGCCTCCATGGACAGCTGTGAGTCCAAAAAGACTCCCAGGCTGTGCACCTGGTCCTTCAGGGGCACAGTTGCCCCATTCAGGACCAGGGAGTCCTCCACACCCAACCACCTCATGTCTCCTCAAAATTTGGCCACTGTTTCCCCAGTGGCCAAATGCCTCTAACAAGCTAGGAATTAGGATAGACTGCCTGTGGATCTGGAGGTGCCATGGAAAACAAGAAGAGGCTGTTGGATCAGGCCAGCATCCTGTTCTCACAGTGGCCAACCAGCTGCCCCAAAGCAAAACCCTCAAGCAGGATCTAAGCACAAGAGTTCTCTCCCTTCTTGCGGTTTCCAAACTCTGAGAGCTTGTCCCCACTTAACTGCTGTCTCACTCTTCCCAGGCATTTTAAAGCTCCATGTCAAAGCAGCCTTTCCTTCGCTCTTTAAAACAGAAGCACTCCAAACGGCAGCTGGGGTTTCCTGCCTACTGACGTTGGCTCCGATTCAGCAGTAAAGAGCGGGGCTGGATCTACACCGACCTGTTTAACGCTATAAGAACGGTATTAGAGCTGCCGTTCCAAGGGGTCACAGGGCATACTTGGATAGGAAAGCTTTTTTTTTACCTTGGTTCCTTTTATCAAAACTCTGTCTTCCTACTGCCGGTTGCTCTGCAGCACCACATTTTAATAACGCCTTAAAGTAGGACAACAGGTGTCCATTTACGTTATCAAAACCCTTCCTTAGCATTAAAAACCACAAGTGTAGATCTACCCGGGATTTCCACAGAGAAAGCTCTGGGGCAGAAAAGGAATAAATAAAAGGCACAAAGCAACAAAGGTCCGTATAGTTCAAGCTCTGGTTTTCCCAGTTGTGATGTATGGAAGTGAGAGCTGGACCATAAAGAAGGTTGATCGCAAAAAGAATTGATACTATTGAATTCTGGTGCTGGAGGAGACTCTTGAGAGTCCCATGGACTGCAAGGAGATCAAACCTCTCCATTCTGAAGGAAATCAGCCCTGAGTGCTCACTGGAAGGACAGATCCTGAAGCTGAGGCTCCAAGACTTTGGCCACCTCATGAGAAGAGAAGACTCCCTGGAAAAGACCCTGATGTTGGGAAAGAGAGAGAAGGGGAGGACAGAGGACGAGATGGTGGGACAGTGTTCTCGAAGCTACGAGCATGAGTTTGACCAAACTGTGGGAGGCAGTGGAAGACAGGCGTGCCTGGCGTGCTCTGGTCCAGGGGGTCACGAAGAGTTGGACACGACTAAACAACAACAAAAGGAACTTGGACCTGGAGCTCTAAAGCAGAGAGGAAAGGCAAGTTGGGGCTGAGCCCCGAGAGAAGCAAAGCCAGGAGAAGCCGACTCACTTTCTCCTTGGCGCGCAGGTCGTAGAACATGTCAGCAATCTCCACCTTCCAGTCCTGTTGCAGGGAGTGGAAGGACTCCAGGGGCATCTGGAACATGGCCGACTGCTCGATGGCCACCAGCTGCTGCAGGATGGAGCCGAAGTCCGGCCGGGCATGGGGGTCCGGGCTCCAGCACTCTGTGGGGTGGAGAGAGAAGGCCAGAGGAAAAGGCCAAACAAACCCAGCATTAAGAAGAGCCTGGTGGATCCGGCCAGGGGCCCAACCAGCCTAGCTTCCTGTTCCCGCAGAGGCCAAATGTCCCTAGGAACCTGGGTAGACTGCCTCCGGGGCTGGAGGTTCCACAAGTACAGAAGAGGAGGCTGCAACATCCAGACGATGGCTGCTCAGCATCCTGTTCTTGCAGTGACCGGGCAGGTAACTCTTGTGGGAAACCAGCAAGAAGGTTCAAGGACAAGAGCAACACTCTCCCTTCCTGTGGTTTCAGGAACTGGGTTTTGGAAGCACTTCCTGTCTCTGATGGTGGAGACAGGGCATAGTCTTCTCCTCCATGAATCTGTTCTATTGGGGTTTTAATATTTTGTTGGGAGATGCCCAGAGTGACTGGGACAACCCAGTCAGATGATAATGATAATGGGCGGCTTCCAACTCTGGGCGGCTTCCAATCAAGTGTTAAAAACAATACAGCATCAAATATTAAAAACTTCCCTGAACAGAGCTGCCTTCAGATGTCTTTTAAAGAGAAGATAGCTGCTTATTTCCTTTACATCTGAAAGGAGGGCGTTTCACAGGGCAGGCGCCACCACTGAGAAGGCCCTCTGTTTGGTTCCCTGTAACCTCACTTCTCACAGTGAGGGAACCGCCAGAAGGTCCTTGGCGCTGGACCTCAGTGTCCTGGCTGAACAATGGGGGTGGAGATGCTTCTTCAGGTATACAGGACTGAGGCCGTTTAGGGCTTTAAAGGTCAACACCAACACTTTGAATTGTGCTCGGAAACGTACTGGGAGCCAATGCAGATCTCTCAGGACTGGTGTTATGTGGTCTCGGCGGCCACTCCCAGTCACCAGTCTAGCTGCCGCATTCTGGATTAATTGCAGTTTCCGGGTCACCTTCAAAGGTAGCCCCACGTAGAGCGCATTGCAGTAGTCCAAGCGGGAGATAACCAGGGCATGCACCACTCTGGTGAGACGGTCTGCAGGCAGGGAGGGTCTCAGCCTGCGTACCAGATAGAGCTGGTAGACAGCTGCCCTGGACACATCTCCATGGACAGCTGCATCTCCATGGACAGCTGTGAGTCCAAGATGGGTGGCATATACTGTAATAAATAATCATGATCATCATAGTCTATTAAAGCTAACTGAGCTGGTGGCCCTCATGGCCTCCTGGGGTCTTCCATCGTTCATTTTCATTGGATGCCCTCCACCCCTAATTTTATGCCAACTAAGCCCCTCAATCTCTTGCCACAGTGCAGGGCAAGCCATGGCAGGCTCAGGCTCAGCACTGAGACCTGGGCTGCATGCCCTGAAATCAGGAAGAGAGTGCTTCTGAGCACGTGCAGCTTGCTTCTGCCTTTGGACCGGGTTCTCCCAGGCGGCCTCCCCAAAATCACTTCTGCGGGGAGACTGAGGAAACCCTTGGCTGGTCTCCAAGGCGAGGGAGAGCCCCCCAGGGGACACAAGTGGAATGGGGCTGGGGGTGCCATCTCGTCCTTTGCCCACTGCCAGCAAAACGTTCAGATATTTGGGGAATCTTTGGGGTGAGGGGCTGGCAGAGGAAGCAAGGGGAGAAGAGTGTCCTACAAGGGGGTGGGGGAGAGGCGCTTTTATTTGATAATAAAATAAGGGGTCTTGACCTCTTTCTGAGCCTTGGGTTGCAACTGGTGGGGGGGGGATAAGGCTGAAGGCGCCCCTCCTCAATCCCCACTTGTGCCCCTCTGCTCTTCCCCAGGCCTATAGCTGTGGGAGAGACCACACACCTGTGCCAGAAGACCCCTGCCACCCTGGCTTGCCCCCCCGCACCCTCGAAGCACTGAGCAAGCATGGAGAGGGCCATGCCCTCGGACCCCCAGCAACAGCAGCCCCCACTCACCCTCCAGCAGGCGGGCAAAGGGCTCAGGGCAGGTGGAGGGGATGGGCAGGGTCAGCTTGTTCATGGCCACCCCGTAGGCCACCGCCAGGGCGTCGATCTCCCGGTACGGGACCTCGCCAGTCAGCAGCTCCCACAGCAGGACCCCAAAGCTGGGAAGGGGAGACGGGAAGAGAGAGGCAAGGAGTGAGTCCGTGGGGGGAGGCCCCAAACCCACAAGCAGTCGCAGAGGGAAGGCGCTCCATCTCCCTGCCCCAGAACCGTTAAAAAACCAAGCATGGTGCCTGCGATTCTGGGGGCTGCGATTCGAGGGGTTGGACTACATGGCCTTTGGGTGTCCCTTCCAACTCCACAATTCTGGGTCAAAAAGGGCCCACCCTCCCAAGTGGCTGATCTCTCTGTCTGCACCCTCTAAGCGGTGGTGGGTGGGGGTTCTGTTTTCCCCAGGGGGTGCTCCGGTGTCCTTTATCAGCTTTGCAGCAGGCTGAAGTTCAACAGGTGAAGCTTCCTGCGTGACAAGGAGAGCCATTTGCATTTCTGTTTGGCTCTTGGTGACTGGAGAGAAGAAGGGCAAGGGAGCTTCCTTCCTTCCTTCCTCCCTCCCTCCCTCCCTCCCTCCCTCCCTCCCCACCCCCTCCACTGCGACCCTCAATTACCTCCACACATCGCTGCTCTTGGAGAAGAGAGAGAGCTTGATGACTTCGGGGGCCATCCAGGCGTAAGTCCCTGCAGCGCTCATCTTGGTGGTCTTGTGCCACTCGCGTGCCAGGCCAAAGTCCGTGATCTTGAGGGTCCGGCCGCCCAAGTCATCGTTCTCGATGTGCTCCAGGATTAGGACTGAGGAAGGAACCGGGAAGAAGGAAATGGGCAGGTATCATCGAGCAGAGGGCACCGCTGGCTGGCTCCATCGGTTGGTTTGGCAGGTATTGTTTTGAGCATGCGGTGGGCTTCGTGGCTCCATCTGTTGGTGTCCCCACCCCCTTCCTGAGCAGGCCTCACTTTCCCTTCTACCAACACCGCCCAGGAGGACTGTGGCCAAGGATGGAGATGTCCTCACTGCAGCTGTCCACCTTTAAACAAGCCCCTTCCGCTGCTCTCCTTGGCCAATATCTGGCCAGGGAGCCAGTGGAGCAGTTGTGGGGGGTGCTGGGAGGTCCCGCTCCAAGGTGGGCACCCACGGGAGAAAGGTCTGCCATCACACCCTCCCTATGCATCTCCAGTTCTGCTGGGACAGGGGACTCACAGAGGGTGGGGTGGCAATTGGCAGAGCCTCTTCCAATCAGGAAAAGACAAGGACCCACATCCTGCAAGGGACATGACAGTATTCGGGGTCGGCACTGCAAGGTTCACCCCCAGCTCTTGTCCTCTTCCCCTTCCAGATCGCTGACCACTGGTGTTAGGGTTCACCTCTGCTCAGACCTGGATGTTAGGGGTCTCCTTGGAAGAGCAGAACAGGCCTCCTCACCACCAGTGACCCAGAGGAACCGTCCAGCACAGACACCCCCAACCCCAGTCACCAAACCAGCTATCCATGTTACCCTGGCCGGCCAGTCTCGGGCCCCTTCTCGTTACCCCCAGGAGCAGAGGAGATGGTGAGTTTAGCTGCAGTTCCTGGATTGCAGGGGGTTGGATTAGATGACCCTCGGGACTCTTCCCCAAATCTACACCGACTCAGGGAGCAGCTTCTCCTGCTACACAGAGGAGGACACGAACCAATGGATTCAAGATACAGAAAAGGAGATTCCAACTAAACATTAGGGAGAGCTACGAACTACCTCAAAAGTGGTGGACTCTTGTTCCTTGTAGGTTTTTTAGCAGAGCTTGGATGGGATTCCATAGCTGTGATTCCTGCATTGCAGGGGGCTAAATTAGGTGCTCCCGAGGTAAAAAGGTAAAGGTAAAGGGACCCCTGACCATTAGGTCCAGGTGTGGCCGACTCTGGGGTTGCCGTGCTCATCTAGCTTTATCGGCCGAGGGAGCCGGCGTACAGCTTCCAGGTCATGTGGCCAGCAGGACTAAGCCACATCTGGCAAACCAGAGCAGCACACGGAAACGCTGTTTACCTTCCCGCCAGAGCGGTACCTATTTATCTACTTGCACTTTGATGTGCTTTTGAACTGCTAGGTTGGCAGGTGCTGGGACCAAACAATGGGAGCTCACCCCACGGGGATTCGAACCACTGACCTTCTGATCAGCAAGTCCAAGGCTCTGTGGTTTAACCCACGGCGCCACCCGCGTCCCAGGTGATCCCAAGGAGACCCTCTCAACTCTACCAGTCCATGACTCTATCCTTCAAGGTTACTGGTAAGCAAGTGAGGTTACACAAGAGGAGGAGGGAAGCCCCCTGCCGGGATCAGGGCCTGGCTGAGCATGCAGGACTAGGAAGAGCCTCCCCCTCTGAGCCCCTTCACTGCTGAAGCAACATCTCCCAGGCTTACCGTTGATGGACTTGAGGTCCCGGTGGATAATGGGGACGACGGCCTCGTTGTGTAGGTAGTTCATGCCCCTGGCGATCTGGACGGCCCAGTTGACCAGCACGTGGGGGGGCACCTTCCGGCCCACCAGGGCACGGTTGAGCGCCCCTCCCCGGGCATACTCCATCACCAGGCACAGGTTGGGGGGGCTGAGGCAGACAGCCCTCAGGGCGATGATGTTGGGGTGCCTCAGCATGGCGAAGAGGCGGGCCTCCTGGCGCACGTTCTCCGCCGTCACCGCCATGTCCTCCTCGGGGTCCTGGCGGATGGCCTTCACGGCCACCTCCTCCCCCCGCCACAGCCCCTTGTAGACCTTCCCGAAGCCCCCCACGCCCACAATCTCCTCCAGCTCCAGCTCCTCAAAGGAGATCTCCAGCGGAGGCGGGCAGACCAGCGAGTCCTGCAGGCAGCTGTACTTGGCGTCACTGGCCACGTAGTTGCTGGGGAAGACCCCCACCTTCTCCTGGACTTTCCCAGCCCACCAGCCTTCGTCCCCGGAGACGGTGGAGTCTTTGGAGAGGACCTCCACCAGGTCCCCCCTGCGCAGGGTCAGCTCCTCCTCCGCCGAGGCCTCGTAGTCAAAGATGGCGGTCCAGAAGGGGCTGGGGGCAGGCGGGCAGGCGGGCCAGAGACCCCCGCTGCCCGCCCCCTCCTTGCAGGCCTGCTCCATGCTGCTGGCGTCCACCGTGGGGGCCCTGCTCCCCTGGTCTCGGCCTTGCATGGCTCAGGGGCCGGCTGCAGCTGAGGTCCGCTTGCCAAGTCTTCCAGCGTCCAGAGCTCTGGGCTCTGGGGGTTCCATCCTCACCACCATCACCAGTCGTCCTGGCTGCTGGGCCTCCACCAGCGGTCTTCCCAGGAAGCCTCCTCAACTCTCAAGGAGCCAAATGTGGGCCGAGGGAGGGGAGAAGCGCGGCAGGAGGAAGAAAGGGCTCTTCTTTAGCATGGTGGAGAGGGGAGCCTGTGTCTTTAAGGCAAAACAATCATGCCAGGCTGGGTGCCCCGCTTCCCAGCGGCTCAGCTGAAGAGCCTCCTCCTCCTGGAGTGACAGCCGCCGTCCCCTGGCAGAGAAGAAAGAGGCTATTATCCTCCCCCCACCCTCCGAAACACCACCCTGTGATGACAGAGAGATGGAGGGAGAAATCGGGGCCATTTGCCCGCAAGGCCCCCATGCCATGCTCAGAGGGCTGGCGCGCATCCTGCGCTGGAATCCTCACCTGGAGGAGGTGGCAGACGCTCCCGCCCCCCCCCTCAGCCCCCTTTGCTGCCGCAGGTGTGCCAGCTCGGCCCGCCCACTCTTTCCCAACCCACAAAGACCAGGGCCACCAGCTGGCACGCCAGAGATGAGCTTTGCGAAACCTTATGTAAGCTGCCTGCGGGGCGGGTGTGGCGGTTTGGGGCTGGGGAGCTGGGGGGCTGCCTTGCCTGCTCCAGCCCCCCTGCAGAGTCGGCCGGCAGGAGGGGTCAGGATCGGGCTTGCGCTCTGCCCTTGACCGCGGGTGGGTGGGTGGGTGCGTGGGGGACGGACTCACCTGGATGGTTCTCCTGCACCTGGCGCCCCCCGGCGGCCGGGCGGCTTCCTGGGCGCCCCTGCTCCATGCACCTGCCCGGGCGGGCGGGCGGGGGCGCAACCGGCAGCCCTGCGGATCCCTCCGGGCGTCGCTCAGCGCAGGGGCCAGCGGCCCCCTCCCCGCCTCGGCGGCGCCCCCATCGCCTGCGCGCCGCTGCAGATGGCCTGGCGGAGAAAGGGGGGGGGGTCCTTGCTTGGCTGCGCGCCCCGCCCCCGGCACAACCTTGCGATCACCTCGCCCCCTGCAGGCGCATCCTGCACCACGGAGCGGAGGGTGCGGGGTTCCCTGCCGATCTCTTTCCAGCAGCAGCCCCCCCCCTTGTCAACGCTGCTGCCCCTCCCCCTCCTCCTCTGCCCCCCCTCCCCCTTTCCCGTGGACCGGGCTCCCCGGCTTATTCCTGTGCAGCCGCCGGAGCTGTCAGCTGGTGCCAGGCTGGTTCCCCCCCCCGGCCCCAGTGCATCATGGGACTCGTAGTCCTCCTCCTCCTCCCCGTCGTCGTCCTGGAAACGCCGCTGCAGCCAATTCGGCTGGCTGCGGGAGAGAGTGCCTCCGAGCACGTGCAGAGCGCGGCGCTCCGTTCCCCGCCCCGGCCAAGGCACTTGGGAGGGTCCTGATGCGCCAGGGAATGGCGGAGGCTGGCGGTGGCTCCGCCCGCCTTGGGAACTGGGCTTGGAGCCTTTGCTGGGGGGTGCAAGGTTAGGCTGCAATTTTAGACGACGCCTCCCTCGCGCTTTCAGCTTCCACTGAACCGATTTGTTCCACCAAACGAATTGATTTACGCTATTTGTTTCGAATGTTTGTCTACCTATTGCATGATTTCAGTGGCGTAGCGTGGGTTGTCAGCACCCGGGGCAAGGCAAGTAATTTGCACCCCCTAACCCGTGGATTTGCGCCCCCTAACCCGTGGATTTGCGCCCCCTAACCCCCATATGTTGCGCCCGGTGCGGCCGGCCCCCCTGCACCCCCCATGCTACGCCACTGTATGATTTGCATCCCACCTTATTCTCCCATGAGATCCAGGGGGCCAGTGATGTTCCATCCACCCCACTCCTCATTTAAACATCGCAACCCTGTAAGGTAGGCTAGGCTGAGAGGCAGGGACTGTCTCCAGGTCACCCTGGTGAACTTCAGGTAGGAGTGGGGATTCGAACCCACATCTCTCCCAGGTCCTAGTCCTGCACTCTCACCACACAACACCACACTGGCTCCCAGATATGTGGATATTGGTCTTCCCTTCAAATATCCAAAACAGTTTACAATGCAAAACGTACCATAAAACAGTTTTTTATGTTAAAAAAATTCCCGTAAAAGATTTAAGCAGCAGGAAGAAAGTGAAGGGACCTGGCTGGAAGGAGCAGCCTCCCTGCCTGTCTACCTGCCAGACATTTTGCCCCACTGCCTCCTATTGGGGACATCAGCAGAAAGCTTTCAGGGTGGACAACACCTGCTTGCAGGGTCTTGCTTTGCCCTGGTGTAATAGTTGCCAGCGGTGACAGCAGCCACGAAATTAAGAGACGCCTGCTTCTTGGGAGGAAAGCAATGACAAACCTAGACAGCATCTTAAAAAGTAGAGACATCACCTTGCCAACAAAGGTCCGTATAGTAAAAGCTCTGGTTTTCCCAGTAATGATGTATGGAAGTGAGAGCTGGACCATAAAGAAGGCAGATCGCTGAAGAATTGATAGTTTTGAATTCTGGTGCTGGAGAAGACTCTTGAGAGTCCCATGGACTACAAGAAGAACAAACCGATCCATTCTTAAGGAAATCAGCCCTGAGTGCTCACTGGAAGGACAGATTGTGAAGCTGAGGCTCCAATACTTTGGCCACCTCATGAGAAGAGAAGACTCCCTGGAAAAGACCCTGATGTTGGGAAAGATGGAGGGCCCAAGGAGAAGGGGACGAGAGAGGACAAGATGGTTGGATAGTGGTTTCAAAGCTACAAACATGAGTCTGACCAAACTGCAGGAGGCAGTGGAAGACAGGAGGGCCTGGCGTGCTCTGGTCCAGGGGGTCACGAAGAGTCAGACACAACTAAATGACTAAACGAAACAACAACAATAGTTGCCAGCGACCCCTGGCCTGAGCTCCTTAAACCTCCACAGGTACACTGGGAGACCATCACCACCATCAAAGATGCAGTGGGGATCATCTAAAAGGCCTTGGAAGCCACAGCTGACTGAGTGAAAGGCAGGATATAAATCAGCCATATATTTTGGAAAACTGTTAGTCCATTTGTCTGTTCTCCATGCGTCTGGGCACCTCTTGAGATACCGTAACCAGTGGTGGTTCCTGAGATCCAAGAGGAGACTTTCATCTGTATTGGCACACAGTTAGACACCACCCTAAATCAAGATGGCGGACTGAAAGCTGCAAAACCGTTTCAGCTTTTTTTGAATCCTGGAGCAACACAGCGCATGGCTCTGCTCAGGTAAACAACAAACTCTCACAGAGTTTTCGCTGCTGGTGGATGAGTGTGACCACATTCAGTTTGGGATTAAGCCCCGCTGGGATCCAGGTCTTCACTTCGGATCTGGCCGTGTGCTGGGTGTGGAGAGTTTGTCCAGGGGAGCTTCTGTTCTGCTTCCGTCAGAGCGGTTTATCCAGAGGCAGCCTGTAGATTAAACGGCTTTTTATTCAAAGTCTACAGTAGCTCTGGTGGCAAAGGCTGGCTGGATCTGGTTTTACTTGGTAACCTATCCCTGTCCGTGATGGTAAGGCTCATTTTCCTAACGTCTCCCCTTTCAAACAAATGACTTCCAGCCACGGTTTGCAGTCAAGAAAAACTAGGACTAGGTTACAGCACAAAGCAGAGGAGTCAAGAACTGGTAGTTCTGCGGTAACACTGCTCACCTGCATGCTGCGCATGGATCCTGCAGAGTGAACTCATCTACAGGAGCCAGTGTGGTGTAGTGGTTAAGAGCGGTAGATTCATAATCTGGTGAACCGGGTTCAATTCCCCGCTCCTCCACATGCAGCTGCTGGGTGACCTTGGGCCAGTCACACTTCTCTGAAGTCCCTCAGCCCCACTCATCTCACAGAGTGTTTGTTGTGGGGGAGGAAGGGAAAGGAGAATGTTAGCCACTTTGAGACTCCTTCAGGTAGTGATAAAGCGGGATATC
Source organism: Podarcis melisellensis (assembly GCF_964234715.1). Taxonomy (NCBI): domain Eukaryota; kingdom Metazoa; phylum Chordata; class Lepidosauria; order Squamata; family Lacertidae; genus Podarcis; species Podarcis melisellensis. The sequence continues at coordinate 86,264,563 of NC_138540.1, forward strand.
AAATCCAAACTCTTCTTCTTCTGGAATACAGTGGTACCTCAGATGTCAAACAGAATCCATTCCGGAAGTCCGTTCGACTTCCCAAACATCCGGAAACCAAGGCACGACTTCCAGTCGGAAGCCCCGTCAGACATTCAGCTTCTGGAGAACGTTTGCAAACCGGAACACTCACATTTGCGACTTTCGGGAACCAAAATGGACAAGTACCAAAGTGTTCGAGAACCAGGGTACGACTGCACGTGGAAGATACCTTCTGTTGCACCTCGGAGTTGTGTCACGTGGTCAGGAGAGCAGGAGAAACCTCTTCAGTGGCAAATGCTGCCTCTCCATGGCATGTGCCATCTGTGAACAGAAGAACCTAAGATCATACCAAGTCCATTTAGTCCAGCTTCCTGTTCTCACAGTAGCCTGCCAGATGTTTTGGTGGGAAGCCCAGGAGCAGACCTCAAGCACAGCAGCATCCTCCCTAACTTGTACTCTGGCATCCAGAGGCTTGGCACATCTGGGTGCAGGCACACTTTGCCATTAGGGTTTAGCAGTTGCAATAGTTGTGACACTGTCATAGGATAGGTAAAGGGTGAAGGGATCTCTGACCATTAGGTCCAGTCGCGGATGACTCTGGGGTTGCAGCGCTCATCTCGCTTATTGGCCGAGGGAGCCAGCGTCCAGCTTCCGGGTCATGTGGCCAGCATGACTAAGCCGCTTCTGGCGAACCAGCGCAGCGCACGGAAACATCGTTTACATTCCCGCCAGAGCGGTACCTATTTATCTACTTGAATTTTGACATGCTTTCGAACTGCCAGGTTGGCAGGAGCAGGGACCGAGCAGTGGGAGCTCACCCCATTGCAGGGATTCGAACTGCCGACCTTCTGATCGGCAAGTCCTAGGCTCTGTGGTTTAACCCACAGTGCCACCTGTGCTGCCATAGGATGGATGCTGCTTATTTTGGGATCAGAATCAATTCCTTCCAAGCCATCTTTGTGAAGCCTGAAAAACAAGTTCTCTGTTTCCTGAGGAAGGATGGTTTCGCCAGAGACATTCCATTCACCAAAGGAAATGCTTTGGACTCATCCTGGCCCCATTTCTAGCACTGCCTTTGATTTCAGATGGATGTGATGTGGCCCTGGTTTTATTACCCTCCTAAGTTTGTGTCTTGCAAACTGAGGGTCGCTATCAGACGTGAACACACGTGGTATGCCATGCCTTAGAAGGATGAGAGTTTGAGCGTATGGCAGTGCTTTGCAACGGCAGCCCCTCTCCTGCTTCTCATGTGATCCCAGCTGGAGTCCTGTGCCCAGTTCCGGGCACCCCAATTTAAGAAGGGTGTTAGCAAGCTGGGACATGTGCAGACGAGGGAGACCAAGATGACTGAAGGTCTGGGAACCAAGCCTCATGAGGAACAGATGAGGGAGCTGGGCATGTTTAGCCAGGAGAAGAGGAAACTGAGAGGAGATACGAGAGCCACCTTCAAATATTGCAAGGGCTATCCCAAGTAGGACGGAGCAAGCTTATTTCCTGCTGCTCTCTGGGGGACGGAACCTGAACCAATGGATTCAAGTTACAAGAAAGGAAATTCTGTCTAAACAACAGGAAGAACTTTGCGGTGATAAGAGCTGTTTGACTGTGGAACGGACTCCCTCAGAAGGTGGTAGACTCTCCTTCATTGGATGTTTTTAAGTAGAGGCTGGATAGTGTGATAGGAATTTTGAGGTCTTAGATATATGGTAATGTTCATAACCGCATGTACATAGATCAGCACAGGAAGACCGACCTGAAACCATTTTGATTCCCAAACTGACCAAATGTTTTCTCTGCAAGGTCAAAGGAAAATGGAAAAGCCTCCCCATTGTCTTTTCCTTCACAAATCCTGTTTTAAGGGCACATTTGGCTCAGGAACTAAGTATCTATCATTACAAAAGACTGGCCAGGCTCCCCAGGCAATCCAGTCAAGTGACCATTCAACCTGGCAGACAGGAGGTAAACAAAGCACTCAGATTTCTGCTGTAGACTGCCCTTTCTGTGATTTAGGTATGATGTATCAGGGTGGTGGTGGTCTTGAGCTACATCCCTTCTGTGATGTATGTATGATGTTGCTGGGAGTGGTCTTGGACTCCAGGGAGGGAATTTAAAATGTCTATATAAGGGCTTGCACACCATTGTTCTGGGTTCTTCCTCCCTCCTGCGTGTGTTGAGTGAGGACCCTGTTGCAACAGATCAATAAAGATCAGGCTTACTAGCTGCTTTGCTTCTCAATATTCTCTGGTTGGCCTCTGTTATTTTCTCCTACCAATAGGGAACCTACATAAGGACTCTATACGGGCTCTTGAATATCCCATAAGGGGAAAAGGGCAGATTTATTTTTGTTTACAACAATAGGCACCTGCCACAATGAAAGACTGGTGGAGCCATATCCTCCTGGTGGATCCAGCAGGTGTGGGGGGCCTCAGTGCCAGAGTACAGACCCCCTTCCTTCTGCTCCCAAAGCTATCTCCCCTACAATATTAGCAGGGAGCTCTCTGTGCATGTTCTGATGCATACTTTGATTGCAATGTATGTTCTAGATCTGAGCCTTGGAGTGGAGGGCTCAGAGGGTAGCACTCTACTGGATGCCGGTGGGTCACTCATGGCTCTTGCCTCCCACTGGCTGCAACTAATTACAAGATTGATTGATTGATTATTTAATTTCTACACTGCTTAATATATTGAAAATATCTCTAAGCTGTGAACCAAAAATAAGCAACAGCCAAACAAAATATTGCATGTTGTTGTTGTTTAGTCGTTTAGTTGTGTCCGACTCTTCATGACCCCCTGGACCAGAGCACGCCAGGCACTCCTGTTTTCCACTGCCTCCCGCAGTTTGGTCAAACTCATGCTGGTAGCTTCGAGAACACCGTCCAAGCATCTTGTCCTCTGTCGTCCCCTTCTCCTTGCACCCTCCATCTTTCCCAACATCAGGGTCTTTTCCAGGGAGTCTTCTCTTCTCCTGAGGTGGCCAAAGTATTGAAGCCTCAGCTTCAGGATCTGTCCTTCCAGTGAGCACTCAGGGCTGGTTTCCTTCAGAATGGAGAGGTTTGATCTTCTTGCAGTCCATGGGATGTTACATCGCATGTTACATTAATGCAAAGTTACTAATAGGTATAAATCAATACAGTGGTACCTCAGGTTACATAAGCTTCAGGTTACATACGCTTCAGGTTACACACTCCACTAACCCAGAAATAGTACCTCTGGTTAAGAACTTTGCCTCAGGATGAGAACAGAAATCGTGCTCCAGTGGCACGGTGGCAGCAGGAGGCCCCATTAGCTAAAGTGGTGCTTCAGGTTAAGAACAGCTCCAGGTTAAGAACGGACCTCCAGAACGAATTAAGTACTTAACCCCAGGTACCACTGTATCCGTTTTCCTTCTGACACACCCCTCAGCCTCACCCAGGGTCCACACAGATGCTAGAGCATCTGGCCTGGGAGGGAGAGTGGGGGGCAGGGCACCCCCAGGGCCTGCAAGCCGGGATCATCTGGCAAAGCCCCGGTCAGGTGCAAAGGGAATGGAGTTAGGCAAGGCCTTGACACAGAAATGGCCCCGGATTACAGGCTTCTCTCTCTCTGCAGACAGCAGGGATTAGGAAGCACGTGGTGGCGGCAGGGGGCTTTGCAGCCATGGGGACGGGGGTGCTGGCGTCTGGGCGGCCCTGGGGGCTCAAGGCTGCCACACCCAACGCCAGTCATCACTGTTGTGACAGCAAGCCCAAGGGCAAGGAGATGGTTGTATTCTGCTTCGGTTGTGCTGCTGTTAGTGGCTACTTCTATGATAAAGGCATCATAAATAAAATGCACTACATGAGTACATAAACCACAGGTCTGAAATGGTACATGGAGCAGGGTGGTCTTACACGTGTGGCCCTCAAAGCCTTTTGGGTGGCCCTCAGCAAGTTGATGCCCTTCCACAGCCCTTGCGCTGCCTTCCCAAAGCTGGGTGAAGGAAAAAGTAAAGGTAAAGGGACCCCTGACCATTAGGTCCAGTTGTGGCCGGCTCTGTGGTTGCGGTGCTCATCTCACTTTACTGGCCGAGGGAGCCAGTGTACAGCTTCCAGGTCATGTGGCCAGCATGACTAAGTCGCTTCTGGCGAAGCAGAGCAGTGCACGGAAACGCCGTTTACCTTCCCGCCGGAGCGGTACCTATTTATCTACTTGCACTTTGAGGTGCTTTCGAACTGCTAGGTTGGCAGCAGCAGCGATTGAGCAACGGGAGCTCACCCGTCGCAGGGATTCGAACCGTCAACCTTCTGATCGCAAGCCCTAGGCTCTGTGGTTTAGACAACAGCGCCACCCACGTCCCTTCTTGAACCACATAGCTGGAAGTTATTGCTGAATCTCCCCCACCCCGTGAACCTGTTTGACAAGTATCTGTTAAAATTGCCAAGCTGTGAATGGAAGCAGGTCCCAGTCAACAGACTCTGGTGCCAAGGTTCTTACCATTTCAAAAGAATGCCTCAGACTGGGCAGGAAAGGCCATCAGCAGCTATTGTCAGGTATCTTGATTGACAGGTGACAAGTCATGTCCCAAGTTTCCTTTGTAGGGCCTCCTATTTTGTGAGTCTCTGTTACAATTTTGGGGTGGCACTTGGCGAAGGAGCTGGGCAATTTCTAAAGTCTTTAAAAGGTGTCTCCCAATCCTGCCCTGGGCCCTTCACCTGCTGGTGGGATGGGGGAGAGATATATTTCTGCTTGCCTTGTTTTCTTTGCTATCTCTGACCTGTGATGACAGACACAAGGGGTCTCTTTTTCCTTGATGGGGGTGGGTGAACACAAAAAGCCAGCCCCCTATTTTCCCATAACCCTGCCAGGCTTGTCCTGTTCCTAAAGCAGACAGGCACCTGGGTGGGTACCTCTGCCGGGGCACCTTCCACCTCCAGAGAAGCCAGGAGGGCAGCTGCAACGGCTTCAGGGTTCTGGAAGGAGCTTGCAAGGGCCTTGTGAAATCACGTGGAGGCCCCTGGACCTGGATGAAGAACTGGGCAGCTAGGTTGGGCCAAAGCCCACCATGTCCAGCCTCCTCTTTTCACAGAGGACAATGTATGCTCCAGTTGTCCCCCATGATATAAGAAAAAAACTGCTCCTTTTCCCTTATGGGGTACCCAAGAGCCCGTATAGAGTCCTTTTGTAGGTTCTCTATTGGTAGGAGAAAATAACAGAGGCCAACCAGAGAATATTGAGAAGCAAAGCAGCTAGTACGCCTGATCTTTATTAACTGTTGCAGCAGGGTGCTCCCCTCACACACAGGAAAGGAGGAGGACCCAGAACAAAGGTGTGCCTGCCCTTATATAGACATTTAAAATTGCCTTGCCCTGGAGTCCAAGACCACCCCAGATACATCATACCTACATCACAGAAAAGGCGGTCTACAACAGAAATCTGAGTGCATTGTTTATCTCCTGTCTGGCAAGTTACCTAATTGCATTATCTGGGTTTTGGCCACTCTTTTGTTGTTATAACTACAGTGGTACCTCAGGTTAAGTACTTAATTCATTCCAGAGGTCCGTTCTTAACCTGAAACTGTTCTTAACTTGAAGCACCACTTTAGCTAATGGGGCCTCCCGCTGCTGCCTGCGCCGCCGGAGCGCGATTTCTGTTCTCCTCCTGAAGCAAAGTTCTTAACCAGAGGTACTATTTCTGGGTTAGTGGAGTCTGTAACCTGAAGCGTATGTAACCTGATGTGTATGTAACCCGAGGTACCACTGTACTTAATTCCTGAATCTAGGTCACATGTCACAGGCTCACACCCTGTTCATATCTTGTATCTGAAGAAGTGTGCATGCGCACGAAAGCTCATACTAATAACAAACTTAGTTGGTCTCTAAGGTGCTACTGGAAGGAATTTTTAAATTTTATATCTTGAATATGCCCTTAAGACAGGATTTGTGAGGACAGGATTTGTGTGGAAAGAGACAATGGGGAGGTTTCCCACTTTGAGCTTGCAGAGAAATATTTGAGGTCCGTTTGTTCAGGACCTAATCTGTGGGGTTTCGGACATGTGGTTTATATATACAGTTATGAACATTTATTTTTTTATATATGACCTTAAAATTCTTATAACACCCATTATCTGGTATTCAAAGGTAGACTGTTCCTGGGCATGTAGGTTCTGCTATCACGATAAGCCTCCGTAAGAAGAGCCTGGCAGCTGGATCAGGCCATAGGGAGCCCATCCAAGCTTACTCTCCTGTGGTATTCCGAAGCATTGCTGTCTCTGACTGTGAAGGGCAGAGCAGAGCCATGCTGGTTAGTAGCCACCAGGCATTCCTCTTCGCTCTCTGGCTAATTGTTGTTGTTTAGTCGTTTAGTCTTGTCCGACTCTTCGTGACCCCCTGGACCAGAGCACGCCAGGCACTTCTGTCTTCCACTGCCTCCCGCAGTTTGGTCAAACTCATGTTCGTAGCTTCGAGAACACTGTCCCACCATCTTGTCCTCTGTCGTCCCCTTCTCCTTGTGCCCTCCATCTTTCCCAACATCAGGGTCTTTTCCAGGGAGTCTTCTCTTCTCATGAGGTGGCCAAAGTCTTGGAGCCTCAGCTTCAGGATCTGTCCTTCCAGTGAGCACTCAGGGCTGATTTCCTTCAGAATGGAGAGGTTTGATCTTCTTGCAGTCCATGGGACTCTCAAGAGTCTCCTCCAGCACCAGAATTCAAAAGCATCCATTCTTTGGCGATCAGCCTTCTTTATGGTCCAGCTCTCACTTCCATACATCACTACTGGGAAAACCATAGCTTTAACTATACGGACCTTTGTTGGCAAGGTGATGTCTCTGCTTTTTAAGATGCTGTCTAGGTTTGTCATTGCTTTTCTCCCAAGAAGCAGGCGTCTTTTAATTAAAGCATCTTTTAAACTGTGGGCGGGAGGGGGGAGTGTTACTGTGCTATGCATTTTTGTGTTGTTAGAAACTGCCCTGTGATCATCGGATGAAGGGCGGTATAATGTTGATGGGGATGATGATGTGGCAAGTGGTGATTCTATTTTTTAGATAGTTCAACTTTTTAAAGATCCCCCCGAACATGTCATTTCCAATGCAAATACAGTCCATTGTCCCAAAGATTTGGGGGGGGGGTTTGCTCAAAGAGAGTGGATTTCCAGGGGGAGGGGCACCTATCTATCTATCTATCTATCTATCTATCTATCTATCTATCTATCTATCTATCTATCTATCTATCTCTCTATCTCTCTATCTCTCTATCTATCTATCTATCTATCTATCTATCTATCTACCTACCTACCTACCTACCTACCTACCTACCTACCGTATTTTTCGCTCCATAAGATGCACTTTTTGCCTCCTAAAAAGTAAGGGGAAATGTCTGTGCGTCTTATGGAGCGAATGCAGGGGGGGAGGCAGGCAGGAAAAGCCCCACAAGCTCTGCCCGGCTCTTGCGGGCTTTTCCCCAGGAGGGAGAAGGGACTAATGCAGCCAGTCAGTCCCTTCTCCCTCCTCATAGAAAAGCCCGCAGGAGCCACGCGCTCCTAAAAGGGTGCGTGGCTCCTGTGGGCTTTTGCGGGAGATGGGGGTATTGCCATAGCCGTGCACAGCCCCTAAGGCTGGGAGAGGCTGGACGCGGCTATGGCTTTTTTAGCCGCACACAACCTCTCCCGGCTGAAGAGGTTGCGCACGGCTAAAGAAGGAAACCAAGACAGCGAACGGGATGGATGCCGCTCGCTGTCTTGGCTTCTTTGCTCTTTGGAGCTGGGGGGGGGAGACCCAGGCTTCCCCTGGCAGCCCCAGAAGCTCTTTGGGGCTGGGGGGGGGGGGAATAATATTTTTTTTCTTGATTTCCCCCTCTAAAAACTAGGTGCGCCTTATGGTCCGGTGCGCCTTATGGAGCAAAAAATACGGTATCTATCTATCTATCTATCTATCTATCTATCTATCTATCTATCCATCTCCTCTCAGGTTTCAGCAAAAGCCCAAGTCTCCTTCAGTTGCTCCCTCAGACACCCTCTGATCCCAAGACTCAGTGGGATGCAGAAGCTTCTGTTCCAGTTACTTCCTGCAGACAGCTGGCACTTTTAAATGCCAAGGACTAAAAAAAACAATTGCGTTCCTCCACACGCACACACCCTGCACACACAAAGATACGTCATAAGACATGAGTTAGCAAGAGCAGGAATGCAGGGCTTTGCTGCTGCCTGCTGCCCTCTCTGAGCTAACCTAGAGTGCTTGATTTTTCCTTGTCTTCTGTGGCGTCTCTTGCTTCTGTGCTGGCTGGCAGGGTAGGGGCTGCCTAGAGATTTTTATTCTTGCAGTGGGTTTGTGGGGTCAACCTGGATGATGCCCAGAGCCCCTTCCAGTTCTTGGGATCCTGTACTCTGTGCGGGTTGGACTCTAACAGAAGTGCACAGATCAGGGAAGGCTCTATGTAAGGCAGTGATTTTAGCTGGCAACTTGAGCATCCCAAAAGAAGGAACCAGGGTGCAAGGGCAACAGGTAACTGAAGGGGCCCTAGAATAATAGAATCACAGAGATGGAAAGAAGGGTCACCTAATCCAACCCCCCCCCCCCAATGCAGGAACCTTGACTAGAGCCATCCAGGTAAAGGGACCCCTGACCATTAGGTCCAGTGACCGACTCTGGGGTTGCGGCACTCATCTTGCTTTATTGGCTGAGGGAGCTGGCGTACATCTTCCGGGTCATGTGGCTAGCATGACTAAGCCGCTTCTGGCGAACCAGAGCAGCGCACGGAAACGCCGTTTACCTTCCCGCCGGAGTGGTACCTGTTTATCTACTTGCACTTGGATGTGCTTTCGAACTGCTAGGTTGGCAGCAGCTGGGACTGAGCAACGGGAGCTCACCCCATCGCGGGGATTCAAACCGCCAACCTTCTGATCGGCAAGTCCTAGGCTCTGTGGTTTAACCCACAGCGCCACTTGCATCCCTAAGCCATCCAACCTCTGCTTAAAAACTTCCAAGGAAGGAGAGTCCCTCCAGGCTAATGGGTAGGCCTTTCCTCCACCTTCTGCCCACCACCGGGATAAACAATAGCCAGAGTGCTGTGAGAGAGCTGAACTGGAATAAGGCTGGAGGCTGGAGGCCCAAAGACCTGCTTGCTCTGTGCTGGATCCAAAGCTGCAACTAAGAGAGAAACAAGTTCTGCTGGGGTATTAATGCCATGAGCCCCTCCATCTTATGCTCAGGCTGTATATGTTGTTTTTGTTTAGTGGTGTCCGACTCTTCGTGACCCCCTGGACCAGAGCACGCCAGGAACTCCTGTCTTCCACTGCCTCCCACAGTTTGGTCAAACTCATGCTGGTAGCTTCGAGAACACTGTCCAACCATCTCGTCCTCTGTCGTCCCCTTCTCCTTCTGCCCTCCATCTTTCCCAACATCAGGGTCTTTTCCAGGGAGTCTTCTTCGTATATATAGTGTATATATGTGGAAATAAAACCATATAACCTAAAGACACGTCTGGCTCTGTCAGCCTTCTGTGTTTTTTCATGGTCATAACTTAGCACCTGCATGAGTGAATTAGCTTCCCAGTGCCAGGATAGATGTGTGTGATACTCAGTGCCCAAATGCTTCTGAACGTAAGAGCTTCCATGAGGTCTCCTCCTCATGAGTACACAAGGAGAGCCCTGCAGCTGGATCAGGCCAAAGGGGGCCCACCTAGTCCAGCATTCTGTTCTCACAGTGGATGAACAGTTGCATGCCAGCTGTCAAGGCCATCTGTCAAGGATGCTTTAGTTGAGATTCCTGCATTGCAGGGGGTTGGACTAGAGGACCTTCGGGGTCCCTTCCAACTCTACGATTCTATGATTGTGGCTAGTAGCCAGCAATAGCTTTATTCCCCTTCATGTTGCCCAACTGAAGCTGTCTAGGTTGGTGATATTGGGACGCGGGTGGCGCTGTGGGTTAAACCACAGAGCCTCTTGGACTTGCCGATCAGAAGGTCGTGGTTCGAATCCCCGTGACGGGGTGAGCTCCTGTTGCTCGGTCCCTGCTCCTGCCAACCTAGCAGTTCGAAAGCACCTCAAAGTGCAAGTAGATAAATAGGTACCACTCCAGCGGGAAGGTAAACGGCATTTCCGTGCACTGCTCTGGTTCGCTAGAAGCAGCTTAGTCCTGCTCGCCACATGACCCGGAAGCTGTCTGCGGACAAACACCGGCTCCCTTGGCCAGTAAAGCGAGATGAGCGCCACAACCCCAGAGTCGTCTGCAACTGGACCTAATGGTCAGGGGTCCCTTTACCTTTACTTAGGTTGGTGACCATCACTGCTTCCTGCTCCACAGTTTAACTCGGCACCTTCTCTAACAGTAAAAACTCAAAACGGCAACTGTGGTCGGCATCTACGTCATGTTTATTCCACTGGGCACTTCAAGGATCATTCCCTGCCCTGGAAACACCTTGCGACTCGCTGTCAATGCAGCTCGCTGAGGGATGTCTGATGCGACTCTCGAAAAGATTCAGTAGAAAAGAATATCACATACATACAAATCTATATATTTCTCTCTGGGTTAAAAAACAAAACGAGAAAGGGGGGCTATTTGCTCTGGGAGCCTGAGTGGACGTATAAGCGTAGCTTGGAGGCTTTCCCCCTGGCAACGGTGGTCTTCCACTTGAGGGACAGGGTGCCATAGCGTGTGATGCCCCGGGCCTTGAAGGTGTGCACGTTGTTCTGATAGCTGAGCGGGATGATGCCATGCCAGGCGGGAAGCCTGGGGGGGAGCCGAACCGAGTGATGGATCATCTCGTAGAGTATCCTCACCCCCAAACCAGCTTGCGCCTTCCGCATCCTCAGGGTGCTACCCTTGACGTATGTGCGCTCTCTGCGGTCGCCCAGCAGCAGATGCTGCGTCATGGCATGGATGAGCGGGTTGGTCAAGCCGTAGAGGTCTAGGAGCTTGGTGGTCTGCTCCTGCCACGCCGATGACTCAATGCCCCCCTTCTGCTCCTTCAGGACCATGAGGGACTGGTAGAGCTTCATGAACCTCTCCCAGTCAACCCCTTTGTCTTCATACAGGCGGAAGGCGTGCTTAAGGGGACCCCTGGTGAGGCTCCGCCGACGGAATCGCGCTTTTGGCTGGCCACGTCTGTACAGAGAGTCATGTGGAAGCCGGTACTTCTTTGGCCTGATAATGGCGGTGGCCATGGGCAGCCCCTCCGTCTGCATGATGGCCTTCCAAGCCTTCTCCTTCCCCGCCAGGGACCACGTTATCTTGCTGGAGCTCCTGCCAAGCTCTCCTCTCTTCTGCTTCTCCTCCTCGTCTGCCTCCTTCCGCCCCCCCTCTGGCCTCTCCACGTCTTTCTCCTTCTCCACCTCACCTAGCACAATGGGCCGGGATCTGAATTTGAGGCGCCTTTCCATTCGCAGCTGCTCTATTCTTCCTTGCTCAGCCTTTTCTTCCTCAGCCTTCAGTTTCTTTATGGCTTCCTTCAGCCTCTTGTTCAGGAAGCTCTTCTTAATAAATTTGCCTTTCTCCTCCGTCCACTCCTTCTTCACGCTCTCCCACAAGGACCTCTTCCTGGCCTCTTTCTGCAGCTTTACCTTCAGGTTCCTCGCCTGCAACACCGTCAGGGCGGTCTTCTGGAGGGTCTCCATCTTGGCTGTAAGCTCCTGAGAATCAGTGCTCCAGATCTGGTAGGCCTCCACTGCTTCTTTGAGCTGTTGCAGCAGAGCAGAGTGCCCTTTGCTCAAGAGCCCCTTCATCTCCTCCCCTTTCTGTAAGATCTGCTGCGCTTTCTGCAGCATAGCCCCTGCCAGGGCCTCGGCCTCCACGCCCGAAGAAACCTCAAGCATTGACACCACTTGGAAGAGGCGCTTGTAGGTGGCGGCGTCACTGGACTCCAGCTTCTCTGGCTGAGTCAGGATGTCCAAGAACAGTTGAGCATGTTCTGAAAGCTCAAGTTGGTCGTCTTCTAGCTTTGGAGTCGCTTCTTCCTCCCATAGGGCTATCAGCGCCTCTCTTTCCTCATCATTGAGGAACTCAAAGGTCTTCTCTACTAGGTCTTCCCACATTTCATCTCCTTCCTCCTTCTTCTCCAGCTCCTCCCACTCCCACTCCCACTCCTCCCCTTCCTCCCCCCGATGGATAACTCTTCTTTTAGCCACCATTTTCTTTCTTCTTTCAGCCATTTCTCCAACTCCTTCCTCCTCTTCCCCCTCTCCCTCCAGGGCCCTCGCTCTTGCCTGGGCCATCTCCATGGCTTTGGCCTCAATGAGCTCCTTGAGTTTTGACTCAGACAGGCCCAACATTTTTTCCTTAGCCAGCCTCTGAGCAACGGCCTCCACCAGTTCCTCACGCCTTAACTCTGCCAGCTCCTGGACTCTTGCCTCGTCCACCTCCAAGGCAATTTCCTTGAGCAGCTCCTGTATCCTCTCCTCATCCGCTACCAAGCCCATTTCCTTGGCCAGCTCCAGGACCCTGGCCTCGTCCACTTCCAGCACTACTGAGCTGAGCAGTTCCCGGATCCTTTCCTTGGCCTCCTCCCCTTCTTTATTCTCGGCCTGGGCTATCTTCATCGCCTCGGCCATCACCCTCTCCTCCAGCTCTGCCTGCGCCTTCCTGCGTGCCTCGGCCATCACCTTTTCCCATTCTTCCGCCATGGCCATCTTCCGTGCCTTGAGCATCGCCTGCTCCTTGGCTTCGACCAGGGCCAGGTCCCTGGCTTCGCCCAGCGCCTTCGCCTTCACATCTTCCTTGGCCAGGTGCTTGGCTTCGGCCAATGCTTTCTCCTTGAGCTCCTTCATCATCCTCTCTTTGGCCTTGCCCCTCACTTCAGCCAGGGCGCTCTCGGTCATCTCGACCAGCTTCCTTTCCGACTCCTTGAGGATGGGCTTCAGGGCTTCTCTCCTGGCCAGCTCTGGCCCTTCCAGGCCCTCTCTGTCTTTGTCAACCAGCTTCCCCAATCTCTTCCGTTTCCTTGCAGCAGCCTCCCGCTCACGCTCCCTCCGCCGGGCCAGCTCCCGCTCTCTCGCCCTGGCCACCTCTCGCTCCCTTGCCATGGCTTCTGCCTCCAGCTCCCTTGCCTTGGCCTCCTCGTGCTCCCTTGCCTTGGCCGCCTCCAGCTCCCTTTCCCTGGCCGCCTCTCGGTCTCGTTCCTTGATCGCCTCTCGCACTCTCGTCCTGGCCGCCTCCCGCTCCTTTCCCCGGAGTGAGTCATACGATTTCCCTTTAACCGCCTTCGCCACCACTTTCCCTGACACTTCTTTGTCGGAGGCGGACTTCCCCTCCTGTTCTCCAGCCGTCCGGCCCCTCTTCTTTCGCTTGACCGCTCTCCCCTCTCCATGCTCTCTCACTCCCTTCCCCCTAACAAATTCCTCCTCACTCTCACTCTCAAACTCTGTCTCCGAACTGCTGAACTCCTCTTGCTTCTTCGTGACGCCCACCACCTCCTCCAGGCTCTCTGTGGAAGGCTGGGACAACAACTGTTTTCCTCTGGGCTTTTGCAGACGCTCCACATATGCCGTCCACGCCTTTTCATCAACGGCTGCCTTCTCCTGGGAAGTGAGGAGGGACTGGCTGATGTTGACAATGTCCTCCCAGGACATGGTGCGGCCAGCCAGGGCATACCGGGCCGAGGCCAGGAGGTCCTCAGCCGCAGTGCGGCCCTCTATGTAGGGGCCGATGCGGAGCATCAACAGCTTGTGGAGGTCGGCACGCCACTTGGTCTTGTCAGAGCTGTACTCCTGGTTAGGGTCAATGAGGCTGCCTTTGGTGGGCACTGGTGGCAGGATGGGGACGCCCACCTGGCTGGGTTTAGGCGGCAGAACAGCAGTATCTGGCTTGAGTTCCGATGTTGGGAGGGCGGCTGCCTGCAAGTCCTTCCTGTCCCTCTGGTGCTTCAGCATCTCAGTGTAGAGCTGGGTGCGAGTGTCACGCCGCTGCAAGAGGATGGGCTGGGCCTTCTTGCGCACCTTGAGCACCTTCGGGGCCTCGTGGGGAACGGTGGGAAGGATCTTGGGCCTGAGCCGTTTCTCCTTGTCCTTCTCCTTCTCCTTTGCCCTGAGCTCCCGCCTTTCAAGCCGCACCTCCCGCCATGTGGAGCCACTGCTGGTGCTGCCGAAGCTGGAGCTGCTGGGGCTGGAGCTGGCGGTGGCCATGCTGGGGGTGGGGCTGAGGCTGGGGCTGAGCTCCTCCATACCTGTTCCACTCACTACTGGCACAGTGAGCCCCTTGCCTCGTGCTTGAGGGATCCTGGGGAGCTTATCGCCACCAGCTGTGAAGGGACAAGGAAAGGAGGGAGATTAACCAGAGACATGGGCAGAATAATGTCAGGAATCTGAGGGAAGATACCTATGTAGCAGAAGTTGTTCCCCATCTCACTCACCACACAGAAGTGGCTTCAGGTCCAAAACGGTGTACTGTTGCAGAAGATAAGGCTTCAGTAATACAGTTCTGGACATTGATATGTACCGTATTTTTCGCTCCATAGCGCGCACCGGACCATAGGGCGCACCTAGTTTTTAGGGGGGGAATAAAGGGGGGGTATTATCCCTCCCCCAGCCCCAAAGAGCAAAGAAGCCAAGACAGCGAGCCAGATCCATCCCGCTGGCTGTCTTGGCTTCCTCTTTAGTCACACACAACCTCTCCAGCCGGGATGGATCCCACTCGCTGTCTTGGCTTCGTTTTTAGCCGCGGGGCTGGGGCGGGGGAAGCTGACCCCAGCCTCCAGAACAGGTCCGGGAGCAGGTTGCCGCTCCCGGAGCTTGCGGGGCTGGAGGCGCACTCCGAAGGTTTGCGGATAGCTGCCTGAAGCCCAGGGAGCGCAGCGGGTGTTGGCGCTGCGCTCCCCAGGCTTCAGGCTTCAGGCGGCTATCCGCAAGCCTTCAGAGCCTGGTGGGAACTCCCGCCGCGCTCCGAAGGCTTGCGGATAGCTGCCTGAAGCCCAGGGAGCGAGAGGGGTCAGTGCGCACCGACCCCTCTCCCTCTCCAGGCTTCAGCGAAAGCCTGCATTTGCTCCATAGGACACACACATATTTCCCCTTCATTTTGGGAGGGGGAAAAGTGCATCCTATAGAGCGAAAAATACGGTACATACAGCTTGTAGGCTTTGAAGACACAGATGTAAAAAAAGTAAAGGACCGCTAGACCGTTAAGACCAGTCAAAGGCATCGGTCAAAGGCCCTGTCAAAGGGTTGCAGCGCTCATCTTGCTTTCAGGCTGAGAGAGCTGGTTTGTCCACAGACAGCTTTCCGGTTCATGTGGCCAGCATGACTAAACCGCTTCTGGCGCAACGGAACACCGCGACAGTAGCCAGAGCGCACGGAAACGCCATACATGTATACTGTACAAGAACAAAGTATCTCCCATTGCCCCAGCTTCAAGATGCAGCGCAGAATTTGATTCACCAACAGACTCACTGTCTGACTAATGAGCTGACATGCCTGAATCACTTACATAAATGACACTGGGCCATTGCCATAGCAACTGGCTTGGCTGACCTTGCACCTGTTGACTTATCGCGTACATGGGGAGATTTTTGCTCATGGGGGGAAATGAACCCCATCTTCCATGTCCAGTTCCTCCAACACACACTTCCTCTTGTGCCTCTGCTTTCCCTGCAGGAAATCTGCTTCTTAATGATTTTTTCATGGAGTGACATTGGTTCTGATCTCTCACTAAAGAGCAGGTTTCCCTGGAAAGGAATGAGGCAAGGGGGACTCGTGCTTCCTAAGTGCAGCGCAAGTGGAAGTGTCAGTCATTCCACAACTTTCTACCATGGGATTCAAGGCTGCTTGTGCAAGTGAAAAGGGAGACGAACCCACTTCATTGGACACTGACCACAGGTTGCCAGTCCAAGTCAGGACAGCCTGACCTACCAGGGAGCCTAAGCAGGTGATAGCCCCAGAGGATGGTGGCCAGCCTGGGAATGGCACTCCTCCCAGCAACAACGCTTCAAGATGCCCTCTCTAGGCAGGGATTTGTACTTGCCTCTTTCAGGGGCAAAAGGGGCAGCAGCAGGAGCAGCTCTCCTCTCAGACTTGCCAAAGATTCCCAGCCACCGCGCCTGTCCAGCGGGAAGGGTTTCGGGGGTGGTAAAGTCTACAGATGTTCCCCGGGATGGTGACCTAAGACGGGAAACGGTTGCGCGGCGGTCGCGGACTACTTTGGGTGGGATCTCGTTCATCAAGAACAGATTGGCTGTTAGCTGGTTCTCAACCCGAGTCATCAGCTTCTGTGCTCCTTCTGTCAGAGCAACCTTAGCTTCATCCGCTGTCTCTGCCATGATGCCGGCAGCCCGCACTCTGCGAGGGAAGGCGCTTTGATCGCGACCAAATGAAGACCTGGAAGGAGCAAAGAAGTAAAAGTAAAAGACCCCTGGATGGTTAAGTCCAGTCAAAGGTGACTACGGGGTGCGGTGCTCATCTCACTTTTCAGGCGGGGGGAGCCAGCATTTGACAACAGACAGCTTGTGACGAGTGCCAGAGTGCACAGAAACACCATTTACCTTCCCACTGCAGAGGTACCTATTTATCTACTTGCACTGGTGTGCTTTCAAACTGCTAGGTTGGCAGGAGCTGGGACAGAGCAATGGGAGCTCACCACCGTAGAGCAGATTCGAACCGCAGACCTTCTGATGGACAAGTGGCAAGCCCAAGAGGCTCAGTGGTTTAGACCACAGCACCACCCACATCCCTTGGAGCAAAGAGTAAACAGCTGAAGGAGGGGTAAAATTGAGAGGAGGGCCCCAGAGGAATGGGGGTGGGGGGATCCTGCTTATGGCAGATCTTTCCCTACCCTCCAGTACATCTCCCCACTGCAAAGCAAAATATCTTATTCCCTTTCAAAACATCTCGGTCCTGCTGTTCATCTCATTGAGGAGATGTTTTAACTACTTCAGGGTTTCTGCTATTGGCTAATTGGACACACACAGCTCTTTGCAAATGTGCTGGGTGTGTGTCATGTGAAGCCCACCTTTCAGCTCCTCATCCTCAATCATAGCCTACAACCTGGGTACAGCACAGAGCAGCATCATAACCCAATTGGGCAGGGAGCAGCTGGGTCTAAATTTGCCAGAAGCTGCAAAAGAGACCCTTCCAGGAAGCTCCTCCGAGCCACAGGGGGTGTTGCTTTGGGGGTCAGGGATACCCCACTCACACCTCAAAGGAGACACTTACAAGTCTACCAGGCTGGAATCCGCCATCCGCTGCATCTCCTTCTTCAGGACAAATTTGTCCGTGATGCCAGCCACAGAGTCCAGCAGCGACCGGGCCAGGTCACGCACTTTCTTGTTCTCGTCCAGCAGGGCTCTGGCCAGGGGAACCACTTCCTGTTCACTCAGCAGGTCCATCTTCCCTAAGGCCTCCCAGGCTGCCAGCCTCATCCTCACCTGCGGAGCAAGAACAGGGATCCATATCCTCGTACACAGGAGCTCAGGGGCCAGCGCCTGGGTCTGGACCAAGGCCCAGCCTCTGCCTCAGCCTTTGGCATGGCCAGGGGGAAAGCCAGCCATGGCTCCCCCTCCAGAAGATGCTAATACCAGTGACCAACCTCCTACCGGTGTTGCATAATAAAGTTTGCATAATAAAGACTTGGTAGTGTACCCGCTTATAGCGGCTGGAAGGACCATTGCAGTTTGGGGAAAATTTAGACGGGGCCAATCTTACTGCTTGCTTGGCTAAAGTGTGGAGAAAGGAACGGATCAACTGAGAGTCCTCAGGGACCAAAGGAAAAGGGACAGTTTTCTACTGCTTTGGTCTGACCTTATTCATTTCTAAGCCAGGAGGAACATGGCCTAGGACCCCTTTGGCCCATGAATGAATATGGCCAATACAGTGACTCTGGGCATTTGAATATGTTCATTACCTTCCCTTGGGATCTCAGTGTCCCTGTTTTGTAAGCCTGCCTTATTTAACCATGATGTCTGCTATAAATATTTCCAGTCACTGCCTTCCTCATATTCACACACCTGTGGCTCACTTACTTTGGTTTTCTTTCATACCAGATTTTGTTCAACAGCGGCCTATAATTGCACATGGGATATGTATATTGCCGCCAGATCCTGTTTGATAACACTGTGTTTTGCAGGATTTTGTATAGCAATTTTTTTGGGTGGGTGTGTTAATAAAAATAATCTAAAAAAAATAAAGCTGTTGGAATTGCACACAGCCCTTTGAAAATGGGGCAGGGCAAGCGATAAGTGGCCGGTGTCGCTGAGGGGATGGAGAATAGGGCATCCTGTGCATGAAATATTCACCTCTGGGCATTATTCA
The DNA here is from genome assembly GCF_964234715.1 of Podarcis melisellensis. Lineage (NCBI taxonomy): Eukaryota > Metazoa > Chordata > Lepidosauria > Squamata > Lacertidae > Podarcis > Podarcis melisellensis. The sequence continues at coordinate 86,282,757 of NC_138540.1, forward strand.
CCTCTGGGCATGCCAGCGTGGCTGCTGTGCTCCAACCTTTCCTGGCACCTAACAAATCCTAGCTTGGACACAAAACGCACTACGTGATCCCGGGCTGGTGATCCCTCCCTCTAAACCTCCCTGTTGTCCTTGGGTGAAGCATGGTAATAAATAATAATAATGGAAGGTTTCATATTAGATTATAACTCATCATAGAATCATAGAGTGGGAAGGGACCCAAGGGTCATCCAGTCCAACCCCCTGAAATGGAAGAAGAAGAAGAAGAGGAGGAGGAGGAGGAGGAAGACCCTTTGTCTAGCCAGCTCCATGGGGCTATTTTGTGTGTGTGTGTTGAGGGGGGCTAATTGGGATAATTACTTTCCCCCTGTCAAAGTTCCTCGGAAGAGGGGTTTGGCACAGATGTTGCAATACTGATATGAATCTGTGGGTGCAGGACACCCAGAATGATTAATTGAGGTTGGGATGTTAGAACCAGGAAATAGCTGAACTAAATGTGCCTTTCAGATAGGCTCAGGTGTGTATTAGGGTGCAGCAAGAGGGGCGGCGGACTGTAGGGGTCAGATGGGATTACGATGAGGAATTATAAAATATACATCAAGCCATCGTGTCCACGATGAATGCATTGTGTTGACTGGGTTTGATATATTGACGATAATTTCTGATTAAATCTCATAAGATTCTACATTCGTGCCTTTTTCCTCTACTGCCCATTTCTCTCTCTTCACAAGTCATGTACACACTTAGACAGGTCCTGGGTCCTCAAAGATAATGGGCAGTTTCCTTGATGTATCTTTTCTTATATGTTAATCTTAGGGCCCCCCTTCATGGATCACTGCCTTGCCGTGGCGAAGGGGCTTGAAGAACTCAGAGAAGCTATGAACTATGCCGAGCAGGGCACCCAAGATGAACAGGTCATAGTGGAGAGTTTTGACCAAACGTGATCCACCTGGAGGAGGAACCGGCAAGCCACTCCAGTATCCCTGCCAAGAAAACTCCATGGACAAAGACAACAGGCATATAAAAGTTATGACGCTGGAAGATGAGCCCCTCAGGTCGGAAGGCGTCCAACATGCTACTGGGGAAGAGCGGAGGGCAAGTACAAGTAGATCCAGAGCTGATGAAGCGGCTGGGCCAAAGCCGAAAGGACGCTCAGTTGCGGATATGCCTGGAAGCGAAAGGAAAGTCCAATGCTGTAAAGAAAAATATTGCATAGGAACCTGGAATGTAAGAACCATGAACCTGGGTAAGTTGGAGGTGGTCAAAAATGAGATGGCAAGAATAAATATTGACATCCTGGGCATCAGTGAACTAAAATGGACGGGAATGGGTGAATTCAGTTCGGATGACCATCATATCTACTACTGTGGGCAAGAAACCCGTAAAAGAAATGGAGTTGCCCTCATAGTCAACAAAAGAGTGGCGAAGGCTGTACTGGGATGCAATCTCAAAAATGATAGAATGATCTCGATACGAATCCAAGGCAGACCTTTTAACATCACAGTAATCCAAGTTTATGCACCAACTACTGGTGCTGAAGAAACTGAAATTGACCAATTCTATGAAGACTTACAACACCTTATAGAAGTGACACCAAAGAAGGATGTTCTTCTCATCATAGGGGATTGGAATGCTAAAGTAGGGAGTCAAGAGATAAAAGGAACAACTGGCAAGTTTGGCCTTGGAGAGCAAAACGAAGCAGGGCAAAGGCTAATAGAGTTCTGTCAAGAGAACAAGCTGGTCATCACAAACACGCTTTTCCAACAACACAAGAGACGACTCTACACATGGACATCACCAGATGGGCAGCATCGAAATCAGATTGATTATATTCTCTGCAGCCAAAGATGGAGAAGCTCTATACAGTCAGCAAAAACAAGACCTGGAGCTGACTGTGGCTCAGATCATCAGCTTCTTATAGCAAAATTCAAGCTTAAACTGAAGAAAGTAGGAAAAACCACTGGGCCGGTAAGATACAATCTAAGTCAAATCCCATATAAATACACAGTGGAAGTGAGGAACAGGTTTAAGGATTTAGATTTGGTGGACAGAGTGCCTGAAGAACTATGGATGGAGGCTCGTAACATTATACAGGAGGCAGCAACGAAAACCATCCCAATGAAAAGGAAATGCAAGAAAGCAAAGTGGCTGTGCAATGAGGCCTTACAAATAGCGGGGGAGAGAAGGCAAGCAAAATGCGAGGGAGATGGTGAAAGATACAGGAAATTGAATGCAGATTTCCAAAGAATAGCAAGGAGAGACAAGAAGACCTTCTTAAACGAGCAATGCAAAGAAATAGAGGAAAGCAATAGAATGGGAAGAACCAGAGATCTGTTCAAGAAAATTGGAGATATGAAAGGAACATTTCATACAAAGATTTCCATAATAAAGGACAAAAGTGGAAAGGACCTAACAGAAGCAGAAGACATCAAGAAGAGGTGGCAAGAATACACAGAGGAATTATATCAGAAAGAAATGGATGTCCCGTATACCCCAGGTAGTGTGGTTGCTGACCTTGAGCCAGACATCCTGGAGAGTGAAGTCAAATGGGCCTTAGAAAGCACTGCAAATAACAAGGCCAGTGGAAGTGACGGTATTCCAGCTGAACTATTTAAAATTTTAAAAGATGATGCTGTTAAGGTGCTACACTCAATATGCCAGCAAGTTTGGAAAACTCAGCAGTGGCCAGAAGATTGGAGAAGATCAGTCTACATCCCAATCCCAAAGAAGGGCAGTGCCAAAGAATGCTCCAACTACCGCACAATTGCACTCATTTCACACGCTAGCAAGGTTATGCTTAAAATTCTACAAGGAAGGCTCAAGCAATATGTGGACCGAGAACTCCCAGAAGTGCAAGCTGGATTTAGAAGAGGCAGAGGAACCAGAGACCAAATTGCAAACATGCGCTGGATTATGGAGAAAGCTAGAGAGTTCCAGAAAGACATCTACTTCTGCTTCATTGACTATGCAAAAGCCTTTGACTGTGTCGACCACGGCAAACTATGGCAAGTTCTTAAAGAAATGGGAGTGCCAGATCACCTCATCTGTCTCCTGAGAAATCTCTATGTGGGACAAGAAGCTACAGTTAGAACTGGATATGGAACAACTGATTGGTTCAAAATTGGGAAAGGAGTACGACAAGGCTGTATTTTGTCTCCCTGCTAATTTAACTTATATGCAGAATTCATCATGCGAAAGGCTGGGCTGGATGAATCCCTAGCCGGAATTAAGATTGCCGGAAGAAATATCAACAACCTCAGATATGCAGATGACACAACCTTGATGGCAGAAAGTGAGGAGGAATTAAAGAACCTTTTAATGAGGGTGAAAGAGGAGAGCGCAAAATATGGTCTGAAGCTCAACATCAAAAAAACGAAGATCATGGCCACTGGTCCCATCACCTCCTGGCAAATAGAAGGGGAAGAAATGGAGGTAGTGAGAGATTTTACTTTCTTGGGCTCAATGATCACTGCAGATGGTGACAGCAGTCACGAAATTAAAAGGCGCCTGCTTCTTGGGAGAAGGGCAATGACAGGCCTAGACAGCATCTTGAGAAGTAGAGACATCACCTTGCCAACAAAGGTTCGTATAGTTAAAGCTATGGTTTTCCCAGTAGTGATGTATGGAAGTGAGAGCTGGACCATAAAGAAGGCTGATCGCCGAAGAATTGATGCTTTTGAATTATGGTGCTGGAGGAGACTCTTGAGAGTCCCATGGACTGCAAGAAGATCAAACCTCTCCATACTGAAGGAAATCAACCCTGAGTGCTCACTGGAAGGACAGTCCCTATTTTCCAGGGACAGTCCTGGATTTACAGAAGCTGCCCTGGTTTCTGATTTGATCCTGGAATGTCCCGCTTTTCCTTAGATAAAGGTAAGGACAGATCCTGAAGCTGAGGCTCCAGTACTTTGGCCACCTCATGAGAAGAGAAGACTCCCTGGAGAAGACCCTGATGTTGGGAAAGATGGAGGGCACAAGGAGAAGGGGGCGACAGAGGACGAGACGGTTGGATAGTGTTTTCGAGGCTACCAGCATGAGTTTGACCAAACTGCGGGAGGCAGTAGAGGACAGAGGTGCCTGGCGTTCTCTGGTCCATGGGGTCACGAAGAGTCGGACACGACTAAACGACTAAACAACAACAACAACAATCTTAGGGCCAGAAAACAGGTTTCACATTAAGGTGATAATGGTCACTTTCCTCCTGGCCATCCTTCTTATCATGTGTACTGATTGTTTATGACCTCCGGGGTTGCTGAATACGCTCCTTTGTTGTTTTCATTCATTTACTCCAAAGTAGGCATGCCTAACTAGTGTTTATAGTTTAACTTTGTCCCCAATTGGGGTTTGTTTGAATGCTCAGAGGAAATCTGATTGGTTCTTTTGCTAATAAAATGGCCTGGTGAGGGGTGTGGGGACGCACTTTCTCCGAGAGCCTTGCTGGTCAAAGCCTCGTGTCTTATTTTAATCAGGGTCCGATCCTTTTCTTTGGCCTCAGAACGCAACAGTGGACCCACCAATACACCTCTGGTATTAGCAGATGTGGAAATTTTGGGGTTCACCGTTAATAAAGCTGATAAAAGCCGAGGGTTTAGACCGGTGGGTTGGAGTTTGGCTGGCATGACGTCCCTCTGAGGGCAAGGCTATGGCTACGGAAGAAGCAGGGACCATTTGGGGTGCCAGTGCCGAGAGCCCCTTCCTCTAAGTTCAGGGTGAATGCCTGTGTCAATAAACCATATATCCTAAAAGTACCAGTCTCCGTGGAGCCTCATTTGTCCCAACACAGACCCTGGGGCATATAAATAATATACCGTATTTTTCGCACTATAGGACGCACCTTTTCCCCTCCAAAAATGAAGGGGAAATGTATGTGCGTCCTATGGTGCGAATGCAGGCTTTCGCTGAAGCCTGGAAAGCGAGAGGGGTCGGTGCGCACTGACACCTCTCGCTCTCCAGGCTGCAGGAGAGCCCCACCGCCAGCCCCACAAGCTTGGGGGACAGCGGGGAGGCAGAACTTGGCTAGAAGGCTGGCGGGGGGGGGGGAGAAGCCTGCTCCTCCCCGTCGCCAGCCCCGCAAACTCGGAGGACAGCGGGAGAGACGCAGCGCGCCATCCCGCTGTCTCCTGACATGGTTTGGAGGCTGGCGGAGGGCTTCCTCCTCCCCCAGCCCCGCAAGCTCCCAGAGGGATGCCAAAGCTGCGCGCAGCTTCGGCATGGCTCTGGGTCCCGTTCTGGGGGAGGGGGAAGCTTGGGCTTCCCCCGCCCCAGCCCCGCACCTGGGGGGGGGATTTCCCCCCCAAATCTAGGTGCGTCCTATGGACCGGTGCGTCCTATAGTGCGAAAAATACGGTAAATAATAACATTATTATTGCTGTTCTTATTGTTATTGTTCTTATTGTTCTTAAGGTCCGCCTACAACCCCTGGAATCTCGCACCTCTCATGGTGATTGGAGCAACGTGTTACAACACCAAAGAATAAAACCAAAACCCTGAGTGCCCTCAGAAGATAAGGCTCTCCATTTTGGTTTTACCTCAGAGGCAGGGGCCCTTGGGAGGAAGGGCAGCCTGCAAATGTCATAAATAAAACAAAATGGCTGTTCCTCGTGCCTCGTGAAGTGCCGAGGGGGCACGGAGAGGGACTGAGAGGGGCCCTTGTGAGGCGCCAGGATGAGGGGCAAGAGGAGCCATGAGGCTGTTGGTGATGACGCCCAACCGGCCATCTCTGCCTCGCTTGGGGAAGGGTGAGGCGGGAAGCAGCAGAAGCGGACAAGAACAATGGCGGAAACAAAAAAGGCGGGAAAAGCCACTGGCTCCCTGCTGCACTGGCTCCCATATCCTACAAGCGCCCCGATTTTCAAGGGACAGTCCCGGAATTGCAGAAGGCACTCTTCTTCTTTTTTTTTGAGTTTTGATTTATTTATTTACTGAATATATATACGGAATATATCCTCTACCTAGAGGCCTCAGGGTGGTTCATTTGACCCCAGGACATCCTGCTTTGCCCTTCGCCCTCCCCTCCATGTCTTGGAGAACAATTAAAAGTAGTCTCTCTGTATATGTTGGAGCTGCCAAAAAACGGAGTCCTGTTTCTGCTGGAAATAAGATCGCTGCACCCGATGAAGGAAATGGTGAAGGTGGCTGACAAAGCGCTGCCTATGCTTTTGAAGGAAAAGGTCGCCAGTCTACTTTTGTTGTGTCTTTCATTGTGACGCTTCCTCAGCCAGCCATTTTTGAGGAAATGCGTGGATTGTTTCCCCCCCTTTATTGTGAGTGGAGGCTTATACCGTCTTACTCAGAAGTAAGTCACACTGTAGTCAATGGAGCTTACTCTCAGGTATAAGGGTCCAGACGCGTCAGCCTTACACTGAAATCCTAAGAATTTTTACTCAGTTCCCGCTGAGTTCAATAGGATTTATGCTCTTATATGTTCCTGGTCATTCTCAGAGCTGCTGCTGCTTCTTCTTCTTCTTCTATTATTATTATTATTATTATTATTATTATTATTATTATTATTATTCCCGCCTTTCCCCCTGAAAGGGACTCAGGGCAGTTTACAGCTAAAATGTTGCTTCCTTCCGTTAATCTGTGATCTGTGGAAGGGGCTATACAGGATCCCTTCCCCCTCACACATTTTTTTCTTCACAACAACCCTGTGAAGCAGGTCAGGCAGAGATGCTGTGAGCGGCTCCAGTAGATGTGCACATGGACGCCTGTGTGTGCAGGAGATCAAATATGGAAGAAGCTTCTTGAAGTGGAACAACCTGCCCCCATTTTCCTCGTAGAAATGTTGGAGGGGTGGGATCCCTCAGCCTCTGCCCCTCCTCATGAGGAGAATTCAGAGAGGGAACCTTTGGCTCTAGCTCTTTTTGGATTCAGCCAGAAAACTTGAGAGACCTCGGTTCTTTGGTTTCAGCTCCTCCACCATTAAAACGTCTCACACTTCTGGGCGGCTCTTTCCTCCTCCCTCAGCCCCCTGCTTTCCTCTTGCCCCCCAACCAAGTCTCCACCCAGCCTCCAGCTGTAACCCATCACCCGCCCCTCACAGCTGCCATTCTGCATGGAGAGGACCTGGCCAGAGAAAGGGGAGAAATCCCAGGGAAATCCCCTTCCAAGCTTTAGCTGTGATTCCTGCATTGCATGGGGCCAGACTAGATGACCCGTGGGGTCCCTTCCAACTCTGATTCTGTGACAACGGAAGATGGCAGACTCCTTCCTTGGAGCTTTGTAAGCAGAGGTTGGGTGGTCCTCTGCCAGGGGTTCTGCAGCTATTACTCCCACATTGCAGGGGGTCAGACTAGATGACCTGTGGGGTCCCTTCCAACACTATAAATCTATGCTTCAATGAAGCTAGTAAAAGTACGGATTGCGAATGTCCCTGTGCTTCCCTCTCCCCCTTCCAAGACCTTCAAAGGACTGCACTGACCTCCTTGTGGGTGGTGTCCTGGATGAGTCGCTCGAAGGCGTCTTCTTGGACCTTGTCTGGCAGCGGGTAGGACTCGGCCAGCTGGACGAGGGCAGCCGTGCACATCAAGTACGTGGAGTAGGGCACGTCGTCCATGAGGTCCAGAATGGCCTTCGTGACGGAGGGCAAGCTGTTGTCGCTGGGCTTGTGCCGCAGCCAGGGCTTCGACACAATCTCGGACAGCAGGTCCCGGGAGCGCATGAACCCTGAGAAGGCCACGGAGGGCCGCCGCCTCTGCGGCTTTTTCCTCCGGATTTTGTCTACGGCTTCGGGCTCGTCCGTCTCCGGCAGCAGGATCTTGACCATCTTGCGCCTGGGTAAGGGTTGCCTGCTCAGGTCCAAGCTGCACTGCAGGGCCTTGGGTGTCCCCTTCGGAAACAGCTGGGCCCGGATAACCGAATTGGGGACGTATCCGTCGGGGGCGATAGGCCACGTGCGCCCGGCTTGGAAGGGTATTCTGCTGAGGACGGGGACGGGCTCGACCAGCGGTGGAAGCACACGGGACGGCGGTGGCGCTGGCGGAAGCTCAGCTGGAAGCGTCTTCTTCTCCGGGGTTGCCTTGGCACCTTGCTGCGGGAGGAGCTGGTACTTCACGAAGAACTCCGGCTGCAGCTCCTTGATGTACGGCGCTGCCCCGTAGAAATCTGGCCCAGGGAGGGCACTCGCCTCCTTGCCGATGAAATGCAAGACGGTGGCCACGTTGTTCTCCATCACCACCTCTTTGGGGTTGGAGATGGGCTCTAGCCGCTCATACTTCTTGGCCAGTCTCCCTACCTGGCGATACCTGGGGAGGGAAAGCACCCAAAGTCTAGTTTGTTAAGGGGGCTGGGAACTGTAGTTCTGTGCGGGGGGGGGGGAGGGATTCCCCAGCCACTCTGGGCGGCTTCCACAAAGACCAAAATACACTAAGATGTCACACATTAAAAACTTCCCTAAACAGGGCTGTCTTCAGGTGTCTTCTCAATGTCAGGTAGTTGTTTATCTCTTTGACATCTCATGGGAGGGCGTTCCGCAGGGCGGGTGCCACTACGAAGAAGGCCCTCTGCCTGGTTCCCTGTAGCTTTGCTTCTCGCAATGATGGAACTGCCAGAAGGCCCTCGGCGCTGGACCTCAGCGTCTGGGCAGAACGATGGGGGTCAAGACACTCTTTCAGGTATACTGGGCCAAGGCCATTTAGGGCTTTAAAGGTCAGCACCAACACTTTGAATTGTGCTCGGAAACGTACTGGGAGCTGATGTAGATCTTTCAAGACCAGTCAAAACAAAAAAAAATCCTTCTAGTAGCACCTTAAAGACCAACTAAGTTAGTTCTTGGTATGAGCTTTCGTGTGCATGCACACTTCTTCAGATGTGTATCTGAAGAAGTGTGCATGCACACGAAAGCTCATACCAAGAACTAACTTAGTTGGTCTTTAAGGTGCTACTGGAAGGATTTTTTTTTGTTTTGACTATGGCAGACCAACACGGCTACCTATCTGTTTCAAGACCAGTGTTATGTGGTCTCGGCGGCCGCTCCCAGTCACCAGTCTAGCTGCCGCGTTCTGGATTAGTTGTAGTTTCTGGGTCACCTTCAAAGGTAGCCCCACATAGAGTTCATTGCAGTAGTCCAAGCGGGAGATAACCAGAGCATGCACCACTCTGGTGAGACAGTTTGTGGGCAGGTAGGGAGACGCTTGGTTAAAATAAAGAGGGCAGGCAGGAAAGCTCTCAAGGGGGTCAGTGGGCGGCGGGTGCGCTGTTGGGGTGGGTCTGCAGAGTGTGGTCTGCAGGGTCAGCCCATAATGTGGCAGCAGGTGCTGTGGGATGGGGGAGTGGTCTGAGATATGAGTGCCCTTCATCTTGCCCTGTGCCCCCTACCCTAGCCTGCTGCCTTCATTGTCCTTTGCCCAGTATTGGAATAAGATTCCACTCCCGGTCCTACTGGCTTCTGTATGTGCCTTGGGGAAGGGCGCCTTCTTGTCTTTTGCTTCAGGCAGCAGAATGTAATGAACTGGTGGTCTGCATTAGAGCTGGGTGGTATCTGGTTTTCAACTTTGTGATATATAACCAGCTAAACATTGTGATATACTGATATATCACCAGGGCTTTTCCCCCAACTGGAACTCACTGGAACTCAGTTCCAGCACCTCTTAGGTGGGCTATTCTGAGAGAATAGGTTGCCATTCTGAGAGAATGAGCGAGGCGTTCATGGTGAGTTCTAACACCCCTTTTTCTAGAGAAAAATAGCACTGTATATCACAATGTCTGAAAAAAGGATGGAGCTATGTAGAGGCATTGGCTGGCTTCACAGTTTTCCCCACATTTTTGCATAGCACACTCACACCCATGATTCACAATATAGTAGACCCTCCGGATATGAACTTAATTCATTCCAGGGGTCCATACGTACCCCAAGAAGTCTGCATTTAGAGGCACCGCTTCTGCACACACGTGTGGCACGATAGAGCACTTCTGTGCATGCATGTGGTGCACAGAGTGGTATACACTTCTGGGTTTGCCGCGTTCTCAACCTGAAAGTTACGTTACCTGAAGGTAACATAACCCGAGGGTCCATTGTATATTGCCAGGTCAAAAATTATGAAACCAATATCATGATATGGACTTGAAACTGGTTTGTGACAATATATCACCCATCCCTAACAAACATCTTGATTTGCACTATATTGCCAGGTCAAAAACTATGAAAGTTACATTCACCCTTTCGCAGCTGTGTCTTCTCTGCCCACCTCTCCAACATTCAGATCCCGCCCTGCCTGCCTGCCTCCCTTCCCCTCCCCATACTTAAAGGTAAAGGGACCCCTGACCATTAGGTCCAGTCATGACTGACTCTGGGGTTGCGGCGCTCATCTCGCTTTACTGGCTGAGGGAGCCAGCGATTGTCCGCAGACAGTTTTTCTGGGTCATGTGGCCAGCAGGACTAAGCCGCTTCTGGCGAACCAGAGCAGCGCACAGAAATGCCCTTTACCTTCCCGCTGGAGTGGTACCTATTTATCTACTTGCACTGGCATGCTTTCAAACTGCTAGGTTGGCAGGAGCAGGGACTGAGCAACAGGAGCTCACCCCGTCACGGGGATTCGAACCGCCGACCTTCCGATCGGCAAGCCCAAGAGGCTCAGTGGTTTAGACGACAGCGCCACCCACGTCCCTCTCCCCATACTTACTTAGGCACAAAGACTATGTCGAAGGTGAGGAGGAAGTGAGGCAGAAAGGCCAAGGGGCGCTCAATCATGTCGTCCTTCACACACCGGGACATCAGCATGTAGAGGTGGTCTCTGGGCAAGTACAAGACGCATGGGATGAAGTAGATATTCATGTTGCAGCCCACAACCAGGTCTCCCCGCTGGTTGGCAAAGCAGACTCGGCTGAATTTGAGGCTTGTGTCAAACTCCACCAGCATCTGCCCCAGGATGTCCCAGACGCGCACGGTGCCATCAGAGCCGCTGGTCACCAGCATGCTGAGGGTGTGGCAGTAGTCAAAGGAAGTGATGGTGGTGGCGTGCAGGGCGCCAGACTCCTTCCAGAAGCGGTTCTTCTGACCTGGGACCAGGGACGCCTGACGCCACAGCCGGACCCGGTTGTGCTCTGTCAGGGCACAGATGTAGCCGGGGATGAGCAGGAGGTTGTTGATGCGGCAGTTGAAGCTTGGGATGACCACCAAAGGTAACACCTCTAGGAAGTTGTCCTTCTTCAAGAGAACATCGGAGAGGATGATGTACTGGTCCTGGCCGTAGGAGCACAGGTAGGAAGACTCCCGTGAGTGGTAGGACAGGTTCCCTGAGGCTGAGATGCTGCTGAGGGCCACCACCTTGCCGTCGTGCAACTTGCGGTTCCCCATCCGATACAAGTTCTGGGTGATGGTGCGCACCTTCCCGCTCTTGTACCCGCTGAAGATGAAGCTGCAGGTGCGGCCTTCCAGGTCCAAGCGGCTGTAAGCCAGGCACAGGACCCTGTCATCTAGGCCCTCCGTGACACGCAAGATGTGCTTGACCGGGCAGGGGTTCTTGGTGGTGTCCAGCACGTAGATGTCATTGGTGCCCATCGTCACCAGAAGCTCCTCTCTGTCCGGGTCATAAACGTAGTCCAGGGCCTTTTCCAGTACCTGGAAGGGCCAGGTGACAAACAGCATTTCCCCCGTGACGGGGGATAGGAATCGGATGACCCCATCTTCCGTGGCTGCCAAGATGCGAGCCTTGTTTGGTCCACACTGAACGCGCAGTAGCTTCGTGAGCATAGACTTGGTTCTGTTGAAGAGCTGGCAGAAGTTGTTGACGGTGCGGATGGAGAAGGTGTAGAGGGTGCAGAGGAAGAAGGTCTGCTCGTTGAGGAACTGCATCTGGAAGAGCTGCTCCCCAATGTCCAGGCGCCGAAGGAGCTCACAGGTGGTCAGGTTCCATTCCTTTAGCAACCCGTCCAGCGATGTGGTCATGATGGTGTGGAAGGAGTGCCGGGTGGTGATGGTGGTGATGGCGCTCTGGTGGGCCTTGAACTGGGTGGTCTGGGTCCCCTTGTCAAAGTTCCACACCTTGATGTCCCCAGCGAGGTCCCCAGTGAAGAGGAAGCTCTGAGGCCAATAGGAGGAGCAGCAAGTGAGCGACACACCTTGGCTCACCTGGAAGGTCCGGGTCTGGGTCTTGGTATGGTAGTCGTACACACGGATGATGTTCTCGCACAAGGCCACCAGCACTTTCCGCTCCTGCTCCAAGCTGAGGTAGTGCACAAATTCGCCACTTGAGATCTGCACCTCCCGCGTGACAGCAAGGTAGGGAACCTTCCCTGGGGTAAAGCCCCAAAAGGCCACAGTGCCAATGGCACCTGTCACCACTTCACCTGTCTCAGGATTGTAGCACATGCTGGTGACCGAATAGGGCGACTTCACCTCGGAGAGCATCTTGCATTCCTGAGTGTGGTCACCAAAAAGCCGCAGGTGGATGTCATCACAGTAGGCCACAAAGAGGTGCAGGTGGGAAGCATAGGAGATGTACAGGACCTTTGGGTCTTCCTCTATGGCATACTCTCTCTCTGTTATGGGGGTCTCGTCCTCTGGGTTGTACACCCAGACTCGAACCTGCAGGAGAAGTCTGAGAGTCAGAGGCAATGGACTCTGTCCCGTGCCCTGCGGGTAGGGTTAGTATCTTGGTTCACCTAGATACACCCCAAACAATCTCCAAATTAACTTATGATAGATCATACAATCCAATACAAAGCTGTGGTGCTAGACGAGGGACATGGTGTTCAAGGTTCTCTCCATCTGCCTGGTGTTTCTGCTCCTGCCCTCTCTGGCCCATAGGGCAATAACCCCCTTTCAGGAGTTGAGATGCCAGTCAGGGGGGAGGCCTGGGAATTGGGACTCCTCCTCTTTAGAGGAGGGGAAGGTGGGCTCTCTGGCTTGAAGCAAGGGCAGTGGGAGCTCAAGGGACCTGGGACATTGCCCCAGCTGTGGAAGAAGAGACTGGGATCTAGATCAAGCATGGCAGTAAGAAAATATCATTTCCTAAAGCTGCAGGGGAGGAAAGTCATGGAGAAGTCATGGCGGCCATCTAGGTTCCCCCCAGGATTAGGGGTGACCTGCCTCTGAACACTAGTTGCCGGGAAATAACAGCAGGGAAGGGGACTACTGTACACAAATGGGAAACAGGACGAAGGAGAGCTTTGGTCTGATCCTGTAAGACTCCCCTTATGGAATGGACTTCCTCAGAAGGTGGTGGACTCTCCTTCATCGGAGGTATTTAAGCTGAGGTTGGCTGGCCACCTGTCAGGGTTCTTTAGTTGAGATTCCTGCACACCGCAGGGGGTTGAACAAGATTACCCTCGAGGTCCCTTCCAACTCTGCGATTCTATGATTTAAGGGAGAGCACGGACAAACCTAGACAGCATCTTAAAAAGCAGAGACATCACCTTGCCTACAAGGGTCCGTATAGTTAAAGCTATGGTTTTCCCAGTAGTGATGTATGGAAGTGAGAGCTGGATCATAAAGAAGGCTGATCGCCGGAGAATAGATGCTTTTGAATTCTAGTGCTGGAGGAGACTTGAGAGTCCCAAGGACTGCAAGAAGATCAAACCTCTCCATTCTGAAGGAAATCAGCCCTGAGTGCTCACTGGAAGGACAGATCGTGAAGCTGAGGCTCCAAGACTTTGGCCACCTCAGGAGAAGAGAAGACTCCCTGGAAAAGACCCTGATGTTGGGAAAGATGGGGAGGGCACAAGGAAAAGGGGACAACAGAGGACGAGATGGTTGGACACTGTTCTCGAAGCTACCAGCATGAGTTTGACCAAACTGCGGGAGGCAGTGGAAGACAGGAGTGCCTGGCATGCTCTGGTCCAGGGGGTCATGAAGAGTCGGACACAACTAAACGACTAAACAACAACAACATGAAGCTTCTGCATTCTTTTGAGCTGCTGGATTTGAGGGTGGGGGTTTCCTTGAAGATAATGGATAAAATCCTGACCATGTTTGGGGGTTGGAGGCTGAGGGCAGCCACACCACTCAGCCATTTCTCTCCCCATCTCCCTGGCCAATCAGGGCCCGGCTCACCTTGCCCTTCTTGGAGGACTTCCGGCTGAAGGATGCAAAGTAGTGTCCGGCCTCACCCAAATAGTGGCAGATGACCGGCATGAAGTTGGGGGAGCTGCTCTTCCGGAATATGATGGTGGGCCTGTCGCTCAGCATGATGTTGGATCCTTCTGTCACCTCCTGTGCACCCTGCCCAGAGGAGGGAAGAGACAGGGGGGTTGGAGACTTGAGGAGAGCAGAACCGGAATGCCCCTGCGCCACTCACAGCACACGGTCCGCATTCATGCCACCTCGGCGTTGGGGTGGCAAGCACAGACAAGGCTGCTGCTCAGTGACAGTTGACTGAAGGCCAGAAGGAAGGAACTGGCTGCTGCTGCTGTTTTCTTATCACAGTATTATTAAGATAAAGGCCTTTTTATTAAAAAGTAGTCAGTTCCCAAAGGACAGCTGGAATAAAACAGCCTTCAGCTGGCTGGCAGAATAATAATAGTAGTAGTAGTAGTAGTAGTAGTAGTAGTAGTAGTAATAGTAATAATAATAATAATAATAATAATAATAATAATAATAATAATAATAATATATTTATACCCTGCCCATCTGGCTGGGTTTCCCCAGCCACTCTGGGCGGCTTCCAACAAACACTAAAATACAATAACCTATTAAACATTAAAAGCTTCCCTAAACAGGGCTGCCTTTAGATGTCTTCTAAAAGTTTGGTAGTTGTTTTTCTCTTTGACATCTGGTGGGAGGGCATTCCACAGGGCGGGCGCCACTACCGAGAAGGCCCTCTGCCTGGTTCCCTGTAACTTGGCTTCTCGCAGCAAGGGAAGCGCCAGAAGGCCCTCAGCGCTGGACCTCAGTGTCCGGGCAGAATGATGGAGGTAGAGACGCTCCTTCAGGTAGACTGGACCGAGGCCGTTTAGCGCTTGAAAGGTCAGCACCAACACTTTGAATTGTGCTCGGAAACATACTGGGAGCCAGTGTAGGTCTTTCAAGACCGGTGTTATATGGTCTCAGTGGCCATTCCCAGTCACCAGTCTAGCTGCTGCATTCTGGATTAATTGTAGTTTCCGGGTCACCTTCAAAGGTAGCCCCACATAGCGCATGGCAGTAGTCCAAGCGGGAGATAACCAGAGCATGCGCCACTCTGGCGAGACAGTCCACGGACAGGTAGAGTCTCAGCCTGCGTACCAGGTGGAGCTGGTAAACAGCTGCCCTGGACACAGAATTGACACAGCAAGGATTGAGCCAGTTGACACAGAAGGACAGCAAGGATTGAGCCAGTTACTTTCTGGGACCATCTCTGTGCCTATCTTTCATGCATGCACACACATACCCTCCCTTCCAGCCCCCAAATCACGGGGAGAAGATCCTCTTCTCATCAGAGGACAGTGGTTCTGCATTACCATCTGAAGCTTGTGGTAAAGCTGGCCTTGGAGTTCCCTCCACAAGGGTACGATGCGGACCGGTTCCTTCACCATGGTGGTGCTGCGGGAGCTCAGCTGCTGCAGAAAATATCCCTGGAAATAGGGAGGAATCAATCCCCACAGTCCTGGGCAACCGTTGATCTGGAGAGGAAGGGAATGGTTTAGGGTTTCTTGGCGGGGGCAGCCCCACAAGGTCCAGCCCTCATTAGCCTTGGAGGACCAGCTCCTACTGCTCAGCCATTCAGACTCCGAGTATGATCCATCCTAAGGCGTCAGGGATGATGGAGAAGAAGAAGAAGAAGAATTTGGATTTGATATCTCGCTTTATCACTACCAGAAGGAGTCTCAAAGCGGCTAACATTCTCCTTTCCCTTCCTCCCCCACAACAAACACTCTGTGAGGTGAGTGGGGCTGAGAGACTTCAGAGAAGTGTGACTGGCCCAAGGTCACCCAGCAGCTGCATGTGGAGGAGCGGGGAATCGAACCCGGTTCCCCAGATTACGAGTCCACCGTTCTCAACCACTACACCACACTGGCTCTCTGGAGAGAGATACCACCACGCTGGAGAGACCACCACGTTTTAAAAGTGACAAAAGCAACATAAAGGGGAGGTTCCAAGGATGGCAACATGAGAATGAAGCTTTTCTGTAGTAGCTTCTCATTTGTGGGATGTTCTCCCCAGGGAGACTCACCTGTAGTCACCATGCTGTTAAACAATCGATGGCCTTTTAAACTGGAGGGGTATTGCTTAGTTTGCCTCATGTTATATTTTTGTGGTTTCTATACTGTGAACCACCCTGTGATCCTCCAATGAAAATCAGTATTTAAATTTAATGAATGATGATGATGATGATTGAGAAGCATTTTAAATGCACCGAATATATAGTGCTGAATCAACTTTCTGTTTTTATGATTAATTTTAATGGCTCTTATCCATTGTACTATATGTTCTTCTTAAAAATTAATCTATATATTTACTGCTTAGAAACTTTGGCAGTTAAGCGGTATAGATAGAAATAGCTTAATTAAATAAATAAAATCAAAACGGCGTCGTAGAAGCTTAACCCTGACTAGACACAAATAACTGCTGCCAAAGAAGTTATAGGACAGGGGTCAGCAACCTTTTTCAGCCGTGGGCCAGTCCACCGTCCCTCAGACCATGTGGTGGGCAGGACTATATTTTGAACAGAGAGAGAAAAAATGAACGAATTCCTATGCGCCACAAATAACCCAGGGATGCTTTTTAAATAAAAAGACACATTCTACTCATGTAAAAACACGCTGATTCCCGGACCGTCCATGGGCCGGACTGAGGAGGAGATTGGGCCGGATCTGGCCCCTGGGCCTTAGGTTGCCTACCCCTGTTATAGGATATGTAAGCCCTTGCTCAGGTCAGGCCAGGCTGTCATCTAGCCCAGAAAGGTATTCTCTTACTGGCAGGCAGCTCTTCGAAAACTTAAGGGATGGAGAGTTATTTGGCAGCCCTGCTACCCCTAGAACTTAAAAAACGAAGCACACACACCAGGGGTTCAACTCAGGACCTGCATTCCCTGCCAGTGAGCAGCTGAGCACTTAAAGTGCATCCAGAGAAGGCTGAGGGTCCCACGGGAGGCTGGACCATTCTGGACTATTCTAATTCCCATATGTTTGTGGGGCTGCGAGCCCTATTAGTATCAGTGCTTCCTCCTTGGACTTCCATGGGACGGAGCCATGTTTCCTTTCCACCTCTGCCTTTCTTCCGTGGTTCCGGGCTTGGAACCAGCCTAGCCAACCAAACTCGCATGGCTTCATTTTCCAGGCCCCACAGCATTGTGGGTGCAGCTGGGGCCAGCCACTTTTGCCATAGGTGGCCACAGGCAATGACTAGTAGCCCTAGACAGGCCCTAGGGGTAGGGTGGGGCCCAGTGCCACAAGGAAGCTCAGAAGGTGCGCGGCCCAGATAAGCCACCATTCTTGACCAGAGCCGCTTAAGACGAGGATGGCGACCAACCCACAAAGCAGGAAAAGGGATTACCTGTTTAGATCCTTGGAATCCCAATGGGAAGACAGGAGTGTGACATCATGGCATTCTAACCAGTGGGCAAGAGACATAAGAATCTAAGAAGAGCCTTGTGGATCAGGCCTATGGCAGATCAGCCAAGTGTCCCTATTTTCCAGGGACAGTCCTGGGTTTACAGAAGCTGCGCTGGTTTCTGATTTGATCCTGGAATGTCCCGCTTTTCCTTAGATAAAGGTAAGGACAGATCCTGAAGCTAAGGCTCCAAGACTTTGGCCACCTCATGAGAAGAGAAGACTCCCTGGAAAAGACCCTGATGTTGGGAAAGATGGAGAGCACAAGGAGAAGGGGACGACAGAGGACGAGATGGTTGGACAGTGCTCTCGAAGCTACCAGCATGAGTTTGACCAAACTGCAGGAGGCAGTGGAAGACAGGAGTGCCTGGCATGCTCTGGTCCAGGGGGTCATGAAGAGACGGACACCACTAAACAACAACAAAGGTAAAGGGACCCCTGACCATTAGGTCCAGTCGTGGCCAACTCTGGCGTTGCGGTGCTCATCTCGCTTTATTGGCCGAGGGAACCGGCGTACAGCTTCCAGGTCATGTGGCCAGCAGGACTAAACCGCTTCTGGCGAAACCAGAGCAGCGCACGGAAACGCCGTTTACCTTCCCGCTGGAGTGGTACCTATTTATCTAGCACTTGGACGTGCTTTCAAACTGCTAGGTGGGCAGGAGCAGGGACCGAGCAACGGGAACTCACCCCGTCGCAGGGATTCGAATTGCCTACCTTCTGATCAGCAAGTCCTAGGCTCTGTGGTTTGGATGTCCCTATTTTCATTGGAGGGTCTGGAGTTATGCGACGCCTGAGCCAAGGAGATATGTAACTTTGCATCCTTTAGAAGACATCTGAAGGCAGCCCTAGATCTGGAAGATTTTGTTTTATTTTGTCTTCTCCTACATGGGCTCCCTTCCCAGGTGGACAAGCCCCACCTACCCCTTATATTTATTTATACTCCCCATTTCCCCTGGCTCTAGCCTTTCTCTATAAACAGGGCCTAGTGTCTATAGGGAGGTAGCATATAATCAGGTATCAATGATGTAAGAGGTTTACATTATTAATGCATCGTTATGTAACCAACGTCAGGAGTTGATTATTAATCCCTATTCGTCTCATTAAGCTGTTGCCCTCTGTGCCTCTTCAGTATTAAAATCCAACATAATCCTCGCCATCCCCAGAAGCTGACCTGAAGGGTCAAGTCTGCGTTGTGCAAACTTCAGTCTTAGAGGGCAGGGAGCCCAATATTGCCTTGTCCTCTGAGGGTTTCATACAGCAACTGTGCCTGGAAGGCTGTGTAGAGCTCTGGCCACCTTGCCTCAGAAAGGATATTGCAGAGTTGGAACAGGGCAACCAAAACAACCAATGGGATGGAGCAGCTCTCCTAGGAAGAAGAGTTGTAGCACTTGGAGCTTTTGAGCTCATCCACACTTTGCTTATCTCATGCCTAGAAAGCAGGAATAGGAGTGGATTTCCTGCCGCTTTCCCTCGGGAAACCCGTTCTTTACCGCTGAATCAGAGCAAACATCAATCCACAGAAAACTGAATAAGTATCTGAAGAAGAAGTGTGCATGCACACGAAAGCTCATACCAATAACTAACTTAGTTGGTCTCTAAGGTGCTTAGTTAAACTAACTTAGTTGGTCTCTGGGACGCTGTGGGACGCAGGTGGCGCTGTGGGTTAAACCACAGAGCCTAGGACTTGCCAATCAGAAGGTCAGTGGTTCGAATCCCCATGATGGGATGAGCTCCTGTTGCTCGGTCCCTGCTCCTGCCAACCTAGCAGTTCGAAGGCACGTCTAGTGCAAGTAGATAAATAGGTACCACTCCAGAGGAAAGGTAAACGCCGTTTCCGTGCACTGCTCTGGTTCGCCAGAAGCGGCTTAGTCATGCTGGCCACATGACCCGGAAGCTGTACACCGGCTCCCTCAGCTAATAAAGCGAGATGAGCGCTGCAACCCCAGAGTTGGCCACGACTGGACCTAATAGTTAGGGGTCCCTTTACCTTTAAGGTGCTCCTGGAAGGAATTTTTTTGTTTCATCCACAGAAAACCTGACTGATGTTTGCTCTGATTTAGCGGTAAGGAGAAGGTTTTCCCGGGAGAAAGTGGCAGTGTTAAGTTGTGGGCGAACATAGCAGACGACACAGCGATTTCTCCAGAGCAGCTCTTTATTTGTAAGCTGGACAGAACTGAACAGCAAACAGCTCAGCCGGCCTGATTTTATAGGCGGCCGGCTGTCAACATTGTAGCAACAACAACCCGGGGTTTCCCGCCTAAAATAACTGACGTGGACCTGAGTGAAAACTACCTACAGTATCCCTCTGCTGGCCCAGGGTGAGAACTTCAGTACATAACAGGCAGTAGAAGTGGAAGTATTGACGAACCCATAGAGCGCAGGTGAGGATGAAGGGACAGGACAGAGGTGTTTAAGATTAGGAGGAGGAGTTTGGATTTGATATCCCGCTTTATCACTACCCTAAGGAGTCTCAAAGCGGCTAACATTCTCCTTTCCCTTCCTCCCCCACAACAAACACTCTGTGGGGTGAGTGGGGCTGAGAGACTTCAGAGAAGTGTGACTAGCCCAGGGTCACCCAGCAGCTGCATGTGGAGGAGCGGGGAATCGAACCCGGTTCACCAGATTACGAGACTACTGCTCTTAACCATTACACCACACTGGCTTTTAGGCACAGTGTGGAGAAATTAGATAGAGAAACTCTCTTCATCCTCTCTCATATTGACGGCTCAGGACCACCATACCTCTCTTCAGTGCTTTTTATCTGGGGGTACGCAAGGGTATGCAGTACGAGTGCCCCTTTTTTCCTAAAAGAAAAGCACTGCCTTTCTCCATATGAACCTACCTGAACCCTGAGATCATCCTCCGAGGCACTTCTTCATGTACCTCCTCCAGGAGAGGGCCGCGGGTTGGCCACATGAGAATAGGCCTTTTCTGCAGTGGCTCCCCGTTTGGGGAATGCTCTCCCCAGGGAGGTTCGGCTGGCGCCATGACTGTAGCCGGGGGGGGGCAGGGAGAGGCAGCTGCCTCCCCCTAAACCAATAAAAATAAAAATACAAAGCAAACTGAGGTTCTGCCCCCGCTAATAAAAGGCCTGTCCCCCCCAACAAAAATCCTGGCTACGCCCATGGCTGGTGCCTTCATTTTACACCTTCAGGCCCCAGGCAAAAATGTTCCTCTTTGGTTAATTGACATCCAATACCCTTTTAAAATGTGTTATGGAAGTGGAGATTGTTGGGTTGTCTTTGTTTTTGATTTTTTTAAAAAAAAAAATTGGAATTTTATTTACAACATAACATAACCCCCCAATACACAATCCACCCTCATTAAATGTGAACATAACATACAGTGAGCATAACATACAACAATACAAACAACGAAATAAAAGACTTCCTTTATCCTGTATCTGGCCTCCTTCTTTATTTCTTATAAACTGTTTCCTTTATGAATAATTATTAAGATTTTTCTAATTATAACTTAAATATCCACAGTCTCCTGCAGACATTAATCGAAATGTTAACGGAGAAATCTGAGGGGTTCTTTGGACAAAAAACCAAGGACACCAGCCAGGAATACCAGAGCAAAACAGCAGCCAGTAGGCTTGGTCTTTATTGAAGACGGTCGCGACAGGACTCCCACCTGCCACCAGGTGGAACAAGATCCTGTCTTCCACTGTCTCCCGCAGTTTGGTCAAACTCGTGCTGGTAGCTTCGAGAACACTGTCCAACCATTCGTCCTCTGTCGTCCCCTTCTCCTTGTGCCCTCCATCTTTCCCAACATCAGGGTCTTTTCCAGGGAGTCTTCTCTTCTCATGAGGTGGCCAAAGTCTTGGGGCCTCAGCTTCAGGATCTGTCCTTCCAGTGAGCACTCAGGGCTGATTTCCTTCAGAATAGAGAGGTTTGATCTTCTTGCAGTCCATGGGACTCTCAAGAGTCTCCTCCAGCACCATAATTCAAAAGCATCAATTCTTTGGCGACCAGCCTTCTTTATGATCCAGCTCTCATTCCATACATCACTAATGGGAAAACCATAGCTTTAACTATATGGACCTTTGTTGGCAAGGTCCAATGAGTTAGGAATGAGTTACATTAGGAAGAACTTCCTGACAGTAAGAGCTGTTTGACAGTGGAATTTGCTGCCAAGGAGTGTGGTGGGGTCTCCTTCTTTGGAGGTCTTGAAGCAGAGGCTTGACAACCATATGTCAGGAGTGCTCTGATGGTGTTTCCTGCTTGGCAGGGGGTTGGACTCAATGGCCCTTGTGGTCTCTTCCAACTCTATGATTCTATGATTCTATGAGTGCAATGAGTCCATGATAGTAGGACATTATTATTATTATTATTATTAGATCCCAGAATGGAAATCAAATCCCAGTAAGCTGTTCCTTGAACTCTTTCCCGGGCTCCTGTGAGGGATCACAGAGGAGGCCCTTCCGACCCACAGGCCAAGCTGGCTGAGCTGCTCCCTGGGGTTGCCATGGCAATCTCAAAGGAAGGGACCACTCCTTCTGCATCCATGGATGCAAAGGGAGCAGGATGCGTGGCAGCAATCGAACACAAGGGGGCAGTAGGGACTCTCCTCACGGCTGACACCTTGGCAGGGGAGGGAGATCTCAGATTTCCTTGGGAATTTTTACTCAATGAAAAAAGCAAAGAAGGCAAAATCACAGCTGCTTCTCACAGCTTCAGCGTTACTAAGTAGGTATCCACATGGAAACGCACCAGGAGATGGTTGCCGCGTTGCAAGGGGGCTTTTCAATGTGTGTGTGTGTTTGTGTGTTTAGTGGAAAGTTGTAATTAATCATGTAGCATATTTTGGGCAGGAATTCTGTAAGGGAGCAGGTCTTGTCCTAAGGAAGGGGAAAGGATGGTTGCAGGACTTTTGTCATCCATTCCCAAATTGGAGGTGGGATGGGGATAGAGGTGCGTTTTGGGTCTGGGAAGTGTCTGTCGGGGTCATAGCTGTCAACTTACAGATTTGAAAATAAGGGACCAGCAGCCTTGAAAATAAGGGACCAGCAGCCAAAATAAGGGACCTGCAGCCTCACCTGTTCCAGGCACTCCAGTCTTCCTGTCCTCCTGCAGTCTGGTCAAACTCATGCTGGAAGCTTCGAGAACACTGTCCAACCAACTTTGTAACCAGAGGTTCAACTGAATAGAATCTGAATCACATGCACCACAAGGCCTAGGCAGCCTCAACTTAAGATGGCTCCCTGGCCTGGCTTTGTACTGCAAAGTTTGCAGCAGCACGTGCAACAAAATGGCGCCCATCATTCAAAACCCCCCTCAGCTTGCATTAACTAGCCACACACAAGGCATGCATGCTCCACCCCCCAGTCGTTCTTAGACTTCTTATTGGGTGAGCAACACAGCCAAGCAACACAGTTGGAGCCTCCCTCCTCCCTGGCCGGCAGGGAGAGAGGGAGAGGAGCTGCTTCCTTTGAAATTTAAGGGACATCATTTAAGGGACATTTAAGGGACATCCATCAATAAGGGACAGCAGCGGGACATGGCGCTGGAATAAGGGACTGTCCCTTCAAATAAGGGACACTTGACAGCTATGGTGGGGGTGGCGAGATGTAATTAATTAACACCAGACCCTCCTGTTTTCACTTTTCACTAAATGGTGTATACAGTACTGAGTTTGTATCTTAGAAGGGGCAAATTTCATCGATTTGGCTGCTGGGTACAATTCCTGCACCACCGGGACACATTTGGGAAATGGAGGTTCTGAATACACCTCTCTAGCTACGCACTACAGAAATGGCGCCTACCCCAAATCCATGTAACTGTAGCTGAATCTGACTCCATCACTGGCAAATAGACAGGGCAGCAGACTAGCTCAGGGAGCACACAGTTGTGTTCCCTCCCTGGCTATCAGAATCTGCTGCCTGAGGCGGCTGCCTCCTCTTGTCTAATGGCAGGGCCGGTTCTGCCTGAGCTCCTTCCTGTGGGAGACAGAGAAGGCAGGGAAGGTCACTCGCTCTTGTTGCTGGCAGGCCCGTTTGCTGCTCCTGGACTCATTTCCAGAATTTGCCCTTAATTAGGGATCTTTGGTTTTAATGGGTGGATTACTTGTGGGCGCAGGTTGAGGTCCAGATGGTTTCTTCGTTAGTCTAATTAATGGTCAAAGCTTAGATTAAATTCCCAAGAGGAGGAGGAGGAGGAGGAGGACATGGTCTGGCTGAGGAGCGCCAGCAGAGAGATGGTGTTGTTTTTAATTTTATTAACACATAAAACACATTTACATAACACATGTACACAACACACTACCTTACAGTATTTTCATAACATAAAACATACCTACATTATTCTATATAATACCTACCTATACTGTACATAGCAACATAGCTACACACCTACCCCACACAGACACCCACCAAGTGACTTGACTTCCAGCCGTTCTTGTTACGCTACTTTATTTTTCCAAATAGCTTAAACGCATTTCATTATTTCTTTGATCTCTTCTTCTGTCTTGACTTTACTCTCCTTTCACAATAATCATTTTCTGGATTCACTCATTATCTGTTTAGAAATTCTACTTTTCCCACATAAATTTTGATGTATTCCTTAAAGATAGCTCACTCCTTATTCATTTTTTGTACCATATCTCCTCTTATCCTCCCTGTTGGGTTCGGCAATATGGAAGCATTCCATCATTTTAGATAACCAGTCTGTTTTAGTTGGGATGCTGCTGCTTTTCCAATTTTTTCCAACCTTGCCGCCGTAGTTGCATACATAAATATTGGTCTGACGGTTCTTTTTATTTCCTCTGACATGATACCTAGGAGAAAGGATTCTGGGTTTTTTCCAACTGAAAATCTAAACATCTTTTTCAGTTCGTTATAGATATTTTCCCAGAATCCCACTATTGGGAGATGGTGTTGACACAGCTGAGGAAATGGATCTTTCTCCTCCTGCCACCAGCCTGTAGCCTGCTGGGAAGTTCCTCGGCCATGCTGGAATCCTGCCAACTGCCCCAGATGGACCAGCTCACTTCAGATTAACAGGATCCCTACTCCACCCCTGCTTTCCAATCCCTGGGTGTTCATCAGTATGCGGATGATACCCAGCTCTACCTCTCTTTCAAATCAGAACCAGTGAAGGTGGTGAAGGTCCTGTGTGAGTGTCTGGAGGCGGTTGGAGGATGGATGGCGGCTAACAGATTGAGGTTGAATCCTGACAAGACAGAAGGACTGTTTCTGGGGGACAGGAGGCGGGCAGGTGTGGAGGATTGGCTGGTCCTGAATGGGGTAACTGTGCCCCTGAAGGACCAGGTGTGCAGCCTGGGAGTCATTTTGGACTCACAGCTGTCCATGGAGGCACAGGTTAATTCTGTGTCCAGGGCAGCTGTCTACCAGCTCCACCTAGAATCATAGAATCATAGAGTTGGAAGAGACCACAAGGGCCATTGAGTCCA
The DNA here is from genome assembly GCF_964234715.1 of Podarcis melisellensis. NCBI lineage: Eukaryota > Metazoa > Chordata > Lepidosauria > Squamata > Lacertidae > Podarcis > Podarcis melisellensis. The sequence continues at coordinate 86,307,633 of NC_138540.1, forward strand.
ACCCGCTGCCAAGCAGGAAACACCTGGTACGCAGGATGAGACCCTACCTGCCCGCGGACTGTCTCGCCAGAGTGGTGCATGCTCTCGTTATCTCTCGCTTGGACTACTGCAATGCGCTCTATGTGGGGCTACCTTTGAAGGTGACCCGGAAACTACAATTAATCCAGAATGTGGCAGCTAGACTGGGGACTGGGGGCGGCCGCCGAGACCATATAACAGCGGTCTTGAAAGACCTACACTGGCTCCCAGTACGTTTCCGAGCACAATTCAAAGTGTTGGTGCTGACCTTGAAAGCCCTAAACGGCCTCGTTCCAGTATATCTGAAGGAGTGTCTCCACCTTCATCGTTCTGCCCGGACGCTGAGGTCCAGCGCCAAGCGCCATCTGACAGTTCCCTCGCTGCAAGAAGCCAAGTTACAGGGAACCAGGCAGAGGGACTTCTCGGTGGTGGCGCCCGCCCCGTGGAACGCCCTCCCACCAGATGTCAAAGAGAAAAATAACTACCAAACTTTTAGAAGACATCTGGAGGCAGCCCTGTTTAGGGAAGCTTTTAATGTTTAATAGGTTATTGTATTTTAGTGTTTTGTTGGAAGCTGCCCAGAGTGGCTGGGGAAACCCAGCCAGATGGGCGGGGTAGAAATAATAAATTATTATTATTATAATGCAGAAGAAGCTGGTTTATGTCTCTCTTGCTCTCTGTGGGACACATTGCCCTGGAGTGCATTGGGCTTGTTAGGCAAGCTGGCAGGAGGACTTGGTGGCCCCAACACCAGCTTCAGCTGCTAAGCAGGCATTCAAGAGCTGAGCATGGTTTCTGAGCAGGTGTCCTGTGTCCGTGTGAAAGTGCTGGTGTACTTGTTATAGGCCTTCAGGCTTTCTTGACCACAGGGCAGGCACAGGAAGAGATGGGGATTTTGTTCCCGGGTTCTGCAAGCCATCCCTTGGGTCCTGTTCCACACCTACAATTAATGTCTTCATGGTTTGATTCCCAGGGCATGCAGGATTGTTCTCTTTCCTTGTTACCAGGCTCATATAGAGCTACTCTCCTGGGGTGAGTAGAGAGTTTTCTGCAGACGTTCTGTAGAGTCATAGAACGCCAAGTGTCATCTAGTTCAATCCCTTGCAATGCAGGAATCTCAGATAAAGCATCCATGACAGATGGCCATCCAACATCTGGTTCAAAACCTCCCACGGAGAGTTCACAACCTCCCGAGGGAGACTGTTCCACTGTTGAACTGCTCTTACTGCCAGAAAGTTCTTCCTGATGTGTAGTCGGAATATCCTTCCTTATAACTTGAAGCCATTGGTTTGGCCCTATCTTCCAGAACAGGAGAAAACAAGCTTGCTCCATCTTCTATGGGACAGCCTTTGAGATATCTGAAGATGGCTTTCATATCTCCTCTCAGTCTCCTCTTTTCCAGACTAAACATACCCAGGTCCACCAACCATTCCTCATAAGACCTGGTTTCAAAAGCAATCTATATTTTCTTTTACTCTACTAAGAGCCAAGGTGGTCATGGATGATTATTATTAGCCAATTATAAGAAATAAATAGTGGCACCAACTGAAGGTTAAATTAACAAATTCACACCATGTACTTCAGTGCAGTCAAGGGCTGCTCAATGAACTCTAGTGTCATGGAGGCTTCTGGGTGGTTTTTGGCGGAGTCTGGTAAGCAAGAGGATCCAAAACAAGATTCCTTTAATCAGGGTGGAAATTCTGCTTTTTCTTCCCCTGCAGCTAATGTGAGGAAAGTGATTGGTCACGTTTTGCCAGATGGCTTCCACAATTTCCTTGTAGCAGGTAGAAACGCGAGTGTCTTGAAGGCAGGGCAGAAAACTTGGCTGCTTCACCAGGGGCGGGCAGAGAATGAACGCAGCAGATCCACAAGACCCCATAGGCTGGCCTGTTTGGGCAGACAAGTCATGAGACACAGGGTGAAACAACAAACCTGCTGGGACTTCCCTCGCTTGTAAGCAATACTGCATTCCAGCGCCCTGAAGGCAGACAAGCCCATAAGAAACAAATGAGGTAAGGCGATATCAGCTATTTCACCAGCGATGCTTGGAAGTAAAAGTTTGCAGGCTTTCGGTCTTCGTACAGCTTTGCATTGGGTAAAATTTGCCAGGCAAGAGCCATCAGTTTCTCTCTTTCTCCTCCATTCCAGCCAGTGTTTTATTTCCTCCACCTGTTACAAGACTTACAAAACTCTGGATTAACTGCAGTTTCTGGGTCACCTTCAAAGGTAGCCCCACGTAGAGCACATTGCAGTAGTCCAAGCGGGAGATAACTAGAGCATGCACCACTCTGCCGAGACAGTTTGTGGGCAGGGAGGGTCTCATCCTGCATACCAGATAGAGCTGGTAGACAGCTGCCCTGGACACAGAATTAACCTGCATCTCGATGGACAGCTGTGAGTCCAAAATGACTCCCAGGCTGCGCACCTGGTTCTTCTTCCCTGCAATTTGAATCTGCTTGTTTGGGTCTCAAGCTTGCTCCATCTTCTATGGGGCGGCCCTTCAGATACTGGAAGATGGCTCTCATTTCACCTCTCAGTCTCCTCTTTTCCAGGCTAAACAGAAGTTTAGGACCTTTTACTAGTGTTTGTTATGAATGTGTGTTTACTGTAACCTGATGCCCCAGGAAGTTATTGCACAAGAGGAATAAAAGCAGGTTGTTTTATTACCTGAAATGAAGGTGACTGAATATATGTGCGCTGGTTAAGGATAAACACATATTATTCCTAACAAACACACATTAGAACTCTAGCAAAACGTCTTAAAGCTCTTGGGAGTGTGTGCTAGACATGGGTTCAGACACACATATTGTAACAGGCCATGCAGCCTGTGGAATCGGCTCCCGATAAGAGGAAGCCAGCCCATCACGGAACCTGCAGAACTGGATTTGCACCCCCTCCCAGGTTGCATGCCAGGATCAGTCCAACAGGCATGGTGGCGCAGGCTGTTATTGAGGTAGGAAATTCCTCTGAACTGGGAGAGGATGTTGTTAGGGAGCTTAGAGCGGAAGCCACAGGTGCTTCATGACACAGGATGTGCAATTTATTTCATGACATTTATAGCTGGTTTACAGAGAATAAAACAATATACGGTAAATATCAGTGAAAACAACTCTTTAAAAGAGGCATGCCTAGCTGCCTGACAAATGTACAGCCAATCAGAAACACACACGCGGTTCACATGCCCCATGGGGACACCTTGTGCCAGCCGTTTCCAAAAATGTTTGGGCCTACTTGGTTCCCTAAAGGGACACGGGTGGCACTGTGGGTTAAACCACAGAGCCTGGAGCTTGCCGATCAGAAAGTCGGCGGTTCGAATCCCCGCGATGGGGTGAGCTCCCGTTGCTCGGTCCCTGCTCCTGCCAACCTAGCAGTTCGAAAGCACATCAAAGTGCAAGTAGATAAATAGGTACCGCTCCGGCGGGAAACGGCGTTTCCATGCGCTACTCTGGTTCACCAGAAGCGGCTTAGTCATGCTGGGCACATGACCCGGAAGCTGTACACCGGCTCCCTCGGTCAATAAAGCTAGATGAGCGCCGCAACCCCAGAGTCGGTCACGACTGGACCTAAGGGTCAGGGGTTCCTTTACCTTACCTGGTTCCCCAAGTTCCTTGCCAGTGCCCCCCACCCTACCCTATAAAAAGGATTATTTGGAATAGCAGTTTTTATCGCCCACTATCCACACAGAAACAAATCAATTGCATGTTTATTGAGAATCCAATTAAACCTATTTAGTTTAATCTATTCAACAAAATTGGTGGATTTGATCCATTGAGACCAGCTTTTCAAAGTCTGGAAAGTTATTTGCACCTGCAGCGAGTGCCCCACTTGCCTCTCAGTGCCCACCTGGGTCATTCTACTGCACACTTTGGGAACCGCTGCCTTATGCCTTATGCAAATGCATTTGAATTGTGTGGTGATAGCAGCAGGTAAAGATAAAGGACCCCTGGACGGTTGAGTCCAGTCAAAGGAGACTGTGGGGTACGGTGCCCATATCGCTTCAGGCTGAGGGAACCCACGTTTGTCCAGTCGTGACCCCATGACCTCGTTTCTCCAGGCAGCCCTAATTGGGCCCTCGGCCACCTCACAGCTTGCCAAAAGTGCAGGTCTCCAATACTGATGCTTGTGGGGTGTGTGTGTGTCCAGTTGTGGTTGGTATGGAGCAATAACTGCAGGCAGAGTATGGCAGAAAAGGGGGGTGCTAGGGGGGTTTGGGGGGTAGGATTTTTTCCTGACTTTTTTCTGGCCCACGTAGGACCAGTCTGGCCTTGGTGAAGACTTGACGTTTTCACCCCCCAAAAGTTTTTGATTTGAGTTTCTACTGAAATGAGGCTGCATGTTAATGTTGTATTTTAATCTTGTTTTTAAGTTGTATTTTAATCAATTGTTTTTATACTTGGTGTTAGCTGCCCTGAGCCCGGTCTTGTTTGGGGAGGGCGGGGTATAAATAAAATGTATTATTATTGTTGTTGTTATTGTTATTATTAAGGAAACCTTCCTGTCATGGCCTTGAGTGGGCCAGTGCACAGGATTCACACGTGCACATTCACTCCGCCTGTTTCCCCGTCTTTAAGACCCACTTTCTTCCTGTGGCTTCAGGGTCGCCCGGGGATGCGAGTCTTTCCCGGGGAAGCCTAGCAGAGGGCTGCGGCCGCAGAAGGAACTCTGCACATGGTCAGGGGCAGCCTCTCCCTCGGATCCCCCGCATGCTCGGCCGCCCCACGAGGCTCGTAGTCTCGCCTTCAGAGGAGTCCTGCGCCTTTAAGACGCGCGGCGGCCCCTCAAGCCGAAGGGCGGAGCTTCCCCCGGCGGCGCCGCCCTTTCCCTGAGCGAGCAAACCCGGCCCGAGCTCCGGCGGCGGGAGGGCGGGGCTTCCATTTTACGGCCCCGCCCCCTCTTCCGCTCGCGCTTCCTCCTTCGACACTCACCAGAGGCGAGGAAAAGGCGGGGCTCCGCTCTGGCTCCGCCCCCCGCCCCCACGAGCGGCGCGAAGTGGCGAGGAAGAGGGGGCGGAGCTTCCTTCCGTGGCCCCGCCCTCCCCTGGGCGAGCGAGCGAGTGAGCGCGGCCGAGCCCGGCCAGAGCAGCTGAATCCTCTCTTCGCTCCTTCGCGGCGCCGCCTCGCGCTCCCCCCCCTCGCCCGCCAGGTGAGTCCGCGCCTCCGCTCGACACCCCCTCCCTCCCTCCGCGCGCGCCTCGTCAGCCTCGTCCCAGAGCGACCGTTGGGCGCCGCCATTCGCCCCCTGGGGACGGGGGGGGACACACGCGGGGAAAGGCGAGGGGACCTGCCGCGACTGCCCTCCGCTCCCTCCTTCGAATGCTCCGCCGCCTCCCGGACTCGTCTCCCCTCAGCCCCGGCGCCTTCTCTCCCTCAGAGCCGCCGCTTCCTCCTCTTCGTCGCCCCCCATTCCCGCCGCTCCGGTCCCCGCTCCCGCCTCGCCGCACGAACACAGCGCCGGGGGGCGGGGGGGGAGGCGCGCGGGGCCTCCTGGGAGCCGTAGTCCGCTCGCTTCCGCACCTCAGGGACGGCGGCGCGGGCGGGACTACGCTTCCCGGCGGCCCCCGCGCGAGAGGGCTTCTCGCTCCCCGTTTCCACCGGGGCTGCGAGGGGGGGGGGGCGAGGAGGGCGCGCGCGTGGCTCCGGGGGAACGGAAGGGGCGGTCCCTGGAGGGAGGGGGCGGGGCGCCGGGCGGCTCCTGCAGCGGGCAGGAAACACGCCCGGACCCGCTTCGGGTTGGGAAGGGACCTCCAAGGGCCATCTAGTCCAGCCCCCTGCAATGCAAGAATCGCAACTGAAGTAGGGCTTCCCTGAGCGCCCTATTTCTTTCAAGGGAAGGATTTTCCTCGTGTCCCGGGGCGAAAGCGAAGCCACCCCCAGAAGAGCTTCGGGGTTGCCACCCCCCATACCTGCGCCCTTCCCATCAATTGCTCAGCCCCGCAAGCTGTTTCTCCATCTGCCTTGCTGACTTTGCATCTGCCCCGCTTCTCCCACCCAACTCCGGGCAGCTTTGTCCTCGTGGGCTGAGTGCTTGGCTCCGTGAGCTCTCCTCCCCGCCCCCAGCAACTGCGAAATGTGGGATCTGGTGCAGCAGCTCGAGCTTCTCCCCAGTGGGAGCCTCTGCAGGGCTTTCCTGACCTAATTTTGCAGACAATCGCCTATTCAGGCCGGGTCTGGTGCTGCCTGAGAAAACATGATTGGTGGAGGGGGGTGGGAGCCTCAATTTCCAGTTTGGGTTTTGTTTGCCATCTCTCCAATCTGTACCGTGGGGCAGGAGTTGGCATAGGGAGATGCTTGCCTTTGCCCAACACCCATCTTTGAAGAGGAGGGCTAAGTTGTGTACTTCTCTCTTCTCATGCTGACATTTTTTCCTCTCCCCTCCTGGCAAAGGGGTGCAGTCTGGTTTGTGTGTTGCACTGGAGGCATGGGTGAAGCCTGCCAGGTCTCCTGTCTAGCATCCGCCTGGCCAAGGTGCACACTTTCCTTCCAGGAAGTTGGGTGGCTCTCTGGCTGCCAGAGGAACAGCAGTTGTTCTGCTCCAGCCCCAAACTTGGCATGAAGTCTCCCTCCATGGTGACTTTGGCCGGGCTTTATCATAATGTCGGTAGACCGGTGACTACAAAGGGGACAGAGTTTGATGCGCTGTGAGAGAGATTTAGTGAGGAATGCAGCGGGCCCTCTTCCTAATCTCGCTTGTGCTGACCTGCCAAAACATGACACTGATTTCCAGATGGCATTAGCCGTGTGAACTTTGGGGCTGAGGCTGTTCGGACTGCCTAGGTGATTCCCACCCCCACCCCCCTCTGCGTTTTCTCTTTGGGGTGGATCTCCAATCAAAGGGTCAATGTGTCGCCAGAGAAGCTGAATCGGAAAAATGGAATCCAAACAGACAAAAATGACATTTAAGGGGGGATTAAACTTGCTCGCTTTGCCTGAAGGTATTGGCTCCATTATACTCTCTGCAAGGAACAGCTGCACCAGGAGGCGGAGGCAGCAGCCAGAGCAGGGGGATTTGCAGCATTAGGGGCAGGGTACTGTCAGACACCGACTTAATAACCCCCCTATTGTTTGTCTGGATGCCGGGGAGGAAAGTGGTTCTTAGAAGGGGCTGCAGAAAATCCTGGGAGTGTCTGGGAAGATTGGGATTGTTTACCAGGGAAGGGAGGCAAATAAACAGGGGTCTGATAAGGACCTGGAAATTGTGCACCAGAAGAGAGCATGTGTGGGGATAGTTTTAGTCTTTGAAATCCTGGGATGGCAGCTTCTGAGTTTATGTGGGAGAGGAGACTGGGGGTTGGCTGTGTGCTTGGTCTGTGGTGGTGGTCTGTACATGCTGTGGTGATGGGCATGTGAACAACTCGGTGTTTGGCATGCGAGTCTTGCAGGTGTGTGTTGCATGCAGCTGGAGCAAGCAGGTGTCCTAAGTTCTTAAGAAGACCCAGAGAGGGTCCTTGGGTCAGGCCAAAGAGGGCCCATCTAGCCAGCACCCTGCTCTCACAGTGAGGCCTGGGACCATGTCTGTTGCCCAGACCTGGACCTTAGCAGTGGCAGACCAGGGCAGGTTCCAGTTTCCTCTGCTGCTGCCTTTGTTAGGGAACTTCCCAAATCACTGGGCTGAAAGCAACCAGAAAACCCTCCTTATCTGCACCCCTTTCACCTGGCAAGGTCAGTTGCATATCACCCCTACAAGTTAGACTTTCAGGTGCAGTGGGGAAAAGGCCAGAGGGTTGGCATGAATGGGGACCGGTGCAAAACTGGCTGCTGAAATGTTTGCTGTGTCGCCTGCAGTGTCCGCTTCCATAGACTTAAAATACGGTTTCCCGCATGTGAAATAGGTGTAAGTCCAGCAGGACAAACGCACAGGTGTGCCCAAGTGTCGGAAACGGTTGTCCAACTCGGCTCAGAAGCTTGGGGAGAATGCAGGTGCCTTCCTGTCTCCAAGGCCTAAAAGTTAGCACTTGCTGAGAGTGAGGTGTGCTCCCAGGCTTGGGTCAGCATCAGCCTGCCTTTAAGAGGAACAAAGCCAGAGAGTCCAAATGGGAGAGTTTCTGTTTGTTCTAAAGGTACACAAATGACTCTCCAGGCAGGGGTAGCTGTCCTTAAGCAAACAGCCACTCCCCTGCCGTGTTTGCCTCCCAAACATTCCTGCTGCAGGCACCTGAAAGTGAAATGGGCGGAAGGTGCAGGGCGGCGGTTATGGGCTGTGAGGGATTGTCTGTAGCTCGGAAGTCTTAATACGTTGCCTGAATCCTGCCTCTGATCTGCACACGGCTGCCCCTTGGCTGCCTGGGATCAAATCCCCAATTTTATAGCCAAAATTGTTCACGGGAGACAGGGCTAGAAATCAGTGAATTCTCCTCAATATATTTCTTTTGTTTGGGGTGGTCACACTTCCCCTTCTCCAGCATGAGAGACATCACCTCCATGCTTTCCCTTTTCTGTGGGATGCATTGGGAGATCTCTAGCTTCCGTCCTATTAAGAGCCTTTGCCAGATCAGGCCCAAGAGGCCCATCTAGGGCAGCATCCTGTTCTCACAGATGCCTTTCCTGGGAAGCCCACTTGCAATTCCCAAAAACAGCGCATACAGTGGTCTAGGTACCTTCAGCTTTCTCAGACCCAGGAAGCTTGCATTTGGGGATGCATTTCCTAATCTTTTGCCATATGTTTGCATGGTTGTCGTGTGCTCCTGCTGTGACCCCCCAGTGACTGCAATAAACTCTCCTAGAAGTTGCAGGGTTTGAGACCCACCCATAAGGGCTGCTACCCCTGGTGAGGTGCCTTCGTTATTCAGAGGAGGGGTTGTAGAATGGGGACCTAGTGAAATGGGATTGGACCCTCAGGCTTCTGGGGCCGCGCTTGCGACAGGAGCCTTAATAAAGCGGAACCTTTGTCGTGCATGGATCGCCTGGGCTGCCCTTGCCCCACTGAGTGAGACAGAAAGAGGAGACACACACAGCCCTTGGGGCAACCATCCATTGGGCCGTTCTCTTGTGCAGACACCGCTGCCAGGAACAGCCTGGGCATGTGGGCTGCCTCCACCCACTTCACTCTACTGCCAGGAAGATGAAATGCGAGAGTGGGCTGGACGGCCGCCTCCCAGTTCGCTTCATGGGCAAGTAAAGCACGGGAGAGGCTAGAACTTGGAGTTAAAAGAGGTATAGAAGAAAAGGCAGCAAAGAGAGGACAGAAAGGGAAGAAAGGACATTGATGCATAGAGAAATATGGGGGCAGTTCAGTGAGAATCCCTGTGCACGCCTTGCCTTGAGGGTCTCTTGTGGCCTGTCAGGATGGGTGAGACTCCCAGGGTTAGAAAATGGGAATGGAAAACTAGGAGCCATGTGACTGCTGGGACCTAGGTTGTGGGTGCCAAAACAAAATGGCTAGGCGACAGATTTTCTTGGTTTCTGCTCCACTACCAGACCAGGCAGCCCCGCAGCAAAATAATAATAATAATTTAAAAAAATTGCTGTGGGTGAATCGGTGTCTGGAGGGTAGCATGGCAGCAAAAGATGCGTCTTTTGCTAGCATGCTACCCTGCAAACACCTGATTCGCACATCAGCAAAAAAACGACAAGCCTTTTGCTGCTGCTGTGCCTTGGCAGACCAGGCAGGTGGAGGTGCTAAGCCAGGTGCCAAGGGTAGCTGGCGCCTGGACATCTCCGTTCTGTCGCAAAAGGCTCTCAAAATGCGACTGACACCTGGCTAATTCCGAAAGCTGGAAATCCGCCTTTCTCCCGACAGAGAACTTAAGTAAGTACCAGTGTTTACTTCTGTAGGGAGGAAGGGGAACCTGTGTAGAGGTTACATCTCAGCAGTTCCCAGATTGGGTGGGAGCTGCTGAACGCTGATCCGTATTGACTCCCTGCTGCTGAATTCCCCTGTCAAAAGGCACCTCTGAGGGTAGTTTCCAAGGCAGGATACTTACCTGAATGACGGTCGTGATTTACTGAAAAAATAACACCTTATTGCACCTATGTTTTGTCTCCCCCGCCCCACTTAACCTGGTGGAGATGGTAGTCTGCCTTCCGTTTTGCAGTCTGCTTGTTGAGCAGACGTGAGTAGGGCTCGCCGGTCAAGTCCTTCTTGCCTCCGTGCCACCGCTTCATTCTAAGTCATTGACCACCCCATAAATCTGCAAGTCTTCACGGCATAGGACCCTCGTACCTACGGGACCGCCTCTCCCAGTATGCCCCACAGAGGACCTTAATGTCCATAAATAGCAACACCCTAGAGGTCCCGGGCCCTAAGGAAGTCAGATTAGCCTCAACCAGAGCCAGGGCCTTCTCAACACTGGCTCCGGCCTGGTGGAATGCTCTGCCTCATGAGACCAGGGCCCTGTGGGATCTGATTTCTTTCTGCAGGGCCTGTAAGAAAGTTGTTCCGCCTGGCCTTTGGCTTGGAATCAAATTGATCCCCTCCCCCTCTTTCCTCTTTCCTTTCTCCTTCTGTGATGGAACTCCTATTTGGGGACTTCCCTGGCTTTTCGGACAGTTGGCCTTGGTAAAGACTTTACATTTTCATCCCCACCCCCCCAAGTTTTTGATTTGAGTTCCTACTGAAATGAGGCTGCATTTTAATGTTGTATTTTAATCTTGTTTTTAAGTTGTATTTCAATCAATTGTTTCATACTGGTGTTAGCCGCCCTGAGCCCGGTCTCGGCTAGGGAGGGCGGGGTATAAATAAAATTTAATAATAATAATAAAGTCCTTACGGTCGCTTGTGGGATGCTTTTCCCTGTCAAACCGAACCTCCGGCTGCCCTGCAGAGGATTGCAGGGGGCTTCCAGTGGAGACGTGAGCTTCAGGGTTCCGGCGCTCTGGCACGGCTACCTCTGTTTCCAAGAGTTTCACAAGCTGTTTTCAACTTGGACTCTTGGTTCTTGCAAATTCCACCTTCTGTTCGCGGCGGAAATCTTCTCTGGAGGCATGCTGCAGTTGAGCTCACAGGATGCGTGGTTAGTTTTTCTGTGTGGGGATCTGGGGGGATTTGAGCAGGAGAAGAGAGACTTTAAAACTCGTGTCCTGCTGAATTTTCTCTCTCTTCCCCCCCCCCATCAGATTTCTTTCATTCCTGCCGCCTGCGATTGATGCCTTACAGAGTGTTCCTTCCCCCACTTTCCTCTGCGTTTGAGAGTTCTGCCACTCAGCTGTGGCCCATCAATCTGTAAGCCACCCACAAAAGATCTGGCGTCAACCCCCCCCCCCTTAGCAAAGCTTTCTCTTTTCGCTGTCAGCTCATGGGAGTTTGGTGATAGCTTTCCCAAAAGCAGGCGCTTGAGCTTCGAATCCCAGCCCTTTGATTGACTCCCGTCGATCACAACTCTTTGTGCTGTGCCTCTCTGTTGGGGAAGGACCACCGTAGCTCAGTGGTGGGGCCACTTGCCTTGCGCTCAGAAGGTCCCGGGCTCCATCCCCAATGGCATCTCCAGGTGGGGCTGGAAGAGACTCCTGCGGCTGAAACCCTGGAGAGCCACTGCTGCCAGTCAGTGTAGACAGTACTGAGGCAAATGGACCATTAGTTTCACCGTATTTTTTGTTCTATAAGACGCACCTAGTTTTTTGAGGAGGAAAACAAGAAAAAAAAATATTCTGAATCTCAGAAGCCAGAACAGCAAGAGGGATCGCTGTGCAGCGAAAGCAGCAATCCCTCTTGCTGTTCTGGCTTCTGGGATAGCTGCACAGCCTGCATTCTCTCCATAAGGCGCACACACATTTCCCCATACTTTTTAGGAGGGAAAAAGTGAGTCTTATAGAGCAAAAAATACGGTACTTTGCTTCCTGTGTTTCTGTTGCACAAGGACATGTTTGTCTCCAAGGGCAGCTCTTAAAGCCACAGAGCTCAGTGTATCTTGGGGAGTCTTCCTTGGTGGGTGGTGCCCTGGTTTGGGGCCTGGAAACCGGAGTTTATACCCAGTCCCATTTCCTCCTTCCTGACCCTTCTAGGCTGTGAGGCCTTTGGTGCAGGTTCTCCTTTCAGTATCCTGGCAGTATCCAGATCTGCTTGGTGGCAGTGAGTGGCAAAAGACGTCCCGTTCTGCAGACTGGATTTTGGCTTCAGCAGTTGGGTTTCATTCCGAGGGCCTTGGCAATTCCCCTCCATTCCAAGGCCTTCCTGCATCCGACAATCAATTGCTGTCGGATGCAGGAGGGACTGAGGTTCAGATGGCTTGTGTTTGATTGGTATTCTGCCAGTGGGAAGGCGTCCGCCAACGTCCACATTAGCAGGCCGCCTGCGATGGTGAGTTCCAGGAATGTAGCAAGCAATCTCTCTCGTGCTGAAGATAAGTAGATCTTAATTAAATGGCAGGCTGCAGGAACAAGGTTGTTTAATAGCAGAGAGAGAGAGCTTCTGCCAATTCCTTCTCCCAGGACCTCCATTCCTGTGAAGAAGGCAAATCTCTCCTGGGAGCTTTCCCATGTGACCTTTAGCAAAGAGGGTCTCTTTCGACCCCTGAAAATTAGCCTGGCGCAGGACTGGGCTTCTGAGTTAAGCTTCCAGCTTCTTGAGCCCCCAAAACTCACCTAGTGCTAGAGCTACTGTTCCCAAATTATTGAAACAAGTTGGAAGTGATCATGTCCTCTTTGGTTTCATGATACAGAGGCAAGGGAAAGCTGTGTGTAGTTGGACGCACACTGCGGACTTTAAGAAAGCCAATTTCAAAAACTTTAAGGAACAACTGGGTGAGCTCCCATGGTCAGAAATACTTAGAGAGAAGGGGGGTCCAAGTTGGATGGGAGTTTCTTGAAGGTGAAATATTGAAGACACAAACATAGACAATTTCAACCACAAAGAAAAGAGGATCTAAAGAAACCAGTATGGCTGCATAAGGAGCTTACAGACGAGCTGATATTTAAGAAGGGCATGTATAAGAAAGGGAAGAAAAGGGAAATCACAAATAAAGAGTATAAACAAGCAGGCAATAGTTGCAGGGAGAACAACAAGCAGGTCAAAGCTCAGAATGAGCTCAGGCTTGCAAGAGAGGTGAAAAATAATAACCAAAGATTTGTTCAGCTATGTTTGAAGCAAGAGGAAGAACAGGCAAGTAGTAATAATTTATTATTTATACCCCGCCCATCTGGCTGGGCCTCCCCAGCCACTCTGGGCGGCTTCCATAGAAACCAAAAATACATAATAAATATCATTAAAAAAAGAAAAGAAAAAGACAGTAAAATATCACACGTTAAAAACTTCCCTGAACAGTAGCAGTTCCTATTGGGTGACAGAGAGAAAGCGGAACTGCTCAACACCTACTTTGCCTCTGTCCTCACCCAAAAGGAACGTGATGCCCAACCTGGTGATAACAGAATCAGTGATGTAAGGAGGGAGCTGCAGCCCAAGATAGGAAAAGAGGTAGTAAGGAAACACCTAGCTACTTTAAATGAATTCAGATCTCCAGAGTTTGATGAGCTGCACCCAAGGATACTAAAGGAGCTTGCAGATCTAATCTCAGAGCCTCTGTCTATCATTCTTTGAGAATTCTTGGAAAGCAGGTGAGGTCCCTACAGATTGGAGGTGGGCAAATGGTGAAAGGGGTGTGTGTGTCCCAGATATCAACCAACCAGTCAGCTCAACATTGATACTAGGAAAGGTCCTAGAAAGATCGGTTTGAGCCGTTAGAAAATGATGCTAGGATTGAGATCCAGCATAGTTTTCTCAAAAACAAGTCATGCCAGATGAATCTAAATTATTTTCCCGATAGAGTTGCAAGCTTGGTGGATCAGGGGAATGCTGTGAACATAGTGTATCTTGATTTCAGTAAGGCTTTTGACAAATTCCCCCATGATATTCTTGCAAAGAAGCTAGTAAAATGTGGGCTAGACAAGGTAACTGTTAGGTGGATTTGTAGCTGGAGGACTGATTGAACCCAAAGAGTACTCATCAATGGTTCCTCGTCATTAAAAAGTGGCAAGTGGGGTGCCACAGGGTTCTGTCCTGGGCCCGTTGTTGTTCAACGTCCTTAAAGCAACTTGAACAAAGGGCCCAAACTAACAAAATGAATTGCAGTAGGGACAAATGGAAGGAGGAATTGCTGCACCAATATAAGATGGGGGACACCTGGTTTTCCAGTAGTACTGTACGTGTGAAAAGGATCAAGGGTTCTTAGGAGACCACAAACTTACCATGAGTCAACCATGTGATGCAGCAGGGGGGAAACCACTTGCTATTCTAAGAAACATCAACAGAAGTCTAGTGTTCAGATCAAGGGAAATCATAGTGCAACTCTCTTCTGCCGTGGTCAGACCACAACTGGAATACTGTATCCAGCTCTGGGCTCCACAATTTAAGAAGGATGTTGACAAGCTGGATTGTGTGCAGAGAAGGGTGACCAAGATGATCAAGGGTCTGGAGACGAAGCCTTAGGAGGAACGGTTGAAGGAGTTGGGTATATTTTGTCTGGAGAAGAGGAGACTGAGAGGAGATATGAGCCACCTTCAGATATCTCAAGGACTGTCCCACGGAAGATGAAGCAAGCTTGTTTACTCCTCCTCGGAAGGCAAGGACCAAAACAATGGCTTCAAGTTACCAGAACGGAAATTCTGACTAAACATCAGGAATTATCTTCTGACAGTGAGAGCTGTTCAACAGTGGAAGGGACCCCTTTGGTGGACTCTTCTTCCTTGGAGGTTTTTAAGCAGAGGTTGGAGAGGGAGAGATGAGGGAAGCCAGCTTCTTTTTGAGGCCGGCAGGTAAAACCCACTTCTCTATCTTGCATCCCATCAGGTGTTGCATGGGAACAGACTGTAAACCTACAGCCTGGGAGGCCCTCCTGCCGCCTCTCCCGGGTGACTCTGTTGGCTGGGGGCTGTTCTCTGGCTCCATGTTGTCGTCTGGGCATTTGCATCTGCTCTGCGCTTTTGCCCAGCAGAACAAGAAAGCAAATGGCAGAATCATTCCATGCCAATGAGGATTACTTGACTTTTGCCACCACTAAGGAGGCCCAACTTTGTCAACTTCTTAGCCTCCTGGCTAGCGCTGGGCGATACCTGGTTTTCAACTTCGTGATATATCACCAGCTAAACACCACGATATACTGATTTCTAAAATAAGATGGAGCTACGTAGAGGCGAACGTTGTAATGTCCTGGCAACTGCTACTAAGTTAGCTGTCTAAACCACCACGTACTGATGAAATAATCACTTTCATCAGCAGGCAAGCCAAAATGCATCCAATCAGGACTTTGGTTTGGGGCTTGAATACCAAATGGTGGTATTCAGGTCCAGGACAATACTGTATAAAATACAGTGATGAGTCATAGTGAATGCAAACAATCTGGAAACATAATGAACAGCAACAAAAAAAATCTAAATTTGATGCATGTCATTATATGAAAATTAACTCGATAGCATGCTTCAACTAAACCATTAAAGATTTCTGGAGAATATATTAATGTATTATGCAGTTTTAGGGGCAAATTTAAAATTTACAAGAGAAGATTTAGTAAAAGTACTAATTAAACTTGCATACGATTAACAATATAATCTGTTTTCTACAAGTTTAAGAGTAATTCATGTAATTTACTAGTCAAGTTGTATCTCCTTCACCACTCAGAGAGCCAACTGCAATTCTATGCATGAGTAAGCCCCACTCAGTTCAACTAAACTCACTTCTACTTTCCTGGGATTAAGCCCCATTGAATCCAGTAGTCCATAAATAACACCATTTCCATTTCGACTGTGTGTATTCTCCTTCTTGCACTCTGGGACTCCAAGCTACAGTCAAGCAGTGTAGTTGAGATCACAGAATTGTAGTGCTGGAAGGGACCCACGGTGACTATCTAGTCCAACCCTCGGGTGAATCGACATTCTGCTATGGCGACTGCAACCTAGGTTTAAGGTGTCGTCTGGGGCCCAGCTGATATATCTGACAGGTGTTGCACTTGACGGCAGAGCTTTTTGCCTTTTGAGAGGGTGAAATAAAGATCGTTTTGTATGCTGTCACTAGACATGCAGCTTGTAACTGGTAAACTGCTTGTGTTTTTTTTGTTTTTCTCAATAAGAACTATATCTGGTTTTTTTGTGTGTTTTTTGAATGTGGGTGGAAGGGTGTCTGAGGCATTGGGAGATAGATGGTGTGATGGCCTGGGAATCCGATTCAGAGGCTGAACCGGAGGAATCCCAGCCTGCACGGGAGTCCCCGCCTCCAGGGCCGGTTGAACTGGGGCAGGGCCTTGATTCTGAAGCGCCTGCACCTGTGCCGGATCCTCAGGAGCAGGCACCAGGTGAATCCACTATGGCTCCAAAGGTGGTTGAGGACTCAGTGCCTACAGGTGAGTCCCCCCCTGGGTCCAGTAACTCTTCAGCCTCTCCTGAACTGCAGAGGCTCAGGGCAGAGAGGCGAAGGGAACTGGTTTCTCCCAGGAGGAGTGCTCGCCTTAAGGCCAGGAGAGGCGGGTCTCCTGGGGGCCGGGACCGCCCCTGGGCTCAGAGAAGATAAAGGCCAGTCAGCCCGGTCCCAGGTTGCGGGAGCAACGTCGTTGATGAGCTGTTTCGGCCAGCATCCAGTCCTGTTTCCCCCAGAGTTCCTGTCCTTGCCCGGCTTCCCGCTGTGGACCCCGCTTTGCCCGAGGAGGACTGTCTGCCGACCCTCAACTCAGGTCCTGGACCTCGCCCCACGGTAACCTCCCCCCTGGACCAGCACAGATGGGCTGAGAGAACCAGGTGGCAAAATAGTTCTGTGCTTCCTTATAGTGACAGAAAGTGTTTCCCCCCCGGTGCTGAAAGAATTCTAATATTTTGTTGGAAGCCCCCCAGAGGGGCCGAGTATAAATAATAAATTATTATTATTATAATGCTGAGGACCAGATGACCTGCAGCTCCATCAGGAAGGCTCTTCCGTCGCGGAAAATACTGTGCGAGTGAGAGAGCACGTGAAGCGGCCCGTGTTTCTGGAGGAAATACAAAGGGAGGCAGCTCAGAGTCCCACGCATTGGACCATGTCAGAATGGCCTCTCAATTGGCAGAAATGAAAATAATTTTCTGCTTGTAAAAAGGTTGTCCTGAGGACTCTCCAATTACACACACGTCCAGTCCTTCAAGGCAATTGTTCTTTTTCCAAGCCCTCCAGAGACGGTGGCTTGCGTCCAGCACTAATAACATTCTCGGACTAGACCCATGGAAATGAATGGATGTGGCTAGTTTAGGTCCATTAATTTTAATGGAAAGAACTCAGATGGATACAACCCCCCCATGCTTCTATGTGGGAAATTGATAGTGTTTGAAGTGGCCGTGAGTGAAGGCACAGAGAGCAACAGTGATGGTTTTTTTGTAGGAAAGTCCACCAGCAAGGAAATCTTCCTGGCTGGCTGCTGGTGGGCTCCTCAGCCTCCTCGTGTGCTGGGGGTCATTCCTTTGTGTCAAATGGGCCTGCCCTGGGTGCTGAGACTACCTGGCTTCCTCTGAGAAGCCTACCACCCAATTCCTTGTGGACTGCTCAGGAGAGGGCAAAGTTTGCTGTCAGTTCCTGGCTCGAATCCTGCCATCGCCCTTAGGACGCTTGCTGGGGACCATGTCACAAGCGACATTTCTCTGCCACGGCAGAGGACCCTCTTGCTCCTCTGGGGTCTCTTTTGGTAAGGACGCAACATTTGGGGGCTTGTCTGCCAGGCCGCCTTCTCTGCAAAGGGAACCCTGCTGCCTCGTACGCTTCAAGACGCAGAGAAGTTGCCCTTTTGCCTCTTTCTTGTTTGCATTGGGGCTGGCAGGCCAGATCCTTCCCCAGCAGAGGCAGCGTGCAAGAGGAATTGGTCCAAAGTCCCCAAGGCTCTGAACGTCTGGTTCCTTTAGAGCAACTGCCTGATTGCCCCATCAGGAGAGGAGAGCATTCTTGGCACTCTGGTTCTGTTTACAGGTTTCCCACGGGCATCTGTGAAAATGGCCCTCGGCTTTAGTTGTGATTCCTGTATTGCAAGGGGTTGGGCTAGATGACCCCTGGGGTCCCTTCCAGTTCTATGTTCTATCTGGTTGGCCACTGCGATAACAGGATGCTGGACTGATCCTGCAGGCCCCTCTTGGGTTCTTATGGTTCCCCTGCACATCCGTGGTTCTGCGTCCTTCCAGAGTCTATTTTAATACAGCGGTACCTCGGGTTACATATGCTTCAGGTTACATACGCTTCAGGTTACAGACTCCGCTAACCCAGAAATAGTACCTCGGGTTAAGAACTTTACTTCAGGATGAGAACAGAAATTGTGCTCTGGCGGCGCGGCAGCAGCAGGAGGCCCCATTAGCTAAAGTGGTGCTTCAGGTTAAGAACAGTTTCAGGTTAAGAACGGACCTCCAGAACGAATTAAGTACTTAACCCAAGGTACCACTGTACTTTGTTGGAAGCCACCCAGAGTGGCTGGGGAAACCCAGCCAGATGGGCAGTGTATAAATAATAAATTATTATTATTGTTATCCTTTTTTGTAATTGCTTTTATTTGTGTTTTTAATACACAACAAGCAATAACAACAGCAATAAAGAGAAGAAAGGAAAAATCAAGGAAGGCTATGAGGAGAGAGGAGAAAGTGGCAGCATTGCAAAAACAGCACTCTAGTTCCAGACAGGTGTCTTTCCTAAGTACATTATCCAAGAATGTTTTCCCTGGGAGTTCCTTCGCCTCCGTGTTCAATAAATGGATCCCAAACTTTCAAAAATGTCTACTTCCTGTTTTGATTTAAAGGAGTGTCAGTGCTGGGTTGGTGGTGTGTGAAACTCAGCCAGATGGGCGGGGTATAAATAATAAATTATTATTATATTGCTTTGTTTTCCCCAAAAAATTCATCCAGTATCAGCAGAAGCTCAGGTTGCCTTGTGGAACCTTTTGGCAGCAAACCAAGCGGCCGCATGAAGGAGCCCAGTTGCTGCTGCGTCTCAGCACCTAGGGATTTCCTTGTGTTGGCTGAGATAAATGAAGGTCTTCGTTATGTCCCCACCCCCCTCCAGCTGCCTGCATTCAGAAAACCAAAACAGTGATTGAGCAGAAGCAAGTTTGCCAGCTTGTAAAGGTGTCGGAAGGGGGGAAGAGTTGTTCAGTAGATGGCAACTCGTGGCGTGTCTCCAAAGGCAACCAATTTTGTGGGGCACCTTAAAGACATAACTTAACGCCTTTGCCATGATATCAGCTCTCTGGAGTCCCACTTTGTCAGGCGGCCAGCTGCAAGGGGTCTTATCTTATCCTGAGTTTTTATAGCTGTGGGTGTTTGGAGAGGCAGGCGGAAGGAGGGACCGAAAGGCAGATAGCACAGGCTGTGATAGAATTAAGTTGTTGGCTGTTGGCCATTCATAAAACTCCTGTTTGGGATCACCCAGACATCTTGGCATTTAGCCAGCTTCGAGAGACCCACTTGCTTGCTGTTTTCCTGCGACCCACTTGCGGAGGCGGGTCCCTTGCTGCCGGGGCCAAAACCCAGCCGGCTCCTTTCCGGGATGCAGCGACATAGTTGCCGACCTTTGCGCTCAAGAGGTCTGGGCTCGGTCTCGCGATCTTTTGCCCTCTTTCCCCGAGCAAGAGGCGTTGTTTGCAAGGAAGTCCTCCTCCTTCAGGGAGGTGAGTCAGGATCTGTGCTTTCCTTGGGAGCTGCTGCTTGAGCCAAAGCCCACCCCTGCTCTTGGCTTCTGCAAGGAGAAAGTGGTGACTGTAAACATAGGAATGCCCTTGCCCTGGCCTTGGCAGATGGCCCAAAGGACCCATTCATGGTTTTCGCCAGGGCAGTGGGGAAAGGATTGTGGCTGGGATGATTCATCCTCTTCCTATCAGGGGCCGAAACATCTGGATTAGCAGCCTAAGGACTCCCTTCATCGCAGACCCGCACGGTGCTGTGATTGTTTATCTACCGTATTTTTCGCACCATAGGACGCAGCGGACAATAGGACGCACCTTGTTTTAGAGGGGGGAGAACAAGGGGAAAAAATTCTTCCGCTCTCTGACCAGCGCCCCTTCAGCGAAGTGGCAGGAAGCGCTGCGCAGAGAGTGGGAGAATTTTCCCCCTCTTGTTTTCCCGCTCTAAAACAAGGTGCCATTTAAGGTGCGTTCAGGCGGCTACCTTGGAAGCCTGGAGAGCTAGAGGGGTCAGTGCGCACCGACCCCTCTCGCTCTCCAGCCTTCAGGTTCCTTTCGACCTGCTCTTTGGGGCTGGCGGGGGGAAGCCCACCACCAGCCCCAAAGAGCAGGTCTGGGAGCAGCGGAAAGGCGCAGCGGAGAGGCTGCTACCATAGTCACGCGTCACTTCTCCAGCTGGGAGAGGGTCGCGGGGGGCTGCTTTAGCTCCGCGCGCGCTCTCCTGGCTGGAGAGGTGACGCGCAGCTATGGAGGCTCCTGCCAGAGCTGCGCGTCACTTCTCCAGCCGGGAGAGGGTCGCAGGGCTATGGTGTCTTTGCTCCATAGGGCGCACACACATTTCCCCTTCATTTTTGAAGGGGAAAAAGTGCGTCCTATAGAGCGAAAAATACGGTAAGCTATTTTTGTCTACTGCTTTTCTACCTTGCTGAGCAGGTTATGTTAAAATAAGCTTAAAACTGTGTAACGCAACCAAGGAAAGCTGCAAGGGTTTTTCCTTTGGAAGGCCCAGTCTCTCCTTCCTGCAGCTGGCTCCTGAGTAGCCCTGCTGTGGGGTGGGGGTTGATCCAGGGGGTTGGCTCAGGTTTTGCGGCAGCTTCTCAGAGCAGGCCGCAAGGCTCCCGCTGCAGTTGCTACTACCTCGCGTTTTATCCAATGGCTGCTTGCTTCCCTGCAGCGCATCTGCGCGGATGTGGCTCTTCCAGGGATTTACAGGCCGGCTGACTTACTGTGACTGGTGGGGTTCCTGTGCTGCGCATTGCAGGGGAGGGGCAAATGGGATGTGGAACTGCAGCATAGGACACTGTCTCTCTTTATCTTATTTTACCTTTGTAGCATTAAGAGCAACAAACGGTGACCTCATGAGGCTTGATGTAGTGCCAAAGTGTGAAAGACTCGATGAGCGACAATGACACGTAGCTGCGATTCCTGCCTTTCTGGGGGTTGGTCTAGATGACTCGTGGGGTCCCTTCCAGCCCTACACATGCCTCTCTCCTTTGCCTCCGGAGCCCTGCCTGCCTGCCTGCCTCTAAAGCCCTTTGTGCACCAATCGGGGCTCCACCAAGGGCACATTGCAGTGTGATCCAAGCCACGGTCATCTCCAGACTTGATTATTGTAACTCGCTCTACGCGGGGCTGCCCTTGAGACTGACCCAGAAACTCCAGCGGGTGCAGAATGCCGTGGCAAGACTCCTTACAGGGTCCTCGCCGCGGGATCACACTCACCCGGTGCTATACCCGGTAGAGTACAGGATCAGGTTCAAGGTTCTAGTTTTAACCTTTAAAGCCCTATACGGCTTAAGACCCTCGTACCTACAGGACTGCCTCTCCTGGTATGCTCCATGCAGGACCTTACGGTCTTCAAACAAAAATATCTTGGAGGTCCCGGGCCACAGGGAGTTTAGGCTGGCCTCAACCAGAGCCAGGGCTTTTTCGGCCGTGGCCCCGATCTGGTGGAATGCTCTGTCACAAGAGACTAGGGCGCAGTCTGACCCCTTCCTTTGGTAATCCTCACAGAACTCTAGCCCAATGGTTGCCATTAATTTACTTTGATTTTGAATTGATTTTAGAATGCTGTGTTACTTTTATTGTTGTTAGCCTCTCTTAGCCCAGCTTCGGCTGGGGAGGGCAGGATATAAAAAAAATATTATTATTACTATTACATTATTATTATTATCTGGTTGGGAGGTTACCAGAGCATGGGGTGCCAACGAATAAATTTTGGGGGGTGCACTCGGGTGAGCCATGCCACACATAATTGGTCACATGACGCGATGCATGCGCACCATTTGAATGGCAATACCCATTAACCGGGTGGCGCTGTGGGTTAACCCACAGAGCCTAGGACTTGCCGATCAGAAGGTTGGCGGTTCGAATCCCAGCGACAGGGTGAGCTCCCGTTGCTCGGTCCCTGCTCCTGCCAACCTAGCAATTTGAAAGCACATCAAAGTGCAAGTAGATAAATAGGTACCGCTCCGGCGGGAAGGTAAACGGCGTTTCTGTGTTCTGCTCTGGTTCGCCAGAAGCGGCTTAGTCATGCTGGCCACATGACCCGGAAGCTGTACGCCGGCTCCCTCGGCCAAGAAAGCGAGATGAGCGCCGCAACCCCAGAGTCGGCCACGACTGGACCTAATGGTCAGCGGGTCCCTTTACCTTTTTTTTTACCCATCTACCGGGGGAGGCAGCCCCCTCACATCTTTTATTGGAGGAGGGAAGCTCCCTCTGCCCCTAGGAGTTGGCTCCTATGACTACCATGGCCAGGCTATATCTGCCCAGGAGTGGCCATAGCTGGCCAAAGGCTCTTGAGGTAAGGAGCACTCCCAGGCGATGTTTGTGCTCCTTGGGGAGGGGGCAGCACAGTCCCACCTAGAGGAAGTTGATCGCTGAATTCCTGAACCGGAGCCCTGCCTGCCTGTCAGCCTCTAAAGCCACCATTTGGTTGGGGCTCAGTTTCGGTGCTTTGGCTCTCATCCAGCTCATTGCAGCAGCCAGGCAGAGAGGCCCAGCACCTGCCCAGACTCACCTGACTCAGGTAACACAGGGAAATGGCGCCAGGTGACAGTTGCCTGCGGCTTGGCTCCCGCAGTGGGCAACCCCCAGGCAGCAGGTGCCTTTTCAGGGCTGTGTCTGAATAGCCAGTTTGGTGGTTGTGTTGGGGAAACTAGTGGGTCTCCCCCAAGGATTTTGCTTGTGATCTGAAGGTATCCTTAGCTGGGAGGGCAGGAGGTGTGTGGCTTGTGCTTCTCAGGCTTGGTGTGTGACTGTTTGCTTTGCAGAGACTTTGGACTCCCGCGGCAGGAGGAGAGGGCCTGTGTGCCCGCCTTGCTCATTCTCTCGCGCAGCCCAGCCAGCCGTGTGGTGGGGTCTGCATGCAGATGCTTAAAGCTGAGTAGGGGGTGAGAGAAAAGCTTTTCTCTTCTGCAGGGCTGCTCTGCTGGGATTGCATTTGCTCTTCAGATCGGGGGGTATGCACTTTCAGAGGTCCCCCTCAAGCTCTAACTTGGCATGTGGAACTGCCTGCTGGGTTGCCGGGACATTTTCTGGGCTCAGTCCAGCCGCTCGGGGCTTTGCATTAAGGACAAAAGATGGTTCAAAATGTCTGGGTGATCTGTGCAGCTTGTGCTGCGTTGGGTCCCCCCCCCCTCAATAAAGCAGAATTGGGTCCCTTCAGCCCCCCCACGGCTTGTCGCTGGATTCCTGCTGCTCACCATCCTTGTAGCGCTTCTTTGCAGAAAATGCACGTTTAACTTGTCAAATATTTTGCACTCAAATATTATTAAACTCCATTCCACGGAGAGAGGTTGTTGGATTGTACTTCCAGTGTGCGAAACTGCTCTTTTTGAGTATCTTTCCTGGAATTACAGATAGGTAGCCGTGTTGGTCTGCCATAGTCAAAACAAAATAAAAAAATTCTTTTCAGTAGCACCTTAAAGACCAACTAAGTTAGTTCTAGTATGAGCTTTCGTGTGCATGCACACTTCTTCAGATACACTAAGTGTGCATGCACACGAAAGCTCATACCTAGAACTAACTTAGTTGGTCTTTAAGGTGCTACTGGAAAGATTTTTTTTATTTTGTTTTTCCTGGAATTGTGGAGTTGGAAGGGACCCCATAGGGTCATCTAGCCCAACCCCCCACAGTACATGAATGACAGCTGAAGCATCCCTGACAAGTGGACATCCTTTTTTTGCTATCTCACCGTGTGCCCTTTTTGTGTTGCTTTGAATCTGTGTCCCTTGAATAATAATAATAATAATAATAATAATAATAATACAGTCATACCTCCGGTTACAGATGCTTCAGGTTGCGTTTTTTCAGGTTACGGACTCTCTGAAACCTGGAAGTACCGGAACGGGTTACTTCCGGCTTTCGGAGGTCGCTCATGCGAAGAAGTGCTAAATTGCGCTTTACGCATGCATAGAGGCGTCGAGTCGCAACAGGCGCTTGCGCATACATGCCACTGCGGGTTGCGAACGTGCATCCCGCACAGATCATGTTCGCAACTCGAGCGTCCACTGTAGTAGTAGTAGTAGCAATAATAATAATAATAGTAATATGCTGCGCACCTGACCGGTTTGCCCCAGCCACTCTGGGGGGTCTAGGTGACTGAGGTTGCACCTGCCAGCCCAAGACAAGGGTGTCCCTCGAGACGGTGGCCGTGGCAGTGCCTTCACCGTGCCACAGACCTGGCATTCTGCAACGGTGGTTCAGTGGCCAGCAAGCTGCTCTCTGTGGAATTGAGAGCACACGGCACAGCGTCCAAGGTTACTGGGGTCTAAATTTAAACTTCTTGGCCTGGAAGCTCTCCCTTTAAATCTTTTAATATTTTAATAGGAAACTTTTCTGTTTCTCGAAGAGCGCAGTTTATTTTTATGCCGGATATGAAAATAAGCCTGCAGGAAGCCTTTACCCAGGGATGCCAGGCTGGGCACAATGGGCCCTTATCTTCATACAATGCCTGCCTTGTCGGAAGGAACCCCCTGAGGGTTGTGACAGTTGCAGGAATCTGCCCCCATGGGACGCTTCTGCCTCTCAATGGCTCTCCTGTCTGTCTGAAAGAAGGGTCTGAGCTTACTGTGGGCAGGGGCTGGCCTGTTGTGGCAAGAGGAAGTTTTCTGCAGGACTGAGGCTTTGTCGGGGACCCCACTGCCTTTCCCCCCCAAGTGCACATTTGCTGAAAGCTGTTCTTCGCCATCCTGGCCCGCTTTGATCAGTGGATTTCTGGGCTCTCTCTTTTTTTGAAATCACTGCAACTTTTTTTGAAATCACTGCAACTTCAGGTGAACAAGCAGATAAACATATTAACACCCTCTTCTTAGGATCTTTTTTTCTCTTTCCACTTTCCCAGACTTCCAGGTTCTTGTCATGTCCCCTCTTTTTCACTTTTTTTCTCAACAAGGAAGCTCCAAACATCATGCCCTCTTCTCAGAGCGGAGTTGCTCCAGTCCCTTGGTCATTCTGGTAGCCTCTTTTCTGAGCTTCTTCCAAGCTCTGCAATGCCCTTTTTCAGATGAGGCAGCTAGAACTCTATGCAGTGGTGTTTGGGCCATAGCTATGTATAATGGACAGCTTCACCTTCGTTCCGTCTCCTAATGATCCCCATCATGGAATTGGCCTTTTTCATGGCTTCTGCACGTGGGGTTGACGTCTTCCTCAAGCTCTCCACTCCTACCCCAAGGCCTTATTCCTCGTCAGTCACGGCCAGCTCAGATCCCATGAGCGTATATGCGAAATTCAGATCTTTCCGCCCTTGTTTACATTGAATTGCATTTGCCTTTTTGCTGCTTGCTCTCCCAATTTGGAGAGGCCCTTCTGGAGCTCTCCACAATCCTTTTTTCTTTCTTTCTCTAATCCCCCTGAATCAGAGCCAGACTTGAATCTCTGTGGTGCGTGCTCATGGGAGGGAATAACTCGACCGACAATTCCTTGAGTGAGTGAGCAATTGGATAAAGAACTCAGGTTTAATAAATAGCCTTCTTTGGAAAGGAGGTTTGTGTGCAGTGCCCACAAGAGCTGCTTCTGAGCTTGGAAGTCCTTTGTCTTTGGCAGTGTCTCAAAGCAGGGCAACAGTTCCACTGAACGGAACTGATAATTGCGTTGGGTTTGGGCTGATTTGCCACCTCGCTTCTCAGCTTTAAAGTTTATCGTTTACTTGGGGCTTAGTAGGAATCTGTGTGATGGAGTCTTCAAGGCCAGCTTTTGAGGGCAGAGAAGCTCCACTTCTCCTCTCCATCCGCTGTATCACTTGTCTGCCAAACACTTGCTTGTTTGGCCATTATTGAAGATTTGCCGGGGGGAGGGGCAGTGTTAGAAACTCAGTTATATAAGCTAGGTGCCAAACGGCTCCCTTAAACCAAGGTTGCAGTTGCCAAAACGAAATGTCTAGTTGCCTGATGGGCTGACTGTGATTGATTCTCCATTAAACATCTGGCTAGTTCAGATTATAACCTTGAGCTAAGTTAAGAGCTTTAAGAACTGAAAGAGGAAAATCACTTGATCCGGGGACAGTCCACATACATATTTTGCCTACCCCAACCTCTTTTTCTTAATGGTGACTTCTCTTGCTCAGGCTGTGCAGAAGAAGCAAATCCTTCCGATTGTGCGGATGAAATATAACGGATAGCATTCTACAGGAAGGGGTCTGAGTGTGTGAAAACAGTCCCGATTCAAGGATCCCCACATGGGGGAGATGTCAGGCTCCACCCTGGCACCCAAGCAGTTTCACTTGGTTGCAAGTGGCCAATAAAAAGGTAAAGGGACCCCTGACCATTAGGTCCAGTCATGACCGCCTCTGGGGTTGCGGCGCTCATCTCGCTTTATTGGCCGAGGGAGCTGGCATACAGCTTCCGGGTCATGTGGCCAGCATGACTATGCCACTTCTGGCGAACCAGAGCAGCGCACGGAAACGCCGTTTACCTTCCCGCCGGAGCGGTACCTATTTATCTCTCTGCCTGGCTGCTGCAATGAGCTGGATGAGAGCCAAAGCACCGAAACTGAGCCCCAACCAAATGGTGGCTTTAGAGGCCGACAGGCAGGCAGGGCTCCGGTTCAGGAATTCAGCGATCAACTTCCTCTAGGTGGGACTGCGCTGCCCCCTCCCCAAGGAGCACAAACATCGCCTGGGAGTGTTCCTTACCTCAAGAGCCTCTGGCCAGCTATGGGCACTCCTGGGGAGAGATAGCCTGGCCATGGTAGTCATAGGAGCCAACTCCTAGGGGCAGAGGGAGCTTCCCTCCTCCAATAAAAGATGTGAGGGGGCTGCCTCCCCCGGTAGATGGGTAAAAAAAAAGGTAAAGGGACCCGCTGACCATTAGGTCCAGTCATGGCCGACTCTGGGGTTGCGGCGCTCATCTCGCTTTCTTGGCCGAGGGAGCCGGCGTACAGCTTCCGGGTCATGTGCCCAGCATGACTATGCCACTTCTGGCGAACCAGAGCAGCGCATGGAAACGCCGTTTACCTTCCCGCCGGAGTGGTACCTATTTATCTACTTGCACTTTGACGTGCTTTCGAACAGCTAGGTTGGCAGGTGCAAAATGGGGCCTGGCCAGTTTCGAACACTGCTATCTTCCGGTTGCTGTAGGACTCCAGCTCACATAATCCCTGACCCCGTGCTGACTGCAGCTGATGGGAGTTGTAGTCCAGCAACAGCTGGAGGGCACTTGGTCGGTTTAAGTGCCTGTTGTGGTCTGTTCATTTGTATCCTGCAAGACAGAGCTGTTCCACCAGGCCTTTGGCCGAGGCACAGTCTGACCCCCTCCTTTGGTAACCCTCATAGAACTCTAGCCCAGTGGTTGCCATTAATTTGATTCTGAACTGATTTTAGAATGCTGTGTTACTTTTATTGTTGTTAGCTGCTTCAGCAGGGGAGGGCGGGCTATAACTATTTTTAAAAAATTATTATTTATTGTCCTCAAACTGCCATGCCAGGACGGCCTGGGGCTACTGGGAGGCCCTCAACCTGACAGTGGCTGCGCTTGAAAGCCCCACTTGGGAATCAGAGATGGAGGCCGGCTGAGAGCCCTACAAGGTTGTCCATAGATGGCAAGACTCCCCAGTGCCGGAAAATTCAGCCATTCCCTGTAGGGAGGGAGTGTGGCGTTCACAAGAGCCGAGGTAAAATGCCCTGCAGCCTGTTTGCAGGATCATCTCCCTCCTGTGCTCCATGCTGGGCCAGCGGAAAAGAAGCAGATCGCTTTTTGAGAAGGTGCCCTCTCCCGCAAGGAGCTCAACCTGGGGAGAAAACAGCAAAGACCTGATGAAGAGAGCACAGCAGAGGTTATATTTTCTGAGAATCCTCCAGAAAAACAATCTCTCAAAGGACCTGTTGATGGCATTTTCCAATTGTACTGTTGAGAGTGTATTAACTTATGGTCTCTGTGTGTGGTTTGGGAGCTGCACAGCCAGGGAAAAAACAACTCTGTCCAGGGTTGTAAAGACTGCGGAGAGAATAATTGGGTGCACTCTTCCCACCTTGGATCAAATCTATGCTTCCAGGCACCATAAGAAAGCTGCAGAGGTAGTGCAGGATAGTGCGTACCCCGGAAATGATCTCTTTCAGCTTCTGCCTTCTGGAAAAAGGTACAGGGTTATAAAGACTAGGACTAGCCGCCTAAGAAACAGTTTCTATCCACATGCAATTTTGGTTTTAAATGCAGTGTAAGGAGTCTCTATGGGAGTATATTGCATTTAAAAACGGGGTATCAGAGTTTTTAGGGGGCTAACTAGGTTGGGATAGCTGGGGTAGCAGGCTTGTTGGTTTTGAATGTCTTATGTAGATTTCATCCCCCACCTCCCAATTTCGTTGTTCTGTATGGGACAATGACAATAAAGATTATCATATTGTATCGTAAGGGGGCAATGCAATGAATGGAAGCTTCCAGTCAGTGATGGAATTGTCTTTGGGAATCTGGCCCTCTTCCTTCTTCCTCTCCCTCCCTGTTTCTTCTTCTTCCTCCTCTCCTTCCTTCCTCCCATCCTTCCTCCCTTGCTGCCTTTTGCAGACATTAAGCTTTGCCTGTGAAGTGGCTGCGGGATTTTTCTATCTCCAGCAAATCTCTCCCCCCCCCCTTTTGATGCAGCGGCGTAATTCTTTGCCTTTTCAAATCCTGGAACACCCCCCACTCCCGGTTTGTGTGCCGCATGTACACGAAGAGCCGCTCGTTCCCTAGTAATAAAAAATTAATGCCCCCATAAATCTTTGATGCCTGCTCCAGTTTGCGTCGGGGATGTTTCTGGCAGGCCGCCCTGCCTGCAGTTTCCCACCGCTCTTCATTAACTGCTCCCCTCGCCGCCTCTTCCCCTCCAGTCATAGATTTGTTAAATTGCCTCCCTTTGCTGCCGCTTCCAGCCGACAGCCAGGCAGCTACTGGTAGGAGGTGGTCTTAGAGCAGAGGAAGGCTTTTCCGAGGAGGCTGGGGCCTGGCTTGCGGGCCCAGGGTGGAGGCCGCGGAAGGAGGGGGCGAAAGTCCGGCAAGGGGATAAGCCTCTGAATGCAGAAAATCTCAGGCAGACAAAAATACTGGCACAACTCCTGGGAGGAGCTGGGAAGCACTGGCGAAGGAAGCAGCCGTTCGAAACTCCCATTGTTCTAGGCGCATTTTGCAACGGGATTTCATTTGCGCAAACAGTTTCTGAGCTCTGGGTGCAATACTGAGCCTAAGATTTCAGATTACAGTCATACCTCGGGTTAAATATGCTTCAGGTTGAGTGTTTTCAGGTTACGCTCCACGGCGACCCAGAAGTAACACAACACGTTACTTCCGGGTTTCGCTGCTCGCGCATGCACAGACTCTCAAAATGATGTCACGCGCATGTGAGGAAGCGGCGAAACACGACCCGCGCATGTGCAGTCGCGTGTTACGTTCTGTTCGGGATGCGAACGGGGCTCCGGAACAGATCCCGTTTGCATCCAGAGGTACCACTGTAAAAGTGACCTTTTTCTGCCTCCCGACTTCCAGCCAATCTCTGAAGACTGGAGAAGGGACCCTCATAAGAATATTGGGGGGGGGGGTGAGAAAGGAAATATGGCTTGGTTTTTTGCAGTCTTCAGATGACGACCAGACCATGTGAAAAATGAACGTAAGATTTTAGCTACAGTTCATTGTTTTCTTGCTATTTAAAAAAGCGCGCCTAGACACTCCCTTGCGGCGGCGGTGCCTATAACCTAGGTTTTGGGTGCTATTTCGCTCCCAGCTTTTATATCTCAGTTTCTAACACTGGAAGGAAGGTGCCACCTTGCTTGGCTCCCAGTTCTTCCTAATGTTGAGTCTGAATCTCCTTTCTTGCCTTGTGGATCGGGACCTTCCCTTTGGAGCAGCAGAAAGCAAGCTTTCTCCATCTTCCAGGGGAAAGCCCTTGAGATATTTGAAGATGGCCGTCTTTTCCTCATCAGGCTTGGCTTCCAGGTCCTCCTCCATCCTGGCCGCCCTCCTCTGCCCACCTTCCAGCCTGTCAATACCCGTTGGAGTGAGTCATTTTGCCTCGGAACAGAAAGCAAATGAAACCAAACACGTAGAAACACTAATGGACCTAAAAAGTCAGCATGCAACGATGCTGCCGTTGGCAGGGAATGCTGGCCCCTTGCTGGCAGCAGGAAGGGGCTGAGTCCAGGGACTTCAAGGGCAAAGTGGCACCTGAGTCACCTAGGCATGGGGACACGGCGTCGCACGTGCCAGGGACTTTGTCTTGGCAGCCGAAGGTGGAATGTGCTGAGGCAGAGACACACACCCTGGGCCCTGCCTGCTTTCCAGGCACAGTCAAGGGAACAGCTGCCTCCTCAGGATCCTCAAACGGTTTTCCATCCCATTTCTATGCCACTTTTGAGGGTCCGAGTCTCTCCCTTGGTGTGATTCCTTCACCCTGCAAGGCACTGTAACAAACGAAAACCTGCCCTTATTTCCATAAGAGCCATAATAGAGTCCTTTGTAGGTTCTCCATCAGTCGGAGGACAAAAACAGAGGCCAACCAGAGAATATTGAGAAGCAAAGCAGCTTGTAAGCCTGATCTTTATTGAACTGTTGCAACAGGGTGCCCCCTTCACATGCAGGAAAAGGAGGGGGACCCAGAACCAAGGTGTGCCCGCCCTTATATAGACATTTTAAATTGCCCACCTTGGAGTCAAAGACCACCCCCAGAAACATCATACAGAAAGGGCGGTCTACAGCATGAGTGGGTTGTTTACCTCCTGTCTGGCAGGTTACCTGTTAATGCTCACTTGATTGGATACCCTGGGGAGCCTGGCCAGTCTTTTGTAATGATAAATACATAATTCCTGAGCCAGCTCACAGGCTCACCCTATTCATACAGAGACATACCCTTCAGACAGGATTTGTGAAGGAAAAGACAATGGGGAGGCTCTTCCATTTGACCTTGCAGAAAAAACACCTGGTCAGGCTGGGAGTCAAAATGGCTCCATGGTTGCTCCCCTGTACACCTTCAGACGTGTGGCCTATATATCAATGCATGTGTTTACCTGGTATATTTATGAACCTTTATTATATACATAAGACCTTAATTTATTTACTTCAGCACGTTCTGTGTGCTGGTGCAAACCCACCTTGCATGGGGTCTGCTGTGGGCCAGGGACTGAGCTGTGGGGTGGATCTTGGCCCAGCCAGTAGTGCAGTTGGGGGAGGCTGAAAGAGGCTGGTGGTGTAAGGCCTGCAGGATCCCAGCGCAGGCAGATATGCAGAGGTGAAGCTGGAGGTGCAAGCTGTCTGCTTTGGCAAGACCTTGGGCCTTGCTGTGGGTTCCTGAGCTGCTTTTTCCCTGTGGTCTGCTCCTTTCTGGTGCTGCGTCAACCACCCTCTGGGCTTGACCGGCCTCCCACTTGGGAGCGCTCAGAGGCCTGGCACCAGCACTGGTCAGCAGCCAGCCAGCGCTGGCCTTTTGTCTGCCTCTCCCCAGCCGCAGCCCAGCTCCTGGCTGGCAGCGTGGGAATCGCAGAGCCGAGCCTTTCCTGGGCATTGGGACTGCCTCTCGCTGGCGAGGCCGGCCAGGAGGCAGCGGCAGCAGGACAAAGCCCCTTCCTGGGCACCTGGCAAGGCCAGTCGCCATGACCTCTGCGGCCCCTGCAACCACCACTCTCTCTTCCACCTCCTTCCACGGAGAAGAAGCCTTGCAGGTGCTGAATCAATCTTGGACATTTTGTAAAGGATCGGGTAGGGAAACGGACTGAACCGAGGCCAGTCCTTCCTCATCGCAGGTGCAAATTCCTGGCAGCTCTGAAGGGAGGCAGCAGCAGTCCTTGAAGGGGCTGTCGGCCTAGTGCCCCTGTTCTGCTGGTGGTTAATATTGATATATCTTTATTCATAACCCGCCAAGGCATCCTTGTTCCCCTTCTGCAGGCTGTGGGGCCAGTTTTGCATGCCTTCCTGCTTTGCGGCTGTTGAGCCTTTCCTCCTGAGCTCCCTGGCCCCTCTTCTTTCCTTTCCTTTAATCCTTCGTTTATTGCAATCCACTCCTTGGCCAGGGAAGTTAATCTGCTACCTTCAACAGCTGCCTCAAAAGCCAGCTGTGTCTTCTCTCCCCTCCTCGAAAAAGCTTTTGCTCCTTCCGTTTGCCGCTGCCCTTCCCCTCGCTCGCTCGCTCTCCTCTCCCATAGCTGCCCAGCCCCAGAGTGTTATGTTCTGGCTCCCTGGAATTTCCTTTGGCTTCCAGTGGCTGCCAAGCCAAGGAGATCCCCCCCCCTCCCACCAGCCAGTTTCCATGAGCTCTGCTTGGAGTGGGGCTTTGTGCTTCCTGAGCATGGAGACGCTGTCCCTGGAGCGATGGATCGGTGGCCCCGGGAGTTCGCCCGTGGGAAGGAAGCCGCAGCGTGCAGACTGAGGGGATCCCAGAGGGAATCTGTGGGTGCCCCTTCGGAGGAGGAGCAGACGGAGAGGCTCAATAACTAACACATGGTCCCTTCCTTTAGCCACTAGTTTCCTAATACTTATTACAGTGGTATTTCGGGTTATAGACGCTTCAGGTTACAGACTCCGCTAACCCAGAAATAGTACCTCGGGTTAAATGCTTTGCTTCAGGATGAGAACAGAAATCATGCAGTGGTGGCGTGGCAGCAGCGGGAGGCCCCGTTAGCTAAAGTGGTACCTCAGGTTAAGAACAGTTTCAGGTTAAGAACGGACCTCCAGAACGAATTAAGTTCTTAACCCAAGGCACCACTGTACATTGACATTTCAGGATCAGAAATATATACACTGGTACTTCGAGTTACAGACGCTTCAGGTTACAGGGTCCACTAACCCAGAAAACCCTTGTGTTAAGAACTTTGCTTCAGGATGAGAACAGAAAGGAGGCCCCATTAGCTAAAGCGGTACCTCAGGTTAAGAACAGTTTCAGGTTAAGAACGGACCTCCAGAACAAATTAAGTTCTTAACCCTAGGTACCACTGTATATATTTCTCCCCAAGCAATTCTTTTGGCACTGGAATCCCAGCTTTCCCGGGGTTCATGGAGCAGCTCTCCAGCATGTGGCGTAGTGGCTAGAGCGTTGGAAATAGGGCCTGGGAGAGATTTGGGTTTAGGAGGAAGCCAGCCGCCCTCCCCAACCAAGGGTGCTTTGTCCCCGGCGCAAACTGATGCCTGTGACTTGACCACACCGGCCATCTGCCCCGTCTCCCTTTTTTTCCTTCTCCCGCCTTCCAACCGTGTCTCATTTCCTGGAGGAAATGTCACAGCGGCAAGACATGAGTAATGGGGATGACATAACGTGAGCTTCCTTCTCCTTGCAAGAGCCATGCGGGGAAGACGGGTTTGGAAGGAGCCCAGAGAGGAGGATGAGAAGGCTGATGATGTCGCTCACAAGGAACAGGGTCTCCAGATAAGCAGTTCGGAGGCCAAGTGCGTCCAGGACTGAAGGGGAAAGCCAGGAATTCAGGGCGGGGGCTTGTACTTGTGTCTCCTTTTGCATGTGCAAACACTTTCAACTTCTTGCTGACCTTCTTGATAGGAGAATGGTCCTTGAGTGCTTGAGAGCGGTCACTTTGTATAGCCTGCTTTTCTGCTTGTTGCAAGAAACCACATGTTGGGTTTGGGCATTCTAAGGAGGCAAGGAGGTTTCCGTTCGTGTCATAAGGGACCACAAGGGAGAGACAGGTTTGTGTCCAGGGGGATTTGCGGCTCTGTGTGCTGCTGTCTCGGCCACTATCCGTGCCCGACTTGGGTGTCCGTGTTCTTGAGGTGGACTTCGGCTTGCAGGAGCTAGTTACCAATAGCTCACCTCCAGGGTTTGAAATTGCCCAGGCGCCAGGCGCATTTTGCTATGGGCACATGCCGAATTGCGACCCAGATTTCTGGGTGCCAGTTTTAAAAGCTCTGCCTTAGTCCACAGTTAATTCCCCTTCCCTTTCTGCAGTGTGTGTTTCTCCTTCTGGGATAAGTGAATTGTTGTAAGAGCAAGCTAGAGTCAAGTAGTGTAGCTGAGACTGTAGAATCGTAGTGTTGGAAAAGGACCCCAGGTCATCTAGTCCGACCCCCTGGTGAATAGACCACAACCTAGGTTTAAGGTGGCATTTGGCACCTAGCTTCTATATCTGAGTTACTAGCACTGCTTACCTCAGGGGATGGTGTGATTTCCTCTCCCCTGTGGAACCCATGCCTTGCTCCCCTTATCCTTGTTCTGAACCCAGTTTGGCCCTGGTTTGCTTTATTTATTGAATTTACTAGATTCCTTCTCTCGCTGCAGGCAACTCGATGCGCCTTTACAGAACCAAAGCAAAACAATAGCAACAAACCCCCCCAACTCATACAGTGGTACCTCTGGATGCGAACGGGATCCGTTCTGGAGCCCCGTTCACATCCTGAAGCGAGCGTAACCTGTGCGGGGCGCGATTCGCCGCTTCTGCGCATGCGCAAGACGTCATTTTGAGCGTCTACGCATGCACGAGTGGTGAAACCCGGAAGTAACATGCTCCATTACTTCTGGGTTGCCACAGAACCCGAAAATATTAATCCCGAAGCTACTTCAACCCGAGGGATGACTGTACATTCATTAAATGTTTTCTTTCTGGGGGGAGAGAAAAAAAGAAGAAGAAACCCCTGCTTTAAAAGGCCATAGATTGCTTAGAAGCCAAAATACCTGGCTGAAGAGGAATGTTTCTGCCTGGCACCTAATATACAAAGAAGGAGCTCAGGTGGCGATTGCAGGGTCTGGGTTTAGCCTGGTCCCCTGAGGCGGTCCCTCCGAAGCCCCCTTTCCCACATGTTGTTTTGCCTGCATCAATTTCTGTGCGGTAGTTCAGTGCGAGAGGATTTGACGGGGGCGAGCTCTTTCCTCTCGGCTTGCCAGTTTTTTTTCCCTGGCCGACGAGTCTAGAAAAGCTGGTATTCTGATCATGTTGGAACATTTCGGATGCAGCGCTGCGTATCTAGGGGGAATGCATGGAATGGATTTCACATGGCTTTCTAAGATGTTTGTGAATGAATCAAGCGCCTGTTTCCTCCTACAAGCCCTGGGAAAGCAATTAGCCGCAGAGTTCGCTTTGCCAGGAGAACGTCGTGGTGTTGGAGGCACTCTGGGACTGGGTGATTCGAACCCGGGTGCATCTGCCTTTCCAGTCTGGGCTCTGATGAAAATGAGGGTGCCTTTTTCTCTGGCTTGCCTGCATCCGTGCATCGGAGGAGCTTCTGTTCATTTCGATTAGGCTTGCGCAGGAGCTGCTGCTCTGAAACAGCTTGCATCTTTCAGCCTGGGGCTGTTGTTCGGAGCCTGCGCCCCAGAGAGTCCCACAGCCTAACCAAAAATGCATGCTCTGTTTGAAGGCAAACTCTCCTCTGGGGGAAGAGAAGAAGAGAGCAAGAGGCAGTGCTAGAAACTCAGATATACGTATAAGATAATCATCAAATGGCACCTTAAACCTAGGTTACGGTCGCCACAACAGAATGTCTAGGTGCCTTTTTTGCCATGAGATTTATTATTATTTGTAGTATTCTTTTCATTTCTATGCTGCTTCATATTTTAAAGGGGGGAAAACCTCAAAGCGGGTTATAATACATTAACACATCAAATAAAACAACCCAGAATAAACCAGATTCAAGCTTCAAGGAAAATATTTCAGATCCTTCTCTAAGCGACGTTTGCCTTTCTCCATATTTATTCACCTACTTACGGTAATTTCCTGAGCTGCCCCATAGCAGAAGTGCCTTAGGAAGCCATTGTGGTGTAGTGGTTAGAGTGTCGGACCTGGGAGATCAGAGTTCGAATCCCGACTCTCTCATAAAGCTCACAGTCACAGCCTCTTAACCTCCCTCACAGGGTCGTTGTAGGGATTAGCAGAGGAGGGGGGTGAGCCATGTGCCAGAGATCTCCACGGGGTTTCAATTGGACCCAGGGCAGTTGCAAAATGCGCTTAGCGCCTGGTGAATTTCAAACACTGGCGAGAGGATGCCCAGAGCTGCCTATCTGTCTGTTCTTCTTGCCTTATCAATTTGCTGAGGGAGGCAGAGCACTGACCATGAGCTGCCACTGCTATTCTGGGCACATTTATGGGGACTGCCGTCCTCTTCAGCCCACACAAGGGCTCTCACCTATATTCGTGCGGTACCTAATTCATGCTACAACTCGGCCGGGCCATCTGTCGCCCTTTTTGATTGACTGGTTCAATGGGATCTGCACAGTGTGATTATTCTGGTGTAAACATCTTTTCTGCCTAGCGTTGCCGGCGTCGGGGTCAGATGCCTCCGAGACTTTGCTTTGCAGAGCAGGCTCTTTGTTGTGCTCTCTCCGCTTTGCAATCCCGGGCCGGCTCCAGGAGGCGGCTTTGGTCTGTGTCCAACTTGCACTTGTGCAAATGGAGGCTGCGTTCTTGGCATTTGGTGGACAAGCTCCTCTCTCACCCCCTCTCAATGTCTACTTGTGACAAGTAGAGGGGGTGCCTCGGTGGATTGGAGGGGGGGGACAAGGGTGGCACTGTGGTCTAAACCACTGAGCCTCTTGGGCTTGCCGATCAGAAGGTTGGTGGTTCGAATCCCCGTGACGGGGTGAGCTCCCGTTGCTCGGTCCCTGCTCCTGCCAACCTAGCAGTTCGAAAGCATTTCACGTTCAAGTAGATAAATAGGTACCACTCCAGCGGGAAAGTAAACGGCGTTTCCGTGCGCTGCTCTGGTTTCGCCAGAAGCGGCTTAGTCATGCTGGCCCCATGACCCGGAAAAACTGTCTGCAGACAAACACCGGCTCCCTCAGCTAGTAAAGCGAAATGAGCACCGCAACCCCAGAGTCGTTCGCAACTGGATTTAACTGTCAGGTGTCCTTTACCTTTGCCTTTTGGTGGATGGACACCCCTGTTGGACGCAGCAGGGTACCCCAGCATAGGGCTTGTTTCTGGGGGGTGTTTGTGGAGAGGATCCCATGATGAGCCTTGCTTCTTCCACCCTCCTGGAGAGAGGAATGGCCTTTGCGAAGGTTGCATTTTCTCACACCCTGCTGAGGAACAGGCAGAGCAAAGAAGATAACAGCACAGAAAGCTTTTTCGGCCAGAGTCAAGGCGGGCAGAGCTTCCTGGCTCTGTAGGTGTGCAACTGTGGCTTCGCAGCTTAGCAAGCGTACAGTGATGCTTTGGCAAAGGGCTGTGTGCCTTCGCCCGCCTGCTCTCCTCCTCCCTTGCTCACTGAGTCACAAAGCAAACAAGCTGTTCTCTCTGTGGCAGCCAAGCTCCACAACCTGGGAACTCTTTCCTCAGGGACCACGGGGCTGCTCTTGTAGACTCAGCTGGAGCCTGAAACGCCAGGCACCTGGCCTCTGAGAACTGGCCTGACAAGACAGAAGTACTGTTTTGGGGGAACAGGAGGCGGGCAGGTGTGGAGGACTCCCTGGTCCTGAATGGGATAAGACCAGGTGCGCAGCCTGGGAGTCATTTTGGACACAGAGCTGTCCATGGAGGCGCAGGTCAATTGTGTGTCCAGGGCAGCTGTCTACCAGCTCCATCTAGTACGCAGGATGAGACCCTCCCTGCCTGCAAACTGTCTCACCAGAGTGGTGCATGCTCTAGTTATCTCCTGCTTGGACTACTGCAATGCGCTCTACCTGGAGCTCCCTTTGAAGGTGACCTGGAAACTACAACTAATCCAGAATGCGGCAGCTAGATTGGTGACTGGGAGCAGCCGCTGAGACCACATAACATCAGTCTTGAAAGACCTACACTGGCTCCCAGTACATGTCTGAGTACAATTCAAAGTGTTGATGCTGACCTTTAAAGCCCTAAACGGCCTCAGTCCAGTATACCTGAAGGAGCGTCTCCACCCCCATTGTTCTACCCGGACAGTGAGGTCCAGCTTCGAGGGCCTTCTGGCAGTTCCCTCACTGCGAGAAGCCAAGTTACAGGGAACCAGAGGGCCTTCTTGGTGGTGGCACCCACCCTGGGGAACGCCCTCCCACTGGATGTCAAAGAGAAAAACAACTACGGTACCAGACTTTTAGAAGACGTCTGAAGGCAGCCCTGTTTAGGGAAGCTTCTGGAACTCGGTGCAAGCTTTCGGAAGGAAGGCTTGTAAGGTTACCAGCAGCGGACCTGTGGGATCTGGAGCCCAGCAGTGTTTGAAATCCCCCCAGGCGCATTTTGGTCCGGCTGTGACTATGTGGAGGTTTCTGGGAGCCATGTTGGCAACCACACTTTGAAAACCTCC
The DNA here is from genome assembly GCF_964234715.1 of Podarcis melisellensis. NCBI lineage: Eukaryota > Metazoa > Chordata > Lepidosauria > Squamata > Lacertidae > Podarcis > Podarcis melisellensis. The sequence goes on from NC_138540.1 coordinate 86,345,799, forward strand.
GCCTTAAGTCCATAGTTAATTCCATTTCCAGGGTGTGTGTTTTTTCTTCTTGAACACTGGCACAAGGGAATTGCTGTAAGAGCAGGCTGCAGCCAAGCAGTTGACATCATAGGACTGTAACGCTGGAAGGGACCCCGAAGGTCATCCAGTCCAGCCCCCTGGTGAACAGGCATTCCGTTGTGGCCACCGCAACCTAGATTTAAGGTGCCATTTGGCGACTAGCTTATATATCTGTGTTTTTAACACTGGAGACCCGGTCCTGTGCCCTGAGACAGGCTAGTGTCGACCTGCTCCTTGAAAAACCTCAAGGGGTCTTCCGTGGCCCAGACTGCTTCTTCCAAAGCTATAATAATAATAATAATAATAATAATAATAATAATAATAATAATAATAATGTTGTTGTTGTTGTTGTTTAGTCGTGTCCGACTCTTCGTGGCCCCCTGGACCAGAGTACTCCAGGTACTCCTGTTTTCCACTGCCTCCCACAGTTTGGTCAAACTCATGCTGGTAGCTTTAGTAGTAGTAGTAGTAATAATAATAATAATAATAATAATAATAATAATAATAATAATACAAATAATATCAAGGTCCTCCTTTACTGGGCCAAATCCACTGTGATTTTGAATTGATTTTAGAATGCTGTGTTACTTTTATTGTTGTTAGCTGCCCTGAGCTCAGCTTCGGCTGGGGAGGGCGGGATATAAATAAAAAATTATTATTATTATTATTATTATTATTATTATTTATTAATTATGGCAGATGTTCCTGGGCATGAGAATGACGTCCACACCCCCAGCAGTCGGGAGAGCCTGTTCAGCTTGTGTGCTTTGCAAAATATGGCTATTTTTTTCCCAAGGGTTGGGGGGCTTCTGCTTAAGGAGTCTGGCTTGGGGATCGACTTGGAGGAAGAGGGGATTTGGGCTGTCGGCAGACGGGTTTCTCTGTCTGCTCTCCCCTAAGCTGCTGCTGTCGCTGCTGCAGGGGATGCATCCTGCAAGGGAGGCTGAAGGAGCTCAGCCGGGGCTCAGCTGCTGCTGCAGGGGGTGAATCCCACTGCTCTTCCTGGCCTGCAAGGCTCTTGACCCCCTTCCCCTGCCCCTCTGCCGGCACGGAGGAGCACCTGTGGCCTCTTGTCCATGGGTAGGCAAACTAAGGCCCGGGGGCCGGATCCGGCCCAATCACCTTCTAAATCCGGCCCGCGGACGGTCTGGGAACCAGGGTGTTCTTACATGAGTAGAATGTGGGGTGTTTTTTGTTGTTGTTTTTATTTTTATTAAAGATTTTCTTGATTTACAGAAATATGTGTAATCTCTCTCGTATTTTTTCCATGTAACATTTTTACAAATCAGTTCCATTTGTTGAGACATTCGGAAGAAAAGGGGGAGAGGGGGGGGAGATGGTGGTGGGGTCGCTTGGCGATGTTTCTATTTTGCTTAATGTATGTAGGGTTTGGTGTCAGCGTTGCTGGTGCAGGTTCTCTGCTGTTCGCTTGTGTTCCTTTGGTGGTGAGAGAGGTTAGCTGAGATTCCTGTATTGCAGGGGGTTGGACTAGATGGTCCCTGGGTGCCCCTTTTCCAGCCCTACAATTCTGTGCTCCACCTACTGAGCAATTGGTTGCCTTTTGCCAGGAGTTACCAGGCTGCGTCATTTATAAAGCTGACGGTGGGAGCATAGCTGTCAACGCTTCCCGTTTTTAAAGGGAAATCCCCTTATTCCGAATAGGATTCCTCGCAAGAAAAGGGAAAAGTTGACAGCGATGGGTGGGAGTTAAGCATCCTGGAAGGCAGGTGGAAACGAAGCCTCAAGGTGTTTGGCCACCGCAGGGGCGGCGTTCTTGTGGCACGAACCACGGCTGAGCTCTGACCTGCACAGCCCTCCAGAGCCCAGCCATAAATCACCGCTCAGTTGCAGGGAGGTTGCAAGAGGAATCGATCGGATCAGAGCCTCGGAGGCCGGGACTTTGAACCGTCTAGCTGGGCTGCTCCAGGTTTCTATGGTAACAGAGGACTTCCGTGGTTTCAGGGCAGCAGTGGTTTGGCCTTTCCCTTTTCCATGGCTGAGGTCAGGACTGGCCCTGGCTTGCAAGCCCTGGGTGTTGAGTCCTTTCTTTTTTCCTTTTAAAAATATTTTATTAAAGTTTTCTTGGTTTACAAAGGTATGTGCAATGTCTCTTTTTTTCAAGTTACATTTTCCATAGGTCAGTTTCGTGTGTTGAGACGTTAGGCCCAGCAGCGGTTCTCAACCTGTGGGTCCCCCGATGTTGTTGGACTACAACTCCCATCATCCCTGAGCTCTGGCCTTGCTAGCTAGGAGAGATGGGAGTTGTAGTTCAACAACATCTGGGGACCCACAGGTTGAGAAAGGCTGCTTAGGGTTACATTATACCTGAAGGAGCATCTCCACCCCCATCGTTCTGCCCAGACGCTGAGGTCCAGCTCCGAGGGCCTTCTGGCGGTTCCCTCACTGCGAGAAACCAAGTTACAGGGAACCAGGCAGAGGGCCTTCTTGGTGGTGGCACCCGCCCTGTGGAACGCCCACCAGATGTCAAAGAGATAAACAACCACCTGACATTCAGAAGACATCTGAAGGCAGCCCTGTTTAGGGAAGCTTTTAATGTTTAATAGGTTATTGTATTTTAGTGTTTTGTTGGAAGCCGCCCAGAGTGGCTGGGGAAACCCAGCCAGATGGGCAATGTACAAATAATAAATTGTTATTATTATGAAGAAAAAAGGGTGGAGGAGGTGGAGGAGGCCATGGTGGGTGCGGGTGGGGTCAGGAAGGCGATATTTCTATTTTGCTTAATGTATGTGTGGGTTTTTGTGTCCACGTCGTTTGGGCAGGTTCTCTTTGCTATTCAGTTGTGTTCCTTTGGCGTGGTTCTGAAGCCCCTTTGGGGTTGAAGCAGGACTGAGGATCACCTGGCTGTGCTCAGGTGTGGCCACAGCTGCCCCCACCTGGACCAGAGAGGCAGCGGCTGTTGCAGGTGCCTGGATTTCTGTCCTGGGTGCGACGCTCCTTCCCTGCGTGTTCTCATAAGTCAAAGGACTCCCTCAGATATTGGTGGGTTCTTCCCCCTCGGAGGATTTTAAACTGCGGTGGTGGCATCACTCGGTTGTAGCATGGTGCTGAGAATGCCAAGGTTGCGAGTTTGATCCCCATCTGGGGCAGCTGCGTTGTCCTGCATTTCAGCGGGTTGGACTAGATGATCCTTGGGGTCCCCTCTAACTCTCTACGATTCTGTGATTTAAAGGAGCATGCTGTAGAGCTGCTGAATTTGAGGGTGGGAGCTGTGTGTGTGTTGGGGGTTTGGAGCCGGAAATCCAAACCGTAATTTCCTTTGCAGCGTTTTTTAAAGCCACAGCCCAAGAGGGACTGCATCTGTCATTGTGCGTAGCAGATGAACTCCGGGAAATGGAAGTCTCCCCTGTGGGCAAGAAAGCAGATGGGGGACAGTTTGGGTCTTAAGTGGCTGGCAATTAAACAGTTAATTACTCATCTCCCCCCCCCCCAAACCCTTGGGAAGGAGCAATTAACCATTTTCCTGCAGGCTGCTTGAGATCAGAATTGTCCCCCATCTGCTTTCTTGCCCACAGGAAAGATTCCCTTGAGTGAGGAAGCAGAGGGTGTGCCTGGCAGGAAAGGGTTAAGCATGCTCTCCCAAATGCTGCCCCACTGAGACACTTCGCACACCCACCCTTGCAACTAGTGTGTGCTTGTGTGCAGATAAATGATCGCCAGGCTACACCGGAGGGTTGTTGTATTCTGTGCTCCCTCTCTCTGCCACTGCCTTCTTCCAGCCTGTAACATGGAATATATTTTCATTTCCAACGTCAGGTCACTCTTAAAAAAAAAAAACTTTATTTAAAAAAATTAAATAGCCCACTGAATGTAAAATGACCCAAAGCATGAACCATGAATCATGGAGTTAGAAGGGACCTTGACTGCCATCTAGTCGAACCTCATGCCATACAGGAATACGTGTTGGCCAAGGCAACATGGCCAAGACACTGAGATCCAGCGCTAAGGGCCAGAGTGATGCATGCTCTAGTTATCTCTCGCTTGGACTACTGCAATGCGCTCTATGTGGGGCTACCTTTGAAGGTGACCTGGAAACTACAACTAATCCACAATGTGGCAGCAAGACTGGTGACTGGGAGCGGCCGCTGAGACCATATAACACCGGTCTTGAAAGACCTACACTGGCTCCCAGTGCATTTCCAAGTACAATTCAAAGTGTTGGTGCTGACCTTTAAAGCCCTAAACGGCCTCAGTTCTGTATACTTGAAGGAGCGTCTCCACCTCCATCATTCTACCTGGACAGTGAGGTCCAGCTTCGAGGGCCTTCTGGTGGTTCCCTCATTGCGAGAAGCGAAGTTACAGGGAACCAGGGAGAGGGCCTTCTCGGTGGTGGCGCCCGGCCTGTGGAACGCCCTCCCACCAGATGTCAAAGAGAAAAATAACTACCAGACTTTTAGAAGACATCTGAAGGCAGCCCTGTTGAGGGAAGCTTTTAATATTTAATGCTGTATTGTTTTTAACACTTGATTGGAAGGCGCCCAGAGTAGCTGGGGAAGCTCAGTCAGATGGGTGGGGTTTATTATTATTATTATTAACATAGTTCTGGCTAACAGTCTCCTGGGACCGGGGACTCCTAGAATCAGATGGGTGCCAGGGTCCCAATGGTGGGCAGAGCAGGGGCAGGCAAAGAAACTGCTTTGAGAAGCACTTCTGCCAAGGAACATGGTGGCCAGAGCAGGTTTGCTGTGGTCCTGCACCCCTTGGAGGGAGGAGAATTTATTTTCATTTTATTTTTCATACCTGTTTTTATTGATACTTGCCCAAGGATATGCAAAAGTCCACACCCAATGCAAAGTTTATTTTTTATAATGCACCAGAATAATAATAATAAAAATGTTCTTAAAATCTAATCTGAAAAGGAACAGAAGGGAAAGGGAGGGAGGAAAGGGAAAAGAGAGAAGATGAAAACGGGGGGGGGGGGTTAAGAAGACTTCCGGTTCTCTGTTAACTAAATATAGTATTCACTCATTAACACCCAGCTATTCTATAAGCCCAGTAGTTATGTATGGAAGTGAGAGCAGGACCATAATGAAGGCGGATCGCCGAAGAATGGATGCTTTTGAATTCTGGTGCTGAAGGAGACTCTGGAGAGTCCCATGGACTGCAAGAAGATCAAACCTCTCCATTTTGAAGGAAATCAGCCCTGAGTGCTCACTGGAAGGACAGATCCTGAAGCTGAGGCTCCAAGACTTTGGCCACCTCATGAGAAGAGAAGACTCCCTGGAAAAGACCCTGATGTTGGGAAAGATGGAGGGCACAAGGAGAAGGGGACGACAGAGGACGAGATGGTGGGACAGTCTTCTCGAAGCTACCAGCATGAGTTTGACCAAACTGCGGGAGGCAGTGGAAGACAGGAGTGCCTGGCGTGCTCTGGTCCAGGGGGTCACGAAGAGGCGGACACGACTAAATGACTAAACAACAACATTCTATAAGCTATTTCCCCCCCCCCCCAATTTTCAAATCCAGATTTACCAAGTTCATTTCCCCTTTCGTGAAAAATGTCCATAAGAGGGCAGGAGGATTTATTAAGAGCAAAAGAAGAGCCTGCTTGGTCCAGCCAGGGCCCCATCGAGTCCAGCATCCTGTTCTCACAGTGGCAGACCAGATGCCCATTATGGGAAATCTGCAAGCGGGGTCCGAGTGCAAGAACAACGCTCTCCCTTCCTCTGGATTCCCACAACTGGGATTCAAGTGGGAGGCTGTGGCTCAGCCTTCCTAGACATTGACAGACGTCTTCTCATCTTCTTTTATAGCCAGCCAGGTCGGTGGCCATCGCTGCTTTATTCGTTGCTTCTTACCTAGAAGGTAGAATCACAAGTCGGAAGGGACCCCAGGGGCCATCTAGCCTGACCCCCTGCAAGGAGGAGTAAAATGCAGGTCTGCAAGCAAGTGTGTGGGTGGCGGGGGAAAGTAATCTCCTTTGAGAAAACAAACTCGAAGGCTTCTAACACAGAAAGATTGGAAATCTAAATCTAATACAGTGGTGCCCCGCAGGACGAATGCCTCGCAAGACGAAAGGGTTTTTCGGTTTTTGCGACGCTTCGCTAGACGATTTTCCCTATGGGCTTGGACCTCTTCCCAAGGCGGGCGGGGGGCAAAAGTCTTTGCCCCCCCCCCTGCCTGCCTAACCAGGGGCTTTTAAATCGCCCCGGGACTGTCCGGGGCGATTTAAAAGCCCCCGGACGGCTTTTGAAGGCAGGCGGGGGGGAGCAAAGACTTTTGCCCCCCGCCCGCCTTGGGAAGAGGTCCTGGACTGGGGCTTTTAAAATGCTGGTGGGCAGCAGCGAAGGATTCGCTGCCGCCCGCCAGCATTTTAAAAGCCCCCGGGACTGTCCCGGGAAGGCAGGCGGGGGGAAAGCAAAGACTTTCGCCCCCGCCAGCCTTCAGAAGAGGTCGGGGGACAGACTGTCCCCAGACCTGGTCTGAAGGCGGTTCGGTTTCCATAGGAACGCATTAATTGATTTTTAATGCATTCCTATGGGAAACCGTGCTTCGCAAGACGAAAAGACTTGCGGAACGAATTAATTTCGTCTTGCGAGGCACCACTGTATAAGCAATGGTGTGAGCTCTTGTCGCTTCTTATTAGGTGTTACTGTGCTTTGGTTTTTTTTGCAATTGCAAAGGTGTTGTTTTTTTAAAAAAAGCAATTAATGTTTTGTTTTAAATCTTTGTGACCCCGTCTGGGGACCCTTGGGTGAAGGGCGAGTAATAAATCATCTTCATCTCAATATAGTGGGGTGCGAGGAAACTGCACTGGCTGTGGAATCGGGCTGTTTTTGTTGTTGTTGTTTTGCAAACCGTTCCAGCAAGCCAGGAGACCTGCCATTTCGCTGATTTCTTTAAGAAATCCGGGAAACTCTCCTTGCTGCAGGGGAAGCCTTTGAAAGCCCTCGTCTCATGGTGCTTGTCAAAAAACAGCACGTCCAACATATTGCAATGCATGCCTGTACAGTCATACCTGGGGGTTACAGACGCTTAAGGTTGTGTGTTTTCGGATTGCGCACCACGCCGAACCTGGAAGTACCGGAACGGGTTACTTCCGGGTTTCGGGGCTCGCACATGCGCAGAAACGCTAAATCACGCTTTGCACATGCGCAGAAGTGCCAAATCGCAACCTGCGCGTGCGCAGACGTGGCGCTGCGGGTTGCAAACGTGCCTCCTGCACAGATCACGAGCGTCCACTATATTTCAGAAAATTCCAGATACAGTGGTACTGGAGGTTCCGGAGGTCTGTTCTTAACCTGAAACCGTTCTTAACCTAAAGCACCACTTTAGCTAAAGGGGCCTCCTGCTGCTGCTGCACGATTTCTATTCTCACCCTGAAGCAAAGTTCTTAACCTGGGGTACTATTTCTAGGTTAGTGGAGTCTGTAACCTGAAGCATCTATAACCCGAGGTACCACTGTATACCTTCAAGCCCCCAGGTTGTGCTGCTCTGCCTGGGGGTGTCTGCAGCTGCTTGCAAGGAAGGGGCAATGCTCACCCAGCCCTTAGTTCAGCGCCTTTGGCTTCTGGGCTGTGAACTTTTGACTTGGAGAGGCCATTGTATATTTGTCCATTCCTTGAGCCCCACCCCCTTCCCCTCTGAGGCCTGGCCTGCCTCTGAGTCCCTCTCTGAAAGACAGAGCCATTTCCTACACTTTCCTGATTAATTCAGCCTGTTTTAATTGCCTGTGGAGAAAGCTTGCATATTTCCGTGTTCTTGTTCCAGGCATTGCTGCTGCTGCTTCTGCTTGGCCATCTGACTCCATGGCTGGGGAGGGAGGGAGGGAGGGGGGCACCTGTTCTCTGCCTTCCCCTGCAAGGGTCATTGTTTGAAGAACTGCTTAAATGGATGCTCTCTCCCTCCTTTCGTTCTGCCAGAAAAATCGACCCTGGCGAGCATTTTCAATAGGCGATCCATCCTTGCCCGAGTCCTCCATGGGCAGATTTGCATTGTGTACAGTATCTGTATTTTTGCATTGTATATTGTATTTTTAATATTTAGTTGGAAGCCACCCAGAGTGGCTGGGGAAACCCAGCCAGATGGGCAGGGTATAAATAATAAATTATTATTATTATTTGTTACTGTTATTTCCTCCTGAGGTGTGCTTCAAATGGACCTTGTTGTGTGTGTTCTCCCAAGCCATGCCAAAAGAGAAAAGGTGATCCCAAGAGCCCCATGTTTCTTGCGGCGTTCCTTTAATCTGAAGGCAGGAGGGCAACTAGCACAGGTGGCTTGGCTAGCAAAGGGTGCCTTTGCTGAGGGTTTTTAAGCAGAGTTTGGGCAGTTCTATGAGTCAGCCCTAAGCTACGTGGTGGTTGCCAGCTTTTGAATTGCCGCTGCCACCTTGGTGCGCTGACATGCGCTCTTGCGCTCCTTAACGCATGTCAGAGGCCAGAAGCGACTGTGATTGAATTTTCCCAAAGCTGGCTGAGCTCCCAGCGACTGGCCGGCCAAAGGAGTTAGGCTTGGGCTCGTGAAGCAGGTCCCTTTTTGAGATCATCAAACCGTCTTGTTGTGGCACCTTGAGAAGACTGGCAGATTTGCCGCGGGGGCACAACACTTTGTCATCTCATGTCTCTTCTCCCCACCCCCCACCCCATTGCACATTTGGGTGCACATAACTGTAGGGGGAAATGCAAGCCCTGGCCCCAAATCTGGAATGCGAGGGGAGTGGCCTGCGGCATTGCTATGCAAAGCTAAGAACGTCTCCACAACAACCATTTCGTCCCGGCATGACTCTTGCTGAATGGTTTATTATTTGCAGGGTTTCTAACCCGCCCTTCTCAGGAAGGTCCCAGCGCGGGTGACGGCATTGTGGCCGTGCAATTATAAGCAAATTAAAGAAGCAGAACCGTTTGCATGCAACTGTAAAAGCAGGTAAAGTGCTTCTGGGCAGAAGCAGCACGTAATCGACTAACCCTAAAAAAGGAAAAGCCTTCGCTGTCTGTGGTCAGAGGGGTCTGGAGGCATGTCTTCAGCATGCAGCAGAAGCTGTCTAAGGCAGATGGATTTCAGGGATGGGGGGGAAAGCAGTGCTAGAAGCTTGGATGTACGACACCAAATGGTTACTGTCCACCAAACCAGGGTTGTTGTTGTTTAGTCGTGTCCGACTCTTCATGACCCCCTGGACCAGAGCATGCCAGGCACGCCTGTCTTCCACTGCCTCCCACAGTTTGGTCAAACTCATGCTGGTAGCTTCGAGAAGACTGTCCAACCATCTCGTCCTCTGTGGTCCCCTTCTCCTTGTGCCCTCCATCTTTCCCAACATCAGGGTCTTCTCCAGGGAGTCTTCTCTTCTCATGAGGTGGCCAAAGACTTGGAGCCTCAGCTTCAGGATCTGTCCTTCCAGTGAGCACTCAGGGCTGATTTCCTTAAGAATGGAGAGGTTTGATCTTCTTGCAGTCCATGGGACTCTCAAGAGTCTCCTCCAGCTCCATAATTCAAAAGCATCAATTCTTTGGCAATCAGCCTTTTTTATGGTTCAACTCTCACTTCCATATATGGGAAAACCATAGCTTGCCTTTGTTGGCAAGGTGATGTCTCCTTTTTGAGATGCTGTCTAGGTTTGTCATTGCTTTTCTCCCAAGAAGCAGGCGTGTTTTAATTTTGTGACTGCTGTCACCATCTGCAGTGATCATGGAGCCCCAGAAAGTAAAATCTCTCACTACCTCCATTTCTTCCCCTTCTATTTGCCAGGAGGTGATGGGCCCAGTGGCCATGATCTTTGTTTTTTTGATGTTGAGCTTCAGACCATATTTTGCGCTCTCCTCTTTCACCCTCATTAAAAGGTTCTTTAATTCCTCCTAACTTTCTGCCATCATTGTTGTGTCATCTGCATATCTGAGGTTGTTGATAATTCTTCCAACAATCTTAATTCTGGCTAGGGATTCATCCAGCCCAGCCTTTGGCATGATGAATTCTGCATATAAGTTAAATAAGCAAGGAGACAATATACAGCCTTGTCGTACCAGGGTTACCTTCGCCAAAATGGAGCACCTAGTTGCCATTTTTGGGACAGACGGCTTGAAAGTTGTATTTTTCAATACGACTTTTGGTCCCTGAAATTCAGATAAAATCCAACAGATAGAATTCCACAGGATGTGGTCTCAGTGTGAGAAAACAGTCCAGGTCCAAGGATTCCCAGGATGCACCTCCAGATGGTGGAGACGTCAGGCGACAACCTGGGAGCTGAGCATCTTCACCTGGTGGCAGGTGGCCAGGTGCAAAATGAGGCATGCAGGCCACAGAGTGAGGCCTGCTTGCTCCCTCCCGGCAGAGGCAGGCTGAGGAATCCTCCCATTGCTGTATTTTTTGGGGGGGGGGGGAGAGAGCAGATGTGCTTTCCTGCCGAGTCCTGCCGTGCCTGAGGAGGCTTTGGGGTTGACAACTCCCGCGATTCCCCCAAATGAAATCAGACACTGCAATTTTCTTTGTGGGGCGGCCGCAAACGGATCAGCAGCCAGGGATGATTCTGCATGAAGGTTGTCGTCTTGAATTATCTCGGCTGCCCGCCTCCCTCTCTCCCTCCCGCCAGGGTCGCTTCGGTTAAAGCTGTTTCCCAGGGTGCCGCTGGCCTCCTAGCAAGCCGTTTCCCTTGTCCCCGGAAGAGGGTCCTGCGAAGGCTTCGTAGGGTGAGCCCCTGTGGGTGTGGCTGTCTTGAGTGGCTGCTTGCACCGGAGGTTCCCCTGATGGGCATCTGTGGCACCACATACAATCTTATTGGAAGGGACCTCATGGGTCATCTAGTCCAACCCCCTGCAATGCAGGAATATGGGATTGAACCTGCAACCTTGGTGTCATTAGCACTACCCTCTAACTATGATGGATTGAGTTTCCTTAGATGCTGCTTTCCCACCATGAACTGCACCCAAAGTGTTGCGTGGGTGCTCGGGACTCAACAGCCGACAAACTCAACAGGAAGCGGAACATGTCTTTAGTGCTTCTGCGCATGCACAATCGCTGAAACCCAGAAGTAAACTGTTCCGGGTACTTCCAGGTTTCGGTGGTCCGCAACCCAAAAAAACGCAACCTGAAGCATCTGTAACCCAAGGTATGACTGTAGTCAAAATGAAAAAAAATCCTTCCAGTAGCACCTTAAAGACCAACTAAGTTAGTTCTTGGTATGAGCTTTCATGTGCATGCACACTTCTTCAGATACACAGTGTGCATGCACACGAAAGCGCATACCAAGAACTAACTTAGTTGGTCTTTAAGGTGCTACTGGAAGGAATTTTTTTTGTTTTGACTATGGCAGACCAACACGGCTACCTATCTGTAACTGTAGTCCAAATGAACATTCTACCAAAAATGATTTTCCTCTTCCAAACCATTCCAATATTGGGAGGAATGAAATGCTTTAAAAGCTGGAAGAAAGACAGCGCTAGATTGATTTGGAATGGAAGGAAACCAAGAATCAAACATCAAATAATTATAGACCCAAGGGGGTGGGGGCTTTACCCTACCAGAATTAGAACTTTATCAAACTGGCATTGCCCTGCAGATGCCGCTGTGCTTCAGCTTCTATCATCCCTGAGCATCTTGTCCTGTGGGCAGGGGCTGGTGGGACTTGTTGCCCGAGCACATCTGCAGCGCACCATGCTGGGAACAGGCTCCTGCTGTGTCTCTCAAGCAGGGGGGCTCTCCTTTGAACGGAGCTCCAAGACCTCGTGGCTCCCAGCTTTGTGCAGAGCCTTCGCACGCGGCTTGTGTTGGCCCCTGCAACACAGTCCCGCACGCAGGCAGGCTTTTGAGTTTGTGGTCAGCCTCAGGTGGAAGACACCTCTTGCCATCTGTTCGCCTGCCCCTTGTATGGAGACCCAAGAGATCGCTTTCGGGAACCTTTGCTCGCAAAGGAAAGCAGGTTTATCCTGCTGAAACAGTTCACTTCCTTCTGAGGGATGATAATAGCTTTGTGGTGCGTGCATTGACCACAAGAAAAAGCCCAGGAAAACTGAGTTAGATAAAATCTCCGTAAGCTGTTTTTTGGTGCTCTGGAGGTCTAATTTGTAATTTAAACTCGCTGCTGCTTCTGGTATCTTCTTTCTCTTGTGCCCGGATGTTGGTTTGTCTCGTGGGTGTCTGTTCTGCATTATTTCATCAATACTATTGCTACGAAGTTGTCATGGCCTTGGGCTAGAACAATAAAGCTATTGAGTTGGACTGAAGTGGCTTGTGGGACCTGAACTTCCGGCAGCCCAGGGTTGTTCGCTCAGAGCACTGCGCCCTTGACAAATATGCAGCTTGGAAGCTGGTCAGGTTTTCTCCAAAGAGGCAGGCGGGGCCGTTGTGCAGTAGAAGCAGCCTCTCCAGCACTGCAAGTGCGCTTCCTGCTTAGGCAGTGAACTTCCCCTTCCTTGTGGATATTTGACCCTCTCTGGCCTTCGGAAAAGAGGCGAGGAAGAGGTGACATTATAAAACGGTGCAGAGAGGGGAAAGGTGTTTTCCGTCTCTCATAACCCATGGGCATCCCACGAAGCTGAATGTTGGGAGAGTCAGGACGGATTAAATAAAGAGTGTGTGTGTGCAGTGCAGACTCTGGAACTCCCTGCCACAGGAGGCAGCAATGGCCACTAATTTGGATAACTTGAAAAGAAGATCAGACAAGTTCACGGAGGAAAGGGCTGCTGATGGCTGCCAGCCATGATAAGGCCACCAACATAAAAGGTAAAGGGACCCCTGACCATTAGGTCCAGTCATGGCCGACTCTGGGGTTGCAGCACTCATCTCGCATTATTGGCCGAGGGAGCTGGCGTACAGCTTCCGGGTCATGTGGCCTCCATGACTAAGCCGCTTCTGGTGAACCAGAGCAGTGCACGGAAACACCGTTTACCTTCCCGCCGGAGTGGTACCTATTTATCTACTTGCACTTTGACATGCTTTCGAACTGCTAGGTGGGCAGGAGCAGGGACCGAGCAACAGGAGCTCACCCTGTCGTGGGGATTCGAACCGCTGACCTTCTGATCGGCAAGTCCTAGGCTCTGTGGTTTAACCCACAGCGCCACCCGCATCCCGCCACCAGCATAGGTCGCTATAAAATAGGACTAGACAAATTTATGGAAGACAAGGTTATCAATGTCTGCTAGCCATGGTAATAACTGCTCCCTACAGCTGCAGAGGCAGAACAATGTTTCTGATCACAGGGAACTGTTTGGCCCCTGGGAGAACCGCTGGACTAGATGTGGCCTCATCCTGCAGGCTCCACTTATGATGCTGCTTGCCTGGGCCAACGTGGCAGAAGAACTTCCTCTGCCCTCATTGAACCTAGCAAGCCCCAGCAGGCCGGGAGGGAAGCTGGTTGAAGGCCGCCTCTACGTGGCCTCAGGGCATCCCTGTGCCACGGAAGGAAACTCCCCACCTGCGAGGGTGACATCACCCAAGCTGCCTCCGCTTCGCAGGGCCCTGGGCACCTGAGCCAAGGGAGACACGGTGAGGCTGCCAAGGTGCCCTGTTCCCAGAGCCGGAGAAAGGGGCTTTTGTGAGGGGGGATAGCCTCCTTGCCAGCCATGCCATCTAAGAGGAGGCTGCTGCCATCACTGGAGACACCACCTGGGTGGGGGGCATTTGAGGGGGGGCTGGGGGAATAGAATTAAGAGGAGCACACACACCTCCCCAGCACAGGGCTGGGGGTTTGGCTCCATGAGGCCTCCTGCCACCTCCCCCCAGCAGGTTGGTGGCAGGCTGTGAAAGTACAGATCTGTGCCTCGCGGGTGAGAAAACGCTGCCATCCTCTGGGTAGGAGCCTCTTTCACCACCTGCTGGGATGAGGAACGTGGGCTGCACACCCCCAGCCTGACATTTCTAAAGAGCAACTTGTTTCTGTATGGGAAAGGGAGGCAGGGGTGCAGAAGGGGCGCAGTTGAGGATTTGCTTTGTGGGAAAGATGTCCCAGAGGGTTGCAGGCAGGACACGGGCAAAGGATGTAGTTCCACACACCCCTTCAAGAGCCTAAGAAGATCTTGCTGCATCAGCCCAGTGGTCCATCTAGCACAGGCTCCTGTTCTCACGGGGCTGTGGGGAAACATGCAAGGAGGATCCGACTGCGAAAGCTCTTTCCTCTCCTGCGGTTTCCAGCAGCAGGGATTCAGAAACATGTGAGGCAGAGCCTAGCCCTCGTGGCTAGAATTTACAGGACCGCCTCTCCTGGTCTGCCCTGCAGAGGACCTTAAGGTCCATGAATAATCATAGTTTAGAAGTCCCGGGCCCTAAGGAAGTCATATTATCCTCCACCAGGACCAGGGCCTTCTCAGTGATGGCTCCGACCTGGTGGAATGCTCTGTCCCAGGAGACCAGGGCCCTGCAGGATTTAACCTCCTTCCGCAGGGCCTGTAAGACAGAGCTGTTCCGCCTGGCTTTCAATTTGAACTTAGCCTGATCTTTTATTCCCCTTCCTTCCCTCCCCTTCCCCTTTTTATTACCCGCTCTGGGATCCCACAGCTAATTCTCCCCTGGTCTCCTCGCCGGCCCGAATAGGACTAATTTAGCCAGCTATCCCTGGTGATCAACTAATGTTTATTGGATGGATTTCCCCCCTAAATTGATTTTTGAATTCCGAATTTATTGTTATTCACGTTTTATACTGTATTCTATTCTGTTTTTTGTTGCATCAATTAAGTGTTTTAAATTCGTCGTTAGCCGCCCTGAGCCTGGTTTTATGAACTGGGAAGGGCGGGGTATAAATAAAAAGTTATTAGTAGTAGTAGTAGCAGCCCTCTCCTCCCCCGTGAATTTGCCTAGTCCTTTTTCAAAGCCATCCAGGTTCCTGTGGGAGGGAGTTCCACAGTTTAACTAGGCACTGCGTGAATGTATCCTTTCCTTTATCTTCTTGCTCGTGGGGAAGGGGCGATGTTTGGTGACAGTGTCTCTAGATGGGGGGGAGATTCCCTGCGTGAGACCCAGGAGGACTGTCAGTGTCATCCAGTGTAGGCTGCCCTGAGCTTAGAGGACCAAGAGCCAGACTCTGTGTGAAGTGCCAACTTACTGCTTTCCTGTGCAGCCTGGGCTTGTGGTTTCAGTCCAAGGCTTTTCAGGGGACTCCAGTCCCTGATGCTGCCAGCCCCACAGACTCTCCCAGGCACATTCACAGAGGAGAGGGCTTTTTATGTTGTGAAGCGCCCCTAGATCCACGGGGGATAGGCCCCACCGCACCTACTCACTATGGGCCCTACTAAAGCAAACAGTCTAATCGGCCAACATCTAAAAGATATCGAGCATCAGAACCTGGCCACCATAAGGAAATTCTGCCCTTGGTATGTTCATTTTCCACCCCTCCGTTTTGATTCTCTGGCCCCATATCTGCACAAACTTCTTATCCCAAAATGCAGACGTGCTTTTACACTTTCAAGACTGGATGTTTTGCCATCTTGCGGTACTCGAAGGTCGATTGCAAAAGATCCTGCCTGAGAAACGCCTTTGCCCCTGTGGAGATGGCAGCACCGAAACAGCGGCCCACGTCCTCCTGTCTTGCGCTACAAAGACCTGAGGAACGAGATCACCACCCAACTCTTACTAACCATCCCAGGGTGCTCAGCCACTGCCACAATGTCCTCCTATCAGATCAAAATGAGCAGACAACAGCAAAGGTTGCTAGGTTCGTAGCAGGTGCAATCAGAATAAGGGCCACTAACTGACGGCTGATTCAGGACTGTAAATTGTGCTCTCATATCAGACTTCCTTTTCTGCGTATACTGTAGTGTTTTACTGTTGCTATGGCCATTGGCTAATGCGAATACAGTGGTACCTCGGGTTAAGTACTTAATTCGTTCCGGAGGTCGGTACTTAACCTGGAACTGTTCTTAACCTGAAGCACCACTTTAGCTAATGGGGCCTCCTGCTGCTGCCATGCCGCCGGAGCATGATTTCTGTTCTCATCCTGAAGCAAAGTTCTTAACCTGAAGCACTATTTCTGGGTTAGCGGAGTCTGTAACCTGAAGCGTATGTAACCTGAGGTACCACTGTAAAGTTTTATCTATCTATCCACGGGGATAGTGGGGCATCTTGCTTGCTGCTATGAGAACAGGGTACTGGACTCAATGGGCCCCCTTGGGCCTGATCCAGCAGATCCTTGCCTTACGTTCTTAGGAGAGTGCGTGAAATGGTTGGGACGTATTTCAGGTGCCCCATAGGGTTTCCGAGATGGCGTGATGC
The DNA here is from genome assembly GCF_964234715.1 of Podarcis melisellensis. Classification (NCBI taxonomy): domain Eukaryota; kingdom Metazoa; phylum Chordata; class Lepidosauria; order Squamata; family Lacertidae; genus Podarcis; species Podarcis melisellensis. Next base: position 86,362,005 of record NC_138540.1, read on the forward strand.
TGCTGGACTCATCCAGCATCTGTGGACAACGGCATCTACCGACTCACTGTGAAGAGCAGGAAAGAGCTCAAATGTCCTTTGGAGCCACGGCCGCCCACACTCTGTCCGGACTTCTCCTGAGTCTGTGTTGCCGGGAACAGCCTAGGGGTGGGGTGGAGTGCGAGTCCCTCGTGGTCGTGGAGTTTGAGCTTGCCAGCGTGTGACTCCAACTAAACATGAGGAGGAACTTTCTGAGGATAGGAGATGTTTGACGGAAGGGCAGACATCCTTGTGTTTCCGAGCACAATTCAAAGTGTTGATGCTGACCTTTAAAGCCCTAAACGGCCACCAAAGGCCCAGTATACATGAAGGAGCGTCTCCACCCCCATCGTTCTGCCCGGACACTGAGGTCCAGCGCCGAGGGCCTTCTGGCGGTTCTCTCCCTGTGAGAAGCCAAGTTACAGGAAACCAGGCAGAAGGCCTTCTCGGTGGTGGCACCTGCCCTGTGGAACGCCCTCCCACCAGATGTCAAAGAGAAGAACAACTACTTGACTTTTAGAAGACATCTGAAGGCAGCCCTGTTTAGGGAAGCTTTTAATGTTTGAGGCATTTTGGTATTTTACTATTTTGTTCGAAGCCGCCCAGAGTGGCTAGGGAAGCCCAGCCAGATGGGCGGGGTATAAATAAATTATAAATTATTATTATTATTATTATTATTATTATGAGATTGACTCTCCTTCACCAGAGGCTTGTACGCAGAGGTTGGATGGCTGCCTGTCAGTGATTCTTGACCTGTGTTTCCTGCAATGTATGGGGTTTAGCTAGATGGCCCTTAGGGGGCCCTTCCAGCCCAACAATTCTATCTTTCTGTGAATCTGAAGCTGCCGGTGACATGAGCAGGGGCTCCCTCGCTAACCTCTCTTTCTTTTCTTCCCTCCTTTCCCGCAGGGATGGCCCAGAGTGAAACGTTCCCACGGTTAACGTCACCGGATTAGCCTGGGGTTTGCCGGAAGAAGCTCTGACGGCCCTCCTCCCCAGCTGCCTCCTCCTGCAAATGCCGGGGCGCCTTGAGGATTCCTCGCCAGTGCGATGGCCGCAGGGGCCGGTCCCCCAGCAGGGAGCCCCGAGGGGGGCTCTCGCGGGCTGGCGTCCCGTGGCGCCATGCCCCCCAGTCACGGCTGACGTCTGCGTTCCCCGATGGGGATGAGTGGCCCCTTCGCA